>NC_139535.1:27238620-27733066 GCF_965153285.1 Podarcis tiliguerta | reverse complement strand
ATAAGGGCTGGACTCCATAGTCATATAAGAAAAGCATGATGGGAAAAGCTTGGTTATGTGAGGTCATGCTTATACGGTGTTGCATGAATGGAGTTCCTCAGGTGCTAGTACGTTGTTAAGTGCATTTGGGGTGGGTAGAGGAATACTGGAAAGCAAAACAGATTCCTGTGATGTCCATTGGTCTATTTATTCAGATAAAAAGCTGAAGGATTGAATTAGAGAAGTAATTCCTCTTGCTTTTCTTGTTGCCTTGACCCCTCTCAGGAGAAAGAGGGTTTGCAGGGGTAAGTGAGAGGGTGTACATTTGTATGAATAAATTCTGCTTCCCATTTTAAATGTTACACACAGTCATGATGATGGAAATGTTTTATGTTTAGTGAAATCATCAAGATGAAAGAAGAGAACAGAGCATTTCATCTCTTAAAGAGGAGTTTGCTCAGCGAATAGCAGATGCAGAGAAAAAGGTTCAGCTAGCATGCAAAGAGAGATACAGCGAAAAAGGTAACACTCCTATGTATGAATTATATTTTATTTTTATATAGTGTTACTTTTGGATTGCTATGAATCAAACCATAAGGTCTGGTCTTTTAAATTTGCAAGGAATCAATACAGATTTTTGCTAGGGAAAATGCCTGTCACTAATGTGTAATTTATTTTATTTATATATAAAAAAAATTATATACTGCTATTCATAAAGAATAAAGCAAAACAGTTCACAGTGTACATAAAACTATACAATAAGAAACATATAACAAGCTAAAATCAATAACTACTGTGAAAAGATTTCTTTCTTAATTGCCTGAAGCCTAAGGGAATACAGAAGTTTTCAGCAGGCATTAAAAATTGAAACAGAAGGCACCTGCTGAATCTCTATTGGCAATCACAATTCTGGGCCGATGATGACTCTACAGGCTTGGTTCCTTGTTCCTGTCAAATGAGGCTTGCCAAAATCTGGGAGTGACCAGTGATGCTCCCAGCAGACTATCTCAGTGATTGAGCTGGAACATAAGGGTTCAGGTGGTCCCTGAGGTACCCTGGACCTAAGCTGTTCAGGACCTCGTAAATTAATACCAGAAGCAGGCTTGGTATTAGATGGATAACCAGGTGCAGATACTTTAGCAATGGTATTGTGTGGTGTTGGCCACATTTTCCCCATCAGCAATCTGGCTGCCGCATTCTGCATAGCTGGAGCTTCTGAACCAGGCCCACAGGCAGCTCCACATAGAGCACATTACAGAAACTCCAGCCTGGATGTTAGCAGCACATGGTCTTCCAGCATTACTCCAAAGTGAGCTGTATATCATTAACTCAAAAGTGATGATTCTAGGATAAGAGTTTGTGCTGTTTATCAGGATAGACCTGTTGTACTGGCAACAATCCTTATCCAAGCTTACAACAATAATATACACTGCTGAGTAGAAGCACAGATTCCTGCTGCATCTTTCCTAATATGAGTGAAAGAGATATTGAGGGGAAAAGGGCCACTCTCCATTCTGAAAGCCTTAGGCCAGGATTCTAGTGAAACTAGCCAGTTTATCTAGATGGGGCTTCAGACTTGTTTTTTCTTAACAGAAACTGTCCATGCAGCATGACAAAATGCTTCTGAAGCTAGGAGAGTTTCAGAAGCATTTTGTGATGTGGTATAAGATGGAAGCAGAACATGAGGAAAAAGAATGGAAAAAAAATCAGTGGTTAGCATAAGATAGTTGCAATGAGCCTAAGCAGTTACTTGGAGCCTGGTCACACATTTTAACCATAGGTAGTCTGCTGGTTAAGTATGTTTATGCCTAGTTTGAAATGATCATAGAGGAACTGTCTAACCAATTCTGCCTCTCACCATTCTTTTCAGCTTGGATCTGGGATAGAATATAGAAGAAAGATAATTACTCAAAAAAGAGAATGATTTGACTAAATATTGAAAGTAACATTTTAAACCAGAAAGTTTTTTTGGTGGGGTCATGTTACATGTTCAAAGCTATATTCTTAGCTATCATATCTCCTTAGATCCTTTGATTCCACATAAAAGCAGTACTTAAAGATAAGTATAAAGGTAATGTGATGGGGAAGGATGACAGCGGCTGATCTTGTAATTTAAAAAACGTATTAGCTTTTAGACTAGCTTCATGCTAAAAATCATGAGATGCACAGGTTGTTAACGATTAACAGCTATGATGGCCATAATGAGGTAAGCCCCACCTAGTGTGAACATTTTAAAAAGTCACAGTCAAAATGTATAAATGGTACAATAATTATGTGTGTTTCTTTAGGAAGTAAAGATTCTCAAAGAAGATCTAGCAACTAGATTGAACAGTAATGAAACTGCTGAATTACTAAAGGAGAAAGATGAACAAATTAAAGGATTAATGGAGGAAGGTGGGTATTAGTTTCTTAAAAACAGTTCCTGGTAAAGAAGCTACATATGTTACTTCAAATGTCTGGTCACTTTAAATTTATTCTGTAAGAAATACTTTTCGACTACAGCCCTTACTGGAAAGGGAAGAATAGATTTCCTCTTCAAACCTATCTTTTCAACAAGCAATTTAGGGTGTGAAAATTTTAATGGCTTATGAAAGGGTAAAGCTAGGTGTGTGTAGCCCTCCAAAAAGGTGGAATAGCAAGGCTTTAGCCCTGAGTTACACAAACCATTTGATGTGCATCTTAGACCTTGACAGCTCCTTCTGAGATACAGTCCTACCTTGATTCCTGAACAGAATCCGTTTCGGATGTCCATTCAACTTCTGAAAACTAAGGTGCAGCTTCCGATTGGCTGCAGGAGCTTCATGCACTCAATTGGAGGCCGTGTCGGACGTTAGGGTTTCAAAAAAAATTCGCTAACTGGAACACTCACTTCTGGGTTTGTTGCGTTTGGGAGCCAAAACATTTGAGCCACAAGGCGTTTGATAACCAAGGTACGACAGTACAATGTTAACCCTAGGCTCAGTTGCAACTAAATTTTCCTCTCATGCTGTTTCTACAAGAGTAGTGTTAAAAGGAGAAGCGAGCGTCAATCGTATATTCAGAGAACAAGTCTATATCGTTGCCCACTTGAGGCTGTCCTAGCCTAGTGAGACAAACATGACCAGGAAGGAGCAACAGTGAACCTCTGGCTCAGCAGGCCATTCCCCCATTCCTTTGTGGGTGGGAGGACTTTGGCAATGTTTAGTTTCAGTTTCGAAACAAGCCAAACTCAGACCACGGTTTAAGATGATGAATTCTTTAAACGGATCATAGGGTTAAGTTACAATCACTGGTCTGGATGACATAATGTGCTAGAATTCAGGGAAACTCTGAAGTGAATGCCAAAGTCTTCCTGGCTTCATGTCTAGCTAAATCATGGTTTAGCGTGATGTGTGAATGCTGCTTATGTGTGCTTCAGAGCATTTGTGGTAGCTTTGGATCCTGCCCATTTTTATTTTTATTTTACACAAGCTTTGGTACACTACACCTGTTATCTTTTCATAGGCTCCCAGTTGGCTTCTGTGAATGGGGACATAGATAGGCTTTAGATCTGATCCATTGGGGCTCTTATTGTGTTTTCTATCAGAGTAGACAGCAAACACCTCTGCGGATACTGTTGGATTTTTCTTTGCTTATATAAGGCTAAATGTTTATTTAGGCAAAGGAATAAACTGAGATGCCTGCAAATCTTTGGGTAAAAACTTTTAGTATCTCATATATATATATATATATATATATATATATATCCAGTAGCACCTTAGAGACCAACTAAGTTTGTTCTTGGTATAAGCTTTTGTGTGCATGCACACTTCTTCAGAAACTTAGTTGGTCTCTAAGGTGCTACTGGACATTTATTATTACATATATATATATATATATATATATATATATATATTTCGACTGCATCAGACCAACACAGCTACCTACCTGAATTTATAAATATATGTTACTTCAAGATTGATGGGTTTGGGTCTTTAGTCTTACCTAATTATATCTATCCCAGTTCACATGCCAAGGAAATTACGTACATGGCTTCAAGTCATTTTTATGATTATAGTCCTCACTGGTGATTAAGTTAGTTTACATGCCCTTTCACAGCCCATTTGCCCAAATAATTGGAAGTTAAAGAATTAGAATGTGAAGAGTCATAGTCCTATGTTAAATATGCATTGATCCCCGCTCACCAGATCTTTCTTTCTTTTCAGGAGAAAAGCTTTCAAAACAACAGTTGCAAAATTCTAACATCATTAAGAAGCTAAGGGCAAAGGAAAAGGAAAGAGAAAAAACAAATACAAAGCAGAATAAAAAGATTACAGAATTAGAAGAAGAGTTACAGCATTTGAAACAGGTTGGGTAAATTTTTAGACATGGCACTGGAAGGGTTTGCATGCCTTCTATCTATGTGTCAATTCACTTACTATTTTTTAAAATGTGTAACTTGCCTCTTAAGAATCAAGGAGGCTTCCAATAGGATTTTTTTTTAACCCAGTAAAATATAAAGCCATAGTGTCCAAAGAGCAGCCATATTACTTTCAACATTCTCTCCAAAAATGGAAAAAACAAGAATAGCTCTGAATCTTATTGTGAAAGCCTTGCCACAGCCTTGTGGTAAAAGCTCTGCTTCTTGCAGCAGATGTATTCAACTTGTGTAGTGAGGGCACATGGAGTCGGGACTGTTCCATACAGCATAGTTAACCATGTTTCCCTCATGGGAAGAAGCAGTATTGGGTATATAAACAAATCTCTCTTTAAGGGTGAGAACCAGCCCCTTGAATTGTGCCTGGAGGAAAACTGATAGTTGTTGCTAGTTTTACTGCTCCTTCTATCTGCTCTTTTAGTTATTCAGTGGTTTCATTTTTTAAATTTTTTATTTTGCATTCTTGGAAGCTTCAACTGAAAGGCTGCTTAAAAAACATTTCAAATGAATAAATAGAACCAGTTGAATGTGTTCTATGAAGAGGCAGAAATTTTGCATTAGTTGAAGCTTTTTTGACAATGGTTGCTAATTGCGATGGCTAAGGCAGCGTGCACCTGAATACCAGTTGCTGAGGTCATGAGTAGGCGAGTGCCATCACACTCAAGTCCTGAAGTGGGCTTCATATGGACATCTGCTTGGCCAATGAGAGAACAGAATTCTCGACTAGATGGGTCTTTTGCCTGATCTGACAAGGTTCTTATGACAATAAACACACATGAAAATGTCATGGGACTGTATCCAATTTTAGCTTTGCACTAGTGAAAGCACCGCTGCTAGTGCAAGGCAGGGCCACTATTTTCATCCATCTTCCTCTAACTAACTACAGCCCTCTGTGTCATATCACACACTGTTCCGGAGGGCCCCCAACCCTCAGAAGACACTTTTGGGGTGCACAGAAGGCTGCACTGAGTAAGAGCGGTCAGCAAAACCCAGGGGTCTTGCCTTGCACAAGCAGAGATTCTTGTATTATTGCAAAGCCACTACTGAATACAACCCATGGACCAGAAATAGACTGATCATCCATTCTTAACTGCAGCCTGCAATTTGGTAGCAAAGTCCACCAACTTCAACACAGTCACTGCAAATGTGTGCCCATTTGAGATGCCAAAAAAGTGAGTGTAAAGGCGCAGAGACACACAATTAGGTTTATCCTTTGTTAGCGTAATGATATTTTCTGTAAAACTCTGTGAAGCTTCTGAATCATTTTCTTTCATTGCTTATATTTTTCCTTAGTCTAGCTTTCCATAAAGGTAGAAGCTGTTTTCTGTGCAGAGTGATTTTTAAAGCTCTGTAAAGAGAAGTTGACGGGACCGCGGGTGGCGCTGTGGGTTAAACCACAGTGCCTAGGACTTGCTGATCGAAAGGTCGGCGGTTCGAATCCCCGCGCGACAGGTTGAGCTCCCGTCGTTCGGTCCCGGCTCCTGCCCACCTAGCAGTTCGAAAGCACCCCAAAGTGCAAGTAGATAAATAGGGACCACTCTCCAGTGGGAAGGTAAACGGCTTAGTCACGCTGGCTACGTGACCCGGAAGCTGTCTTCGGACAAGCGCCGGCTCCCGGCCTCTTGAGTGAGATGAGCGCGCAACCCCAGAGTCAGTCACGACTGGACCTGTTGGTCAGAGGTACCTTTACCTTTAAAGAGAAGTTAAGCAATAGGTTGCGATGCCTTTTCATTGTAACAGGTGTTGGATGGCAAAGAAGAAGTTGAAAAGCAGCACAGGGAGAGCATCAAGCAGCTAAGCAGTGTGGTTGAACGGCAAGAGAAGGATATTACCAGACTCCAGACGGATCTTGAGGATCTTGAAGAGAAGAACCGAAGTGTGCAGGCAGCTCTTGATAGTGCATACAAGTAAGGCAATGTCCGTAAAAATGTACAAGAACAGATATTTGTTGTGCCTAGAAGACAACATTCTCTTTTAGGTTTCTCCAGTATTTGCAATACTGTGCATTTTGTTTTCCTGTTGGATTTTAAAATACATAAACATAGGATGGCGTTCAACTAAGTTTTACTCAAGAGTAGACTTATTAAAAAGAATGGACGTAGTCATGTCCATCAATTTCAATGCATACCTACGTTTAAAATGCATATTTTTCACAGGGAACTTGCAGATCTTCACAGAGCCAATGCTGCGAAAGACTGTGAGGCTCAAGAAGCAGCATTAAGCCATGAACTGAAAGTGAAGGAGCAGCTGGGCTTAGCTCTAGAGAAGGCCCAAGAGGAGGCTCGCCAGCAACAAGAGGCTTTAGCAATTCAGGTCAGTGTTGGTTACAACTAAAGTTTGCAAGTGTTTTTCTTTTGCCAGTTGTATATGTTGTATTGCTTACATGGCATAGCAGTTCAGCCAGAAAACCACATTATAAGTGATTCCCAGAAAAATCTAATTCAACATGTACTTGGCATAATTACAAGTAGGAATGAAGCAGAGGGACATGCTTTAAAATTACATAGAAAGCCATTGAAATGCTGCAAATCTTAAGGGGGGATTAAAAGGGTATTAGCTTACTTCTCATTTATCATTACAAAGGCACTAGATTTGAAGTATTTGAAACAGGATGCACTTGCTCTTTGTGCTGCAGCTACAGCATAGTGGTAAAGTAATGATGATAACTCCTTAAGCAACCTAATGGTGTTATGGCTATGATAGTCAGAATTATAGGAGGTGCCAACTAGTGTTGATACATGATAAAAGGCCAGTGGAGTGTTAGATCTGCATATTCAATTTGGCATACTGTATTTGTATCCCTGTGTTGCAGGTGACAGACTTGAGAGTGGCCCTGCAACGTGCAGAACAGCAAACGGCTAGAAAGGAGGATTATTTGCGCCTGGAAATTAGTGAACTTCAGCAGGTACTCTGGCAGATTGTTCTCTGAGATCTGTCTTTTTTTGCCTCTTACAAATGCTAGGAAAAAATTGTTTTCTAATTCACGAACTTGTTCTAATTCACGAAATTGTTTTCTAATTCACATTCAAGATTTATCAATCAGTTTGGACTTCTTGGATTTCCAGTTTCAATAACAAGCAGTGTGTGACTACTGTATTTAACAAAGCAACAAATATCTCTGTGGTTTGGACTTGTGCAGAGCCTTGATAGTCTTGCCAGTGGCCAGCAGGTGGGGCTCAGTCCCATTGATAACGCCTTGCTCCTTCTGATAACTAGGTGAAGCAATTGTGCAAAATAAGCAAAATAGGTAGATGGTCAATTGTCTATTGTAGTTGAGCAGCAAAATGCAGCTTTTCATTGTGCGGTTAAATGATTTGTGGTACAGCAAATGGTCTACTGCTTAAAGCTGCTGCTGTCTGTAATACCATACTGCTTACTTGCTAACTTTTTTTTTTGCAGTACATTAACGAAAACTTTTCAGTAAACGGAGGACGTGGCACAATGCTGTATTTGCCTGAATAGAGATAAAGCTTCAGATGGTTCTGTTCACGGTGTTTTAGGGCTTAAAGTAGTGCTTACCCAATTTATAATTTCAGAGACTTCAGGAAGCAGAGACTCGCAACCAGGAGCTGAGTCAAAGTGTTACATCTGCTACAAGGCCCCTGCTCCGACAGATAGAAAACCTGCAAGCAACCTTGGGAGCACAGACCTTGTCATGGGAGAAGTTAGAGAAGAATCTCTCTGATAGGCTTGGTAAGGCAAAAGTTGTTGGTCAGTGGGATTTGGGGGGGGGGGGGGGAACGACCAGTCTCAAGAACTTCCACGCATAGCACAAGATTAATGGATATGAATGGGAACTCATAGTTATGAAAGCACACACACACACACAGAGAATAGGAGATAGAATCATAGAATCATAGAACTGTAGAGTTGGAAGGGACCCTGAGGATCATCTAGTCCAACCCCCTGCAATGCAGGAATATGCAGCTAGTCCACGCAGGGATTGAACCTGCAACCTTGAGTGTTATCAGCACCATGGTCTAACCAACTACAGGCATGTTTCTGGGATATGTGTTCTGATGGTGCATCTAACGATTTACCAGGTGTCTACAAAAGCCTATGTGTGACCAGAAAACACTAAAGCACAGTTCCATGTGGTTCTGATTTTGCTTCTCTGGTTACAGCTTCTTTTGCTCCAAACCCAAGTGGGTGGAAAACTAGTCTGACTAGGTACCATTGATCTCGTGTACAGGCTCAGTTTATTCCTCACCCCCTCCTCAGTCTTCCTTAGAAGGGGGAAATAACCTAGGCAGTGATCCAGCCAGTGTCTAAAAGGAACCATCTCTGTCTTAAATCCTTTGCATGTGACATACCTAAGAGCCATGTTGGATATATACATGCATTTAATGTGATAATAGCTTTGGGGAAGAGGTCATAAAGTTACCAGAGGCTACACTCCCCTCCTAAGAATACAAGAAGAGCCTGATGGATCAGACTGATGACCTATCTAGCCCAGCATTCTCACAATGGCCAACCAGAAGCCTGTGGGAAAGCAGCAAGCAGAACAAGAGCACCCTCCTGTGGTTTCTAGCAACTAGTATTCGGAAGCATTGCTGTCTCCAACTCTGGAGGCAGAGCATAGCCATCCATCATGGCCAGTAGCCATTGATACCCCTCTCCTCCATAAATTTGTAAATTCTAACTAGTAATGTTCTCTTACTGTTAGGGGAATCTCAGACTGCCTTGGCAGCACAGGCTGAAAGAGAACGCGCTGCTACAGAGGAACTTCTTGCCAATAAAATCCAGCTTTCTTCCACTGAGTCACAAAATAGCCTCCTAAGGCAAGAAAATACCCGCCTTCAAGCACAACTCGAGACAGAGAAAGCCAGGCTTAAGAAACTAGAAAATGAAAACAATCGGTAAATTGCTTCTAAAGTTTACAACAATTTCTCTGAAAGCGTACAACGTAGTTGAAATAGCTAGGTGGGGTGTAATGAACAATGCTACTTTAAAATTTTAAGACTTCTTTAACTCTATATTTTATTCTATTTTTTGTGCCACTTGTATGGCCGCTCAGTAATATTGTTTTCTTAGCGTCTCAGATGCTTTCAGGACACATGCATTCTATTGGGAGCATTTTTCCTAATGCCTTAGAAAGCAGAAAGAGTGACAACGTATACTGCAGGCATGAGAAACCTGTGGCTTGCCGGATGTTCTTGGACTTGCAGCTGCCATTAGCCGCAGCCAGATTGGCCAAGCACAACGTATATTGTTCTCTTAAAAATGGTTAGATTTGTTGTGTGAGTGCTGCTACTAGGATAGTTTGTTTACCAATAAAACCATCTCACCAGCAGTGCAGATAATACAGCTAACTTGGTGATCCCATGTGCAACCAAACTGGCATGCTGCAGTTCATATGGGCCTGTTTTCCATTTTGCAAGTTCTATATAATCTTGACTGCCAGACACAATATAGTGGTATCTCGGTTCTCAAACGAAATCCATTTCGAAAGCCCATTCGGTTTCCGAAACGTTAAAAAACCGAGGCACGGCTTCCCATTGGTTGCAAGAGCTTCTTGCACTCAGTGGAAGCTGCGTCGCACGTTTGGGTTCTGAAAAACAATTGAAAACGGAACATTTACTTCTGGGTTTTCGGTGTTCGAGAACCAAAACATATGACAACAGAGGAGTTCGGGAACTGAGGTTCCACTGTAGTAAATCTCTCATGCTACTTCAGTGCATTTATTTTATTTTATTTTTTAAAGTTTTTTTTAATTGAAATAAGTACAAACAAAGCTGTATAATAAAAATAGTAGAAGTACAAAATAGTATGTTTATAATAAGATCCCTCCTCCTATTTACTGAGATTGTACATGTGTTTTCTTGCTCTTGGCGCAGGTATGAAGTTGAGCTGGAAAACCTTAAAGAAGAGTATGTGAAAACTGTTGGAGAGGCAAAGAAAGAAAAGGTTTTGATATATTCTTTGATAATAGCATTGCTTTAGCAAATAAGACTTCTCAGTGAATAACTACATCTTTTTTTGTTTTCTGAAGACGCTGTTAGCTACTCAGCTGGAAATGGAGAAAATGAAAGTTGAGCAGGAAAAGAAGAAAGCAATTTTTGTACAAGAAACTGCAAGAGAAAAGGTACTTGTTCATGTTAACACTTTCCATAGTTTTTGGAGACGAACCAAGCCTTAAATGAGCACACAAAGCAGTTGTCAGGCGAGACGGTAGCTTTCTGGGATCTTCATTTCTGTGTTTCACTCTTGATAGTGCCATACACTATATACAATATAAATTCTGGTTTAGTTGTCTGTAATAACAACACAACTGTTGTTGTTATTATTTGTATACCACCCTGCACCCAAAGATCCCAGGGTGGTTCACAATAGAAATTGTCATGGCAGTGGGCCACAACCTCTTACTTTGTGGGCTTTATACTTCCTTCTGGGACCTTAAGTCACACTGCCCTGAACCTTCCCTTTCCCTTGGGTTTCTCATTGGCCTTCAATCCTGAGAATATTCCCTCATTTTAGTTCGCTCTTGGACACCTTTGGGGATGCTCCATTTGTTTGTACTTAACTTGAGGATACTGAAGAAGTCTTTATGTTACATATACAATTTAAATTCCTACACAGACAAAAAATAGCAAGCGTGCTGCTCTTTCATCAGCCGTGTGTCCGATGCTAACATGACATTAGGGGTTCATTCCGCTCTGTGTGATTACTAAATGAAGTTACTTTGTTTCAAATAATCAGCAAGTTCTGTAGATGATGTGACTTTGGAAGTTGAAGGAGCAGAGTAAGAAGTGCTATCAAGTCCATTTTGTTGCTTAATTTATTGAAGTTACAAGTGAATTGCCTAAAAGGAGATCTTGTGTTTGTCATGTTTTCGTCATCATCTTAGCGAGTATTTCAAAGTAGGTATATTATTTTCACTAATATTGTTCTTCTCTTTGGGTATTGTACATTTTCTCTTAGGAGCGTAAATTATACACTTCATCAACAATGGAAACTGTCTCAAGCACTCCAACTCTGTCACGCTCAAGCTCAATAAGTGGGGTTGATATGGCAGGACTCCAGGCATCCTTTGTATCCCAGGTATTGTTCCATGTATCATTTCACCTTTATTTGCTCCTTCAGTGTCTTTTTTTATTAGTATCATTGTGCTGTCTTAACTGTTTTCTTGAATCCAGCAAAACCTCACTGCTAAAATGAGAGCAGGTAGTTTGAAGTAGTTTCACCAGTTCATTTGACACTATAGGGCAAAACATAGAAGGTGAAAATATATGCTGGTAATTAGAAAATGAACTTACTTCTCTCCCTTTGTGGTACATTTTGTCTCATGAGGGAATTTCACCTTGGATGAAACCTGACGAGAGCTTAACCGACAGGTATAGCCTTTCATCAATATCAGAAGATGAAATGATTTAAATGTGGTATTTTCTTTCTGGAACATTACTTCTACAAACCACTGAATATATATATTTGCTAACAAAAATTTCAAAGACCATTTTTTAAAATATATACATGAAATGCTTTCCAAACAGTTCAGTCCTCACAGCAACCCTGTGATGGTGATTAGGATGCTAGATATTGAATGACCAGGGGTTATCACATGAACTTCATGGCTGAGCAGGGTTTTGAAGCCACTTCTCCTTGATCCACCATACCAAACTGGCTGTCTTCACTTGCTTTTGCAAGCGCTGTTTAAACATAAAAAAGTTAACATTCTAGTGTCAATCTCGTTGTGTCATTCATTAGGTACAAAATAATAACTTGCATACTGCTAAGTATTCAGTTTCATGGGTGTGTCACAATTTTTATTGCAGGATGACCAACATGATCATTCCTTTGGTTCAGTGTCTACAAGTGGGAACAATCTATATGACGCAATGAGAATGGGAGCAGGCTCAAGCATTATTGAAAACCTACAGTCACAATTAAAATTGCGAGAGGGCGAGATTTCTCACCTACAGGTAACCTGTGTTGACCTGTGTGTCTAAACATAAGTAGGAATAGGTGTTCCGTATGTGTGATATACATACTTGATAGACAGATGTGATCAGTTCATTTTTATGGGCTTGTTTTGCCAGAGTTCAGTCTTTGGCCTAATATATTCAGTATTGTCAGTCCATTGGGGGATCCCCCCAGAGCAAATTCTAGAGGATTCCCCAACCTCCAAAAAAAATTGGGGGCATACCAGGGCTAGCAACAGGATGAGAGGAGCCTGGAAAAGTCTTGTGTGAACACAGACACTTTGATCGCTGTTGAACAAATTATAGAAATGGTTCAGAAACATTTTAGTGGGTTGTTCCAACACGTGGCGCAGTGAGAAAAATATAGTGAAATACTGCAGTAACTTGTAGGAAGTAACTACTGTAAGAGGTTAGCTACCATAATAGGTGTTTGTAAGTTCTTCCATTTTTCAGGCTCATGAGCTGCTGTAATACTTTCCAGTTAGCAGAGGGACCAGCACAGTTTCAATTCTCTTATTTTGTCCTCTGAATCCAAATCCTTGTGTATTGATGCTACATCAGAACAAGAGATGGAACTTCGTAATTTATTGTAGGCACACAATAAATGTATATGCCAGTTATAATTTGAAACCTTGTGTCGGTTTTGCTTTGTAGGAATGGTTTACCTTTATCCCTTCATTTTATTTATTTATTTAAACAAATAGATTTATTTATTTTATTTTATACTTCACGCTCAAAGTGGCTGACAACAAAGAAACGGGTGCGTTTCAAACAAACACTACAAAACCAGTTTCACAATAATGTAGCAAAACAGCAACATAGCAACCATTTCATAACAACGTAGCAAAACAATAGCAAGAATAATAACACAAAAAACACACAGTAGTATAAAATAAAGCAACATGCAGTATTCAATGGCAAAAATAACAAGGGAGCTTCACAGTTTTACCTTAGTCCTAGAAACATGTGTTCCATGATGCTGCTCACAGTCCCTCTTCTGCAGCAGCTTCTTATAAGGCTTTCAAGGGCAAGGGGTGGGGTAGCTGGAAACCCCACTTCCATGCATTATTCCTGTGAATACCAGAATACTTGTAATATGGGACATAAGCTTGAGAGCTTAACACTCCTGGTTACTTTTAATGGAAACAAAATTAGTAACTTGGTAGAATTTTAACTGTCAAATATTTGTTACCTTAGCTGGAAATCGGAAACCTTGAAAGAACTCGGTCAGTAATGGCAGAAGAGCTGGTAAAGCTGACAAATCAAAATGATGACTTAGAAGAAAAAGTAAAGGAGATTCCCAAGCTACGTGCACAGCTAAGGGTAGGTAGCTTGTTTCTACGATGAAATCTGAAATGTATGCAGCAGCCTCTGTAAATATGTCCCTGCTGTACGTGTAAAGTGAAATGCTTTATTACAGAGTACAGCGAAAAGCAGTGCTTGCATTCCTAAACATACTAATAAATAATTTTCACTGAACACTACAAGAGTTACTTCTAAGTAAACCAGGTTAGGAACCTGCAGCTAATGCAAAATGCAGTTTCTAGGGTCCTTAATGGGACATGCAACTTTGCACATATTACACCAGTGTTGATTTTGACCTATAAAGACTTCTGTGACTCAGGACCCAAATACCCCGCAATGATCTTTTGAGGCCCTTCTCTATGTACCTTCTATGAAGGAGGGTGTCAATGCATGAATCGGCCTTTTTGGTGGTTTCCCATCTGCAGAATCGTCATTAACCGCTTTGGATACCAGGCTAAGGCTATCATTTTTTACCAGATTTTGGGTGGTTAATTTTGGATCATACCTTTGTATGATTCTTGCCTCTGTTGTGGTGCTCATCTTTTAGCGGGCTGGACTTTGATAGTACTGCTGGATGAACTTAGGGGAGCGGGTGAATGAACACTTCAATCAATTTTGTTTGCTTTATTTTGCTTCTTGCTAAAACTGATTTTAGCTGTTTCTGTATTTTATGTTGTTGAAAGTTGCCTTGAGAATTTTGTGTGTGTTTGTGAAGCGGCGAATAAATGCAGTAATTGTGTGTGGTTGGTATTGTTTTGGCTACATAAAGATAGGCATTCAGAGAATTGACTTTTCTTTTAGTATATTCTATCTTGACATTCTAAAAGGTGCCTTAACAGCTTTTTTGTAAATGTGGAGAGCAAGTCATCAACTATTGGGCTGTGTTGTTTCAGGATTTGGATCAGAGGTACAATACCATTCTCCAGATGTATGGTGAGAAAGCAGAGGAAGCAGAAGAACTGAGGTTGGACCTTGAAGATGTGAAAAACATGTACAAGACTCAGATTGATGAACTTCTAAAACAAAGGCATAGTTAATTATTGCTGATGTTGCAGCTTGCAAATGACGTTGCATTAAACTGTAGAAATGTTTATGTAAATGCAGATGAGTTGTAAAGAATTTGTACTATAGGATGATTATACTGTAGAGGGTTTGTACGTTGGCAAGAATGTTATGCTTTTGTGATGGCCAACTGTCAGCAATTAAATTATTTGTTAATATTTAAATTTTTATATCCATAGCTGAATGTTAATTAAAAGGCAGACCGTCTTGTTGTCAATATAGTAAGTTGCAAATTAGTTTGCATAATGCTGATCATTCAGCAGCAGGAGCTTTTTAATTGCAGTTGCCTCACGGGGATGTAGCTGAATAATTTCACTGACAGTTTTTCATGGATATCCTAATGCTGATTCGTTCCTTTCAAAATTAATATTTGGCGGGGAAAAATATTGAATTTTAAAATATAAATACCGATAGCAAATAATTGCTACCTGAAACACAAGGCTTAGAATGCCTTTTAAGACTTTTTTAAAACAAACACCATCACCACCACCAATTAATATTTGGATTTATACTGTAGTGTCCTAAGCAGGGTACTGGTGCCCACAAAGCCAGATAACTGCCTTTGCAGCCAACAATACAGGGTGACATTTAAAGTTTCAAAATCGGTATTGTATGGTAATAGCAACCAAGCTCCCTCCTATACAATAGATAACAATTCTACTGTTTCTTAAATGTTTGGCTGCATTCCAAAGCATAATCCACTGCCACATCGAAGTGGGCTGCCTAGCAGCTTTAATGGCTTTAGCAAAAGAAAAGAAGTAATATTTGCCTAAAAATCAGTAGTACTCTGGGGGATGAAAAGGAGCAGGGTGTTTAAAAGTTTACATGTTGAAATGGTTTCACCTCTTCCTGTCATAGCCTAATTCTCACCATGTGTGTGAGTGCACTTTATTTTCAAAAGTGAATAAACTTGTTCCAGATGTTTCAAATGAACTCCAGTGGTTTAGAAACTATCTTTAGAAGGTGTTTGACAGAACATAAAAAAAGGTATAGCATCTTGAGTTGCCTTCCCAACTATTTAGCCTAAGCGAGACAGAAAACTCCCTAGTATCAGCCACATTCACAGGAGGACCTTTACATTATTGTGCTTTCTTAAAGTCATACTTTGTATGACAGCTATAAAAGGCCATTTCTGTTAAACTGACCTTAAGCTGTTTAAATGTTCAGGAAAATATGTGGTGTTGCTGCATTTATTTAGGATTTAAAAAGGTTTCCTCACAGGAATTGGAATTTTCATAGCTGAATTTACATGGAATTTTTAGTCTAAATTTAGTCTAAATTTTTAGTAAATTTAGATAAAATTTACGCATCCTGTCATGTTGGTATACAAGACCTATTTTTCCTGAACCAATTATCTGCAGAGCTTTTATCAAGCATAAGGTGCATGGAAATTATAAGATTTTATTTGATACTTTGACACTGTATCAACCACTTACCCTTAATTGCTTACCTTTGGTCCATGTCTATTTGGAAATCATGTGCTGTAACCTCCTGAAATCATACCACCATGTAATAGGAAACTGGGAGCCTTATACTGTTGGTCTGCCTGAGGAAAGCTAGTGTGTCAGGGAGAGAGCTTCTACTGTAGGCTTTTCCCTGACGTATTAGGATTCTTCCTGATCCACTAATTTTCTGTGTGCAGGATTTCCTTTTTTGTTACGTGACAGAACATTTAATGAAGCAGTTCCTCACCTATATTCTGAACTGCTACATTATCAGGAGGATTGTATCACTTTAATCTAATGATGGATATTTAAAGCATGCAATAATCTTCCTGATAAGAGACTAAATTGCAGTCTAGTGTGAGAATTCTTTGATTCAAAAAGAGGTTTGCATAATAGTTGATACTTACACAAACAAGCAAATGATGGCTGCTGACAGCAGAACTTACCAAGTGTTACTTTCCAAGAAGGCACTGCATTTTAGTACTTAAAGCCAATGCAAAATACAAATTGGAATGCTCCTGAAAACTCAATTTAAGACCTGAGAAACTTAAGTGCATGCTATTTTCATAATTTATATTTGGAATAAATTATCTCTGCATTTGAACTGGAGAATACAACCCCTGACTAGAACTTAGGTGTTTGCACTGGGAACAAAAAAGCTTAAGTCTTGCACCCAAAATTTTGCATCTTTTAGACCCCTTACCCACATGCTGCCTCTTCATGTTTAATACAAGTATTGGTTATGTAGCCCATGTTCCACCATAAAACACACAGACTTCCTTGTTCCTTTGCAGCCCTTTATCAATTTACCAATTGATGACAATTGGAAAGTGGAAAAAAATTACTTTTTGCAAGTGAGGTCTGTGAAATTTAGGCTCTCAAACTCTTGAAACGCATATGCAGTTTTCAAAAGCAACCAGACACTGGACATTTGTTTGCTCAGGACTTCTGGAAGCGCACCTGTATATTCCATCTCCCTATTCTGCCGACGTGCAAAAACTCTGTAGGCAGACGTGTGTGACTGTATTCATGTAAGTGAGAGCAGTGGGCTATTCATGTAAGTGGGAGCCGTGGGCTTCACAATGTTGGTGTGGAAAGCAATACTGCAAGAGAGAATTCCCTACTGGACTGCAGGAGACGACTTTGGTTTCTCAATGCATTGCTAGGCCCTCTTAACACTTTGTGGGAGTAAGTTAAGATCTCTAGTTAATAACTGGAAGAACAGTGCCAGAATATACAGTTGTTTAAATCTTCATTTCAGCTGTGTTAATATGGTTTGCCCTCTTAAGAATTGTTACATTTTTATAAAGGGCTGTAAAGTAGTTTAAATAAAGTATGTAGATGAATAATGTCACGGGAGTTAAGCTGTTAATGTAATGTAAATAATTTAAATATGTTTGACTCTTGGCTTGAGTAAAGTATTTGAGTTACCAGTGTTTTATATTTTTCTTAAATACAAAAATGCATCCTGGTGGTTGAGATGTTGATAATAATAGCTTCCAAACAAAGAAGCAGTGGCAGAACGTAAAGTGAGTTCAACGGCTTGCGAGCCAATTTGCTGAAGGCTTCACCCAGCGGTGAGGATGTAATGTAATACGTGAACACAGGTTCGCCTATATTAGAGCCAGACCTTGTTGGCATCTGCCTATCTTGAGAGACAATGGCGTGCATCTCCGGGGGTGAAGTGAAACCACCGTGTAGCAGCACCAAAGTGATCTCCCTGGGCTGAAAACCTGAGCAGTATGTATGGAGGTCCTGGGCTGCCCAGACAACAAGAAGCACCACCCCCCAGTCTTGCTGATGTGATCCAAAGGAAAGCAAAGAAATATGTTTGGCACCTGCTTGGCTGCAGGAGTTGCCGGAAGCAAGGGCAATCAGCTGCCCTGTTCTCTCAGCATGAGGGGAAGGCAGCGCCTCGCAATCGGCTGCCCTGGTCTCCCTCACGGTGAGGGAAGACGGCTCAGATCAGCAGTGTTATCAGTTGAGATCATCGTGCAATATCAGAGGTGCCATGAAATTGGCTGCCCTGCTTCACCCTCACCCCCCTGCATGAGGAGCGATATATTGCTACATATTGCTGGGTCAATCCCGTTATCATGGTGTGATTTCAAAACGGATTTTGGTCAATATATTGAAAAATAACAGCACTAAAATAGGCCATAAAATTTGTACAAAAATGACAAAAATTAGTTGAGGCAAGGGATAGAGCTGTGGACCCCCGGGTACATTCTGCAGACCCCTACACCAGTGTGGTGTAGTGGTTAAGTGCAACCTTGGGCCAGTCACACTTCCTTGAAGTCTCTCAGCCCCGCTCACCTCACAGAGTGTTTGTTGTGGGGGAGGAAGGGAAAGGAGAACATTAGCCGCTTTGAGACTCCTTCGGGTAATGATAAAGCAGGATATCAAATCCAAACTCTTCTTCTTCTAATTGGGAACCACTGCTCTAGACCAAAATGGTTGGGGACCCTGGACCTACACTCACTGGAAGGGGATTTCAGATCTTTCCCTGATATTCCTGGCGGTGCCAAGGATTGAACATGGGACAAGGCGCGTGCAGAGTGCATGCTCTACAACTGAGCTATAGCCCCTAATGTTGTATTGCATGCAATCTTAAAGGCACATAAAAGTAATGAAAACCGTTTCTGTGTTATACTCTTAAAAACAAATAGACTTCATTCACTCTCAGAAGTGCATGGATCTCCCAGCCTATATTGTTAATGGGCTTTTGCACTTATTTTACCTTGTTTAAAAAACTCCAAGCAGGAGCAGAAGTGATGGCTTTGCTACTACAAGATTGCTCTTCCTGTAAAACATCAGATGACATTTACATTTTTGAAATGCATTTTAAGATTAGGAAAACGTGTCTAGTAAACAATTACAGTCGTACTACATTCTTAATGTAGTTGCAAAACACCAGAATCTTGTTTTGAAAGATCACAAACTTCCTACGGTGCAATTTTTAATCTTTAGTTTAAAGATTATGGTGTTTAGCTGAAGCAGAAACAAGGAAATGGGTTCAAGACTTTGAGGAAAGAGAACAATGTGTTTGGACTGGTTTCGCTTCCTAGCATTGGAAGGAAAAGAGGTTTTCCTGTGCTTGCAGAAACAGCAATATGCTGAAAGCCTTGTCAACAGGCTTTGTCTTGATTAATAGGTTTCCCACCAAGAATTTTCTATATGCATTTTGAAGAGAATTTTTTTTTGCTTTTGGTACAAAGGGAGCCATAATTATAAGTGAACATTTATGACTCAGCATCACTGCAATTTTTAAAATGTGTTTAGAAGTAATGCCCATTATGTTAATGAACATAACTCTAAAATAAATAAATAAATGAAGGAAGGAAGGAAGGTAGGTAGGTAGGTAGGTAGGTTCTGGCACAACACTTTGAATCACACTGTGTTTGATTGTCTCATTTTACAGCTATCACTTCTCTGTTTCCCAGTACTGTGGTGCTGTTAAAATTACTGGTACAAGCAAGCACGGTGCTGATAACACCAAGGTTGCAGGTTTGGTCCCCTTATAGGACAGCTGCATATTCCTGCATTGCAGGGGGTTGGACTAGATGATCCTTAGGATCCCTCCCAACTGTACAATTCTATGAAGCCAATGTTTTAATTTGCAAAAAGGCTTGTTTCAAGATCCCCAAATGCAATGGGCTAATAGACTCGATGTCCTACACCAATAACTTCTTTCTTGCATCTCCTTCCCTCTTTTTTGTATCAGCCTTCTCAGAAGCAACAGTTCAGTGAAACTCCCAAAGGTAACATACGTTTCGACTTGAGGCGAAGGAAAGACACGAAGACCCTACTTTGGTGGAATCTACACACACATGACGTGGGTGGCGCTGTGGGTTAAACCACAGAGCCTAGGACTTGCCGATCAGAAGGTCGGCAGTTCAAATCCCCGTGATGGGGTGAGCTCCTGTTGCTCCTGCCAACCTAGCAGTTCGAAAGCATGTCAGTCCAAGTAGATAAATAGGTACCGCTCACCAGAAGCGGCTTAGTCATGCTGGCCACATGACCCGGAAGTTGTACGCCGGCTCCCTTGGCCAATAAAGCAAGATGAGTGCCGAAACCCCAGTCGGCCACGACTGGACCTAATGGTCAGGGGTCCCCTTTACCTTTACACACACATTTTTTAAAAAAGAAGTTTTGAAAAAGGCATTGAATTTTGCATAGCTCACTCTGGCCTTCTCCTGTCACATTTGGATACAGTATTGAACTTTACAACACATTTAAAAAGTCGTCTTGGCAGCTGTGTAGCTGAGGACTTTGTGTGGCATTAACTTTGGTTGAAGAGATCTAGACCTGGAGATCTCTAGAACATCTGGAAAGGCCCTCTGCCGGGTAATGGTTTGACTGATCGAGATTCAAGGCTATATGTCTATGTAAATATGTATTTATATAGCTTTGAATTTATAATGCCCTGAATCTCGATGCCAGGCGCGCCTTGAGTCAGGAAAAGCGGCTGCTTTCCCGCCCCCTGCGACCAATTCAGTGGTGGATGTGACAGGTGGGTGCTCTGGGCACCCGGGAACTGTAGCACCCTCGCTAGTCTGCTCCCTTCGCCTCCCAGGCTGTCCGCGAGGGGCGCCTCCAGTCCTCACCTGGCTCTTCTCCTCGCCTTGGTCGTCTCCAAAAGGTGGCGCAGGCGGCGGCGCGCTCCGGGCCTGGCGCCAAGCCGCTGGGTTTCCGGAGGGCCGAGCCTGCGCCTTGTGGTGGCCCCTCCTTCCTTCCTTCCCTCCCTCCCTCCTCCGCTGGCCGCCGTCGCTTCGCGCTCCCCCTTCGGCGCCGGTGGAGGGGAGCTCCACACAGGAGCGGCGGCGGCGGCTTTGGCACCGACTCCCGGGAGGCACAAGCTGCGAGGCGGCGCGCAGGCCTGGGTCGGAGAGCGCGCCACGCCACGCCGCGCCTGGCTTCGCTTCGGGGCGTCTCCGGGGCTGGAGGTGCAACAAGGACGGGGCTCCTTGGCGCGCAGTCTCCTCGCGTCGGTTTGGAGTTTTCCTCAGGCAGCAGGCATAAGAGTTTCTGGTTTCTCTCTCCCCATCCCAACCCCCTTTTTTTGTGAGTGTGGCTTTCTTCCCTCCTCTCTTGAGTGCAGGTGCCGCCTCTCTGCAAATAAAATCTCTGGAGAGAGAACCGGGCGGATGGAAGATGGGGCTTAGCTCAATGCGATCCTATCGGGCATGGATCTAGCTGTGCATATTGACCTGGGAGCAAATCCCATTGAGCTCCAGCGGCCCAAATGAAAGACCGCCCCGGCACTTTTCTCCAAATGACTTCTTTTCCCTTGCAGCCTGATGGTCTGGGGCTGCCTTTGCAGGCTTTTCAGCACAACCCCTTCCTCTGTCCTCCACATTTTGGGCGACAGCTCCCATCATCCCTGATCATTAGCTATGCTGGCTGGGGTGGGGCTGGTTGGAGTTGTAGTCCCAATATCTGGAAGACCCTCGGTTGGCTCCCTTTCTTCTTCCATGCTGCCTAAATCAGTGAAGCAGCTGTGTCAGCTTGTCGCTGCCTTCATTTCCCTTCCCTTCCTCTGTTGTCTTCAGGTCCTTATACTTTGTAGGTCTTCCTCTCCCTGTTCCATATCTCTGACTGCCTGATGTTTCCGCTTGGATACTTCAATATTATTGTTATCCTTCTTGTTTGCATGGCACAGCGCAAGAGATTCCTGATCTTGGGGAGCTTTTAGTCCAAAATTTGAAACAAGGAAGGAAGCAGGCAGGAGCAATACATGTGATTGTTTAAGTTTCATGTGTTTATGCTTGGCCAAAGGGTTCCTAACTATGTTAAGGCATGGGAACTAGGGGAATGCGCCAAAGGCTTTGTGGAAAAAAAGGTGTGTTTTGAAAAGGGATGTGAATGAACTAAGAGAGGAGTCAGTACACAGGTGTTCTGGGATCCAAGCAATAAGAGGCAGCAAGAGGAAAAAAGTCGGGCTGTGGAATCTGTAGCTCTGTATGTGCAGACCATATCTACTAGATCCAGATTATTCTACGGTGTTGTTTGAAAGATTCCTGCATTGCAGAAGGTTGGACTTAGATGACCATCATGGTCTCTTCCAACTCTGTGATTCTATGTTTCTGTATTCTGCATATGCTCAGAAACACTTTTCTTTATTGTTACAGGTATGAACCCTGGCACTGAAAAATATCGTGGCAATGAGCCTTGGTTAACGCCTGTTTGAAAGCTCTGCAGCAGGCAGGGAGGCTGACAGCATCTCTCTCTCTACCTTCCCATTCCTAAGGACCCAGAGCCATTAACCACAGAGGTAAGGTTTGTCGGGTGTCTTCCAGGATAAATGGACATAGATATCAAAATCCAAGAAGATGCGGAGTTTCTGTACTTGATTATGTTTTCCATGGAGACAGACTATAATGCTATGCATTTTGTGGCGTGTTGTGGAATAGGGGTGAAGTTTTGCATTCATAAAACTTTCAGGAGAAGGAAGTTCGGTTTCAAAAAGCTCAAAAATGTCCAGATTATGGTGGAGAGAATTGCGTTAGGCAATGTAGTCGATAATAAACGGTATGCATTGAAGTCAATGTATAATTTACTCCAGAAACTACTTGTGTGGTCCTTTTTCTTCCTCTTAGTACATTTACAATGTATTAGTGGGCCATAGACACTTTTTTTGGATGAGTAGCTGTGACAAACTGGTATGTATTAAATTTGGAAAGGAAAAGAGCGCGCTCTGAAATTTTTAGCAGGAAAGGCATAACCGAACCTGAATACGCACTCTTCTTTAAGAGCAGAGGAATTTCGACTGCATGCTAGTGTTTCTGTCAAGGCACTAATCTCATTGTGCAGTGGTGAGATAGGTAAGATTGTCCACATGTTCTCCTGAGCGTCCTCTCCATCACGGTGGAGCTGCAGGCACTGAAACAGGTCAGCCAGTAGCTAGGGCACAGAGCTTGGAAATCTCACAGTGAATTCCACTGAACGGAGGTGCAAGTGGATGTAATTGTACCACATGGCAGTGGCCAAGACAGCCCAAGTAACTGTCCAGCTGAGCTTTTTGGGGTTGTGAAAGGGTTGTTCAGTTTGAACTTGTCTTCAGATACAGTCATACCTCATGTCACGTCCGCTTCATGTTACGTTCTTTCAGGTTACGTCCCGCAGCAACCCAGAAGTACCGGAAAGGGTTACTTCCGGGTTTTGCCGCTCGCGCATGCGCAGAAGCACAAAATGACGTCACGTGCATGCACAGAAGCGGCGAATCGCAACCCGCGTGTGTGCAGACGCGCCGCTGCGGGTTGCGTTCTTTTCATGTTGCAAACGGGCCTCCAGAACGGATCCCGTTTGCAACCAGAGGTACCACTGTATGTATAAGGCGGTACGCTTGACCTAAGTTGTTCGGTATGTTTGTGTCATAGTACAAGAACCCTATAGAATCATAGCATTGTAGAGTTGGAAGGGACCCCCAGGGTCATCTTGTCCAACCCCCTGCAATGCAGGACTCTTGACTAAATCATACATGACAGGTGGCCGCCCAATCTCTGATTAAAAACCTCCAAGGAAGGAGTGTCCACCACCTCCCAAGGGAGACCGTTCCACTGTCAAACAGCTCTTCCCGATTTTTAGTTGGAGTCTTCTTTCTTGTAACTGGAAGCCATTGGAACGAGTCCTCGGAGCAGGGGGAAACAAGCCCTTAAAATATTAGAAGATGGCTATCATATTTCCTCTCAGTCTCCTCTTCTCTAGGCTAAACACACCCAGCTCCTTCAACCATTCCTCATAAGGCTTGGGTTCCAGACCCTTGATCCAACTTGTTAATACCCTTCTTAAATCATGGCACCCAGAGCTGGACGCTACTCAAGGTGTGGTCTGGCCAAGGCAGAACAGAATGGTACAAGCAGCAACCATTTTAGGCATGTCCAGTTGATGCTCAACTGCTGACGCATGGGCCCTTTTTGACCCAGAAGACAGAGGAATGGGGGCAGGGTGGAGGTGTAATGGGGCGTAACAGGCTTATGCATGCCCTGCTGACACACGCGGGGACCAGGAAAGGAATCCCTGCTCAAAATGGCGCACTGTCTGCACTATTATTTCCCTTGATCTGGACACCATACTTCTGTTGATGCAGCCTAGATTAGCATTGCCTTCAACCTGGCCCAGTAGAAAAAGGTGATCATCCATGTGGATGATCATCCATCTTTATGGCTTTACGTTTCCATATTAAATTCTCATTTTTTCTTACATGTTGCTTTAGCTATGGTATGATTATGTTCCCATTTGTTTGCATACACGAGAAACATTTCAAAAACTACTGGGGTAGTGGAAAGTTGTTTCAGAACTGCCTCTCACCCCTTGACTTTTAAGAGGTTCTCAGGGACAGAGTTTGAACCATGAAAGCACTAACCGCAAAATCCCATGAATTCCACATACACAAAAGGCAATGTGGCTATCTGATCAGGCATTTTCTGCCCTCCGTTTGTTTTGGTTTCCATTCTTTTCTTGCATGCAGAGGAAGCAAATCCCTCGAGAGTCCTGCGCGGTTTCCTGACTTGAGTTCCCAGGCATCTCTTGGGAACAAGAGTTTCCCTTCGCCTATTGGCTCCGCAACTGCGACAGCGATAAATGCTATATGAACACATGTTTGTGCCAAGAGGAGAGTCTTTCTTGCCAAGAGATCTATAGCTGCATGCTTTTAAAAAAACCAAACACACATACACAGACTTTAGGTTTATGGTTGAATAGAATCAATTAACTGAAGTCGTAGGTATGCCATTCTTAAACTGTTTTTCTGTGTGTTTGCTTTAGGTTTTTCAGATTGCCATGTTAATGCTTCTTGCGTTTGGAGTCCTACTTCAAGAAATCTTGGCCAGGACCCAAGGTGAAAGTCTTACTGATGGCAGCAACATTCCACGAGTGCCATTGTATAGCTATGGAAACATCAACTTGCCCGAAGAACATATCCCATACTTTTTGCACAATAACCAGCCCTTTGCCGCAGCCTGCAAGAACGATCTTCATTGCCCATATAAAGTAAATACTCCTCTCTTTCTTTTTTACTGGAGCCTAATGCCGATTTGTTGTGTTCTTAGAATCAAAGAGGTTGAAGGTGATGATAACTGGCTTCTTTTCCAGAAACCATGATGGTGATGATGCCAGACTCCATGTTAGGCCACTGCCTTTGTTGGGCTATCCAAAATGTCACAAAATAGTGTGCAAGCTTTCAAGTTCTCCATAACGTTTAATCAGGCTTGGTGTTAAAAAAATGTAAGGGTACCAGAAGAGGGCGTGGGAAGAGTGGGTGCCCAAGCTATCTGTGTCTGCATCTGGTAAGAATATTAGGATGGAGTGCGCAGGGAGGTAGCATCAACCCGAGCCAACGATCAGGGTTCACATCTGGAGGGCACCAGGTTGGGAAAGGCTGCTCTAGAGCCTTTAATCTGATAGATGCTTCCATGTCTTTAATTTCCTCCGTATTCTCTTTGGCTGCTGCTAACAACATACTTGTTTATCCAAGCCTACCCAGATACATAGGGACGCGGGTGGCGCTGTGGGTTAAACCACAGAGCCTAGGACTTGCTGATCAGAAGGTTGGCAGTTCGAATCCCCGCAACAGGGTGAGCTCCCGTTGCTCGGTCCCTACTCCTGCCAACCTAGCAGTTTGAAAGCACGTCAAAGTGCAAGTAGATAAATAGGTACCGCTCTGGTGGGAAGGTAAACAGCGTTTCCATGCGCTGCTCTGGTTCGCCAGAAGCAGCTTAGTCATGCTGGCCACATGACCCAGAAGCTGTATGCCGGCTCCCTCGGCCAATAAAGCGAGATGAGCGCCGCAACCCCAGAGTTAGCCACGACTGGACCTGATGGTCAGGGGTCTCTTTACCTTTTACCCAGATACATAGAATGCTGGTGTGTTTTTAATTTATTGCTGGTTTTAACTTTTAGAATGCTTTGATTGCTTTTACTGAGAATCTTAACTTTTTTTTTTAAAAAAAATAGTCTTTATTGATTTAAATTACACACATATACAGAAAATTTACGAAGGATTTACAATCTCATATTGCAGTTATATAAGATCATATTGTACCAACCATACCATATTAGCAGAACTCGAGTGATACCTGTAAATAAAACACATAACAAATGTCACTTTTGGAGTAAATAGGAACAATACTAAAGAATATGAAACTGTGCAGCAAAAAGAAGGACAGTATAAACAGTACAATGAGAATGATCGGAAGTCTCGTTTTGTCAGAAGTCTTTTTATTTAAGTGTTTATTAAGATGTTAATAGGAAGATTATGTATGTAAATTTGTTTCTGTTCTTCTCGTCTTTTTCTCCTGCAATTTCTTCTCCTTTTTCTTTCTCAATTGTTTTTCTTTCTTGACAATCTTAACTGTTTTATTCTTTTCATAAACTGCTTTGAGGTTTCCTACAGTCAAGCGGTATATAGATGTTATGAAATAAACACCTTGATTGACTTACAGCATGTCCATGTGTAGAACTGGAGGCTCAAATCTTTAGAGGTAAAAAGTACATGCAGGTTATTTGTAGATCAAATTTTTGCAAGCATTTTTGCAAGCTTGCTCGTTCGGCAACATGGCACCAACATCCAAAGCAAAGTTGGCATTTTCCTGTGTTTTCAGAAATACTTGAAGAAATTGAAAGCCTGTTGGGGTTATGAGAAATCATGCAAGCCTGAAAACCGTTTTGGATATCCGAAATGTGATTATGCTGAGATTGGATGGTAAGCGTACATTCCACGCCCCCGTGCCTCCTGCAAACTCAGGCCAGGGCCAAACCCAACATTCAGTTGCATATAGAGAACTTCTGCTGGTATTTATTTATTTTGGTACATGAAACAAGACCCAAAGCCTCCCAATTTATATGCTGCCATTTGTTTTTCCAGAGCCACAGGTTCTGATAACATGTACCAGGGATATAGTAGTGCAACATTTTAATTAGTATATAGATAGATGGATAGATATAGATATGCATATGGGGTCGCGAAGAGTCGGACACGACTAAATTACTGAACAACAACATATACATATGTGTGTGTGTGTGTGTGTGTGTGCGCGCGCGCATAATACTTCTAACATCTCCACTACTGATCTATTCCCATCCCAAATGCCAAGCAGGCGCCCCTGTGCCTTCTTGCAGATCAGTTAAGTGCTACCCTTTTTGTGCATAGGCAGAATATGTGGAAGCTCGCTCTTCTTCGTTGTTACACTCAGTAAACCGAGCTTATAAGGTTGTGCAGCAGCATTTATTAACCCATAGACTGGGTTTATTCCCATAGTTAAAGCTTGATGTTTTCTCAAATGGACACACTTGCATTATTTCACCATGTAAGGGCTAACACCATTGAGGAGGCCCAGGATGTATTCTGGAAGCAAGCTGACTTTGGTTATGTTAAGGAGAGGATGAATGAAGTGAAGACTCACTGCAGACCTAAGGCAATGGTAAGCATGCTTGTATGCATTCCTGATGCTATGCTCCACTTCCCTCCCCCACAATTCTTCTTAAATATATATATATATTTATGTTGCCTTTGTCATAGGCAGATTCTTCACTTCAGTGTTCTCGTTACCTCCAGTATTGCAGAGCAACAAATCTATACATTGATTTAAGAAACCCCAAAAGAAACCATGAGAGGTACGTACCTTACTTACATTTCAACAGGAGAAACAGACACACTAAATATCCCTATTAAGCAATTCTGCTCATCTATAAAATACTTCTATTTTTAAAAAAATATTTCTCTAATCTGTCATTAACAGATATATGCCAGGACTCAGAAATCTGCGTAGGTTTAGTCATCCAAGAATGATGTCTAGAAATCTCTTCTTTTTTTTTTTTACTTTTTAAAGAATCATTTGCTGGCCCTCATGATTGGGCTCTCCAGGTGTTGCTGAACAACAATGCTATAGCAGGTTCTGCAAACATCTTTCTGAATTTGGAAAAACACAGTTATTTTCTAGTTGGCTGTTTTTTCAGTACTTTAATTCACGAAGCATGTTTTTGTTCTCAGGTTTGTTTCAGTTTTACGTTCATACCGTTAAAAGTGTGTCTATATATAGTCATTGTATGACCGTTACACTTATTTCTTGAGACCCTTAAAACATTTGCAGCTGTGTTGATTGAACTGTAGGCTGGATGCATGTTGAAGCAATGACATCACCATTTTGGTTCACGCGAGACACTTCAGGGATCCATGCAACCCATGTTTCCAGTATATCACATGCAGTGCAATCCTGCACTTGCTTGCTCAGAAGTCAGTCCCACAATATTTGGTGTGGGGCTTATATGGAAGTCATGGTGTTTAGGATTGTAGCCTTTGACTGCAAGCTTGTGCTCAGTGATCTGGCAGTGAGCTTCATTGAATACCACAGAGTTTAATTTTGAGTAAGCATGCCCGTTGTACAGGGTGACAAGTTAAAGCGTGATGATGAATCAATGCCTTGATGTACATCATTAATCAAGAGAGTGCTCACAAGGTAGTCCAGTTTAGAACTGACACTTGATTTGAACTTCTGCTAATAACGTTTCCCCTCTTTAAATAGATTCAATGAAGACTTCTTCCAGAAGGGTGAAATTGGAGGCCACTGCAATTTAGACATTCAAGCTTTCCTTGCTGAAGGGCAGCGGAAGAGCCCTTTACAGTCTTGGTAAGATTCGTAGCTGTCTGCTATTTCTTGTTTCTCTACGATATTTGCAGAAAAGCTCAGCTCCCAGTACTGTGCTCAGCTGAGTACTCCCCTTCTCTCCCACCAGGCACACCCATCTATGGGGGCGGGGTGGAGGCCCCCCCAATTTTCAATGGGGGGGCCAGGCCCCCTCAGTGTTCCCATTGGGCCCTCCCGTGGCACTGCAGGCTCTGTTGGGCCCTCCTGTGGGCTCCATACCACGTCATGCGCACTTGCCAGGCGCCCCCCCCCCCATATGGGGCAGAACCCAGTGTGCTTGTCTCCCACCACATGTCACAGCAGTAGTTAGGGGTGCAGTTGTTTTTTAAGGAAGAAACAGGCTTCTATGATGGTGGAGCAAAGGGACAATGATTGAGGTGATGGTTATTCCGGTCTAAAATGTTAGCAAAGAAAAGCAGATCATTGTGGCTGCATTACACATAAACGGCCTCGGTCCATTATACCTGAAGGAGCGTCTCCACCCCCATCGTTCTGCCCGGACACTGAGGTCTAGCACTGAGGGCCTTCTGGTGGTTCCCTCACTGTGAGCAGCCAAGTTACAGGGAACCAGGCAGAGGGCCTTCTCGGTAGTGACACCCGCCCTGTGGAACACCCTCCCACCAGATGTCAAAGAGAAAAACAACTACCAGACTTTTAGAAGACATCTGAAGGCAGCTCTCTTTAGGGAAGCTTTTAATGTTTAACAGACTACTGTATTTTAATACTTTGCTAGAAGCCACCCAGAGTGGCTGGGGAAACCCAGCCAGATGGGCGGGGTATAAATAATAAATTATTATTATTATTATTATTATTATTATTATTATTATTATTACATTCTTTTCTATGCAAACTGTTGTTGTTTTTTTAACATGAAAATCCGCAAGTAATAGGGAAACCTGGGAAATGATGTGGCCTGTTTTGCATAGCCTGTATCAAGGGTGGGGAACCTTTGGTCCATCAGGTGTTGCTCCCAGGTCCACAAGATCGAGTGTGATGAGAGAGGGAGAAAATCTTACCCACTTTCTACTTTCCCCATGCCATGTGTAGTTCTTCTGTCATGTTACCTCCTGCTCATCTTCCCTCTAAACTAAAAAGTCCCAAATGCTGCAGCGGTTCTTCTTAGTGGGGTTGCTACGTCCCTTAGATAATTTTGGTCGATCTTTCCTGGACCTTTTCGAACTCTACAATATCCTTTTGGGGGCGAGGCAATCGGAACTGTACACAGTATTCTAAATGCAGTCACATCATAAATGCCTGATGAGAGCTTCAGTTTTGTTTTCAATTCCTCCTCTAACGATCCCTAGCATGGGATTTTCCTTTTTCATAGCCACTACACACTTAAGGGACGCAGGTGGCGCTGTGGGTTAAAGCCTCAGTGCCTAGGGCTTGCCGATCGAAAGGTCGGTGGTTCGAATCCCCGCGGCGGGGTGCACTCCCGCTGTTCGGTCCCAGCGCCTGCCAACATAGCAGTTCGAAAGCACCCCTGGGTGCAAGTAGATAAATAGGGACCGCTTACTAGCGGGAAGGTAAACGGCTTTCCGTGTGCGGCTCTGGCTCGCCAGAGCAGCGATGTCACGCTGGCCACGTGACCCGGAAGTGCCTTCGGACAGCGCTGGCCCTTGGCCTCTTTGAGTGAGATGGGCGCACAACCCTAGAGTCTGTCAAGACTGGCCCGTACGGGCAGGGGTACCTTTACCTTTACCTTTTACACACTGAGTCAGCATCTTCACTGAGCTGTCTGCTCCAACCCCTGACTTGGTCAGTCACCACCAATTCAAGCGCCGTGTGTGAATAATAATAATAATAATAATAATAATAATAATAATAATAATTTATTATTTATACCCTGCCCATCTGACTGAGTTTCCCCAGCCACTCTGGGCGGCTCCCAATCAAATGTTAAAAACAGTACAGCATTAAATATTAAAAACTTCCCTAAACAGGGCTGCCTTCAGATGTCTTTTGAAGATAGGATAGCTGCTTATTTCCTTCACATCTGAAGGGAGGGTGTTCCACAGGGAGGGCGCCACTACCGAGAAGGCCCTCTGCCTGGTTCCCTGTAACCTCACGTCTCACAATGAGGGAACCGCCAGAAGGCCCTCGGCGCTGGATCTCAGTGTCCGTGTATTTACAGGCCATTCACTCTGTTCAGAAACATGCTTTTGGAGCTCTTCATCGTTCTAACTACCGTGAACAATTTGCTATTGTCAGCAAACATGGCCACCTCACTGCTAACCCCAACTCTAGATAATTTATGAACAAGTTAAAAAGCCCTTTCTTCATTTAGAGAACTGCCAATTCATACCTCCGGCTACTGAAACAATACCTGATCTAGAAGAGAACCCTCTCCTCTTAGTTATCATCTTCTAGAAATATCTTGCAGGGCGCAAGTTCCATTAGCTGAGCCCAGTACAAATGGTATTACGTCATGGAAGAGACTTGCTAGGCTGTTAAATAGATCATGCTAATTGGCCTTGTACCTGAAGTCATGAATAACTTGTGTCTTTGCTGAGATTCCTTTAAAATCATGGTCAGTGCACTTGACATGAGCGTAGATATATTCAAATTAACTGGATATTGGAAACGCACGGACAGAGAGATTCTGTCTCCTGAAACTTTCCCCAGCTCTTGATTTATAGATCAAAGATGCTGCTTGCTCCTGAGATCAAAGGCAGAGTTTAACCTTTTGAAGCCTTACTGAAGAAGCTTCAGTTACAATTAAAAATAATTTTAATTGTCAAACTTTGTCTAACTTCACCAGCATTGTGAAGAGAAGTCTGCATGGTGCATTGCTTAAATTATTGTATTTGGATACGGGTGGTTTTTTTAAAAAAATATTTTTTTGCAGCTTCTATTAAATGACTGTAATTACAGGTTTGCAGAGCTCCAGACATATACGGAACTGAACTCCAGGCCTATGGAAGATGGCAGTTGTGATGTTATTATTGACAAACCAACTTATTTCATGAAGCTTGATGCAGGTACAAGCCAGTGTGGTTTTTGTATGTGCAGATCTCTACGACTCCTGGCAGTATGTCAGGATGATATGTTTGGAGGTGGTCATGTAAAGTTCATTGATATGCACAGCATTCCGCATGTATTGCATTATCTTGTATCATGCTCCAGCAAATTGGATATTGCCCAGCACACTTAGGTAAAGGGACCCCTGACCATTAGGTCCAGTCGTGGCCTACTCGGGTTGTGGCGCTCATCTCACTTTATTGGCCGAGGGAGCCGGCGTACAGCTTCCAGGTCATATGGCCAGCATGACTAAGCCGCTTTTGGCAAACCAGAGCAGCGCATGGAAACGTCGTTTACCTTCCCGCCAGAGTGGTACCTATTCATCTACTTGCACTTTGACGTGCTTTTGAACTGCTAGGTTGGCAGGAGCTGGGACAGAGCAACGGGAGCTGACCCTGTCGCGGGGATTCGAACCGCCGACCTTCTGATCGACAAGTCCTGGGTTCTGTGGTTTAACCCACAGCACCACCCGTGTCCCTCAGCACACTTAGGGGCAGGCTAAAAGTCAATTATGATATATTCTGTGTGCATAGGCAGCTTACACATGACTGTAGCACTTCTATGCATGCCACACGCAGGCTGAAGTCGATGTGGATAAGAACTGCTTTCCATCCCATTATTTTGAACTTCTTTTTTAAGTTTCTTAAATCTTAAAATATTTGTGAAGGTCCAGAGCTCGGTTCAAAGCCTGTTCTCAGTCAGCACTGGCATTCTGGTCAGCTTGGTTCAGTCTAAGATGATCTTCACCGGTTGACTTGAATGGAGCTCCTTGCTCTTTAAAACTCAGAAGCAGGGCTGTGTTCTCAAAGTCTTGTTTGTCCTGCGTTTGCAGCAGCACTCTGAGTGAGAACCGTTAAAAAGCAAGGGTTCTTGTCCAAGGACATAGAAACATTTGAAATAAATAAATGGAATAAATCTGGAACAGAGATGTCCCAGCATTTTTCTTTTTTAACATCTGGGCTGCACCAGTGTTCTTACACTTCACTGTTGTAGCCCTTTTCATTTGCAAAGGGCTTTGCAGTCTTTGTTTGCGCTCGCCTCCTCAAGCAAGAATGCAGAGAAATGGGATCGGTAGAATTTCCTTCGTCCACTCCCACCAAAAATGATTGTTACCAAGGCCATTTAGAGAGACTGGCAGAGATGGTTCTTGAGCCTGTGGTTTCTAGACCCAAGTCACACTCTTTGGCACATACTTGCCGCTTCACCATTCCAGCCTCATGATTAGATGTAAACTGCATGCTGTGGCGGGATGCAGGTGGCGCTGTGGGTTAAACCACAGAGCCTAGGACTTGCTGATCAGAAGTTTGGTGGTTCGAATCCCCACGACGGTCCCATTGCTCGGTCCCTGCTCCTGCCAACCTAGCAGTTCGAAAGCATGTCAAAGTGCAAGTAGATAAATAGGTACCACTCCAGCGGGAAGCTAAAGGGCGTTTCCGTGTGTTGCTCTGGTTCGCCAGAAGCAGCTGAGTCATGCTGGCCACATGACCCGGAAGCTGTATGCCAGCTCCCTCAGCCAGTAAAGCGAGATGAGTGTCGCAACCCCAGAGTCGGTCACGACTGGACCTAATGGTCAGGGGTCCTGCATGCTGTTTAGGAGATGCATGGTTTAATCTCTCATGGTTTTCTGTTTTAATGAAATGCAGTGTGTGTGTATGTGTTGCCAGTTTGAATTCAACAACCTTATTCAGGACTTCCCCCACCCTCACCTCTATTTCACTTTTCCTGATAAAAACAACCCCATCATGGTTGTTTGCCTTTTGGAGGTCTGTAGGGTAAGTGGTATTGATTTTGGTTAGGAAAAGGGTATGGCAGGGAAGGAGCAAACACTTTTCATCCAGCATCACTGGCCAGATCAGATGATTGGTAACTCTTAGTGGCTTCATTTGGTTAAAAGGAAACGTGGACAATTTGGAGATACAATCAAGACCTGCATAAATTTGGAGGGGGGGGGGGTTGGTCCTATAGAAATCTCTTAAATTTCTATAACGTCACCACTTCCTTTTCTCAGAACTAAAGAGGCCCAAATTTGCAACCTTTCTTCATAGGAAAGTTGCTATATTCCCTTGATCATTTTGGTTGCCCTTCTGCATGTGCAGTCTTATTGAGGTTTGTTTCTGGGTTTGTGGCCTAATCTTTTCTGATGTTGCAGATAATCGTCTCACGCAGATAATGTTGATATGTACACACACACACACACACACATATCTTATGATGGATTGTTAGCAACCATGAAGATCCACAGGGATGGAAGAACACAATAAAAACTGTTTTAATGGGTTAATAGAAAAGCTCACAAAATCCCATTGGGCAAAGTCTCATCCTTGCAAATAAGACTCTGAATGTGACATTCATATTCATCTTAGGTCTTATGCATTCATAGAACCAGTCTTAAATGCTAAAGATGGGCCTGGTGTAAAATTCTTCCAGTGAAATGAGGAGAAAGTATTAAGAGTACGCAGAGGTTTTGAAATGAAAAACCATGACAAGGTTTGTTTTCCTTTCTTCTCTCAGGTGTTAACATGTACCACCATTTCTGTGACTTTGTCAATCTTTACATCACTCAGCACATTACCAACTCGTTCAGCACGGACGTCAGCATTGTCATGTGGGATACCGTGAGTAGGATCTTCGTTCAAAACACACTGGTGTTCATAGATGTACTGTATTCACTGTTTGATGTAAACCACGGGCAGTATTAGCAAGGAGCATAGTTACTACTACCTGTGCCAGATGCTCTGTGCATAGACTGGTATAAACCATTGTCACTAGAGAGCTGGATTAAGTGAACTATCCTTCCAACAGGGTTGTATAGGAGGGATACAGTCAGTGTTCAAAATTAGCCAGGCGTGCTTTGCACCTGGCTGTGTGGACCACTTTGCGACCAAGTGAAAATCCCTGGGTGCCAGGATGGCTCCTGCCATCTCCCCCATCGGGGGATCATTGGATCCTGACTGTTTCCACACACTAATAACCCGCCCTGTAGAATTCTATCAGCTTTATTTTATCTGCACCATTGGAATGAGTTTCTGGAACCAAATTGCTTTTTCTGCGCAGCAGGAGCAGGAATCACCATAAGGAAAAAGAGGTAATAATAGGCCAATATATACGTGGACAGTCCCAGGATCAAGTGGCTTTTCTTCCTTTAAGTTCTCAAAGCTCTTAAGCTACCTCAAGGTTGCTATCTGAATAGTCAGAAGTTTAACTGTGAATCAACCACAGTCATTTGAAAAATAAGACTTGAGAGCCATCCTGCCCCAAAATGGCGACTAGACATTCCGTTTTGGCAACTGCAGCCTTGGTTTTAGGAGCCATTTGATGCCTAGTTTATATATCTTATACTGTGGTAACTCTGGTTACGTACTTAATTCGTTCCGGAAGTCTGTACTTAACCTGAAACTGCTCTTAACCTGAAGCACCACTTTAGCTAATGGGGCCTCCTGCTGCTGCCACACGATTTCTGTTCTCATCCTGAAGCAAAGTTCTTAACCTGAGTTACTATTTCTGGGTTAGCAGAGTCTGTAACCTGAAGCATATGTAACCTGAAGCATATGTAACCCGAGGCACCACTGTGTATCAGCCAGAGTGGGTGGCTGCCTCCTGTCTTAGCACTTGAACGTTACTTCCTTATGGAGGCTTCTCTTTTTCCCTTTTTGGGGGTATAATTTTTATTAAGTTTTTCTATTTTACCTTTTAGAATATTCATTTAAACAACCTTAAAATATCAATGACTTCCCTTCTTCTCCTTCCATGGTTCAGTTTGCATGCCTCTACCTCATCCTTCCAGATGTTTTTTGCCTACAACTCCCATGATCCTTAGCTAGCAGGACCAGTGGTCAGGGATGATGGGAATTGTAGTCTCAAAACATCTGGAGGGCCAAGGTTGAGGAAGTCTGCCATAGATCCCTGCATATTTTACATAAACTAAACCATTCAGTATTCCATCCATCAAAACTTATTTACACTGTTGAATTTATCTTAACGCTGCCAACGTTTTCAAATGTACACAATTTTCACCGGTATATTCATTAAACGTTTTCCAGTCTTCTTTAAATGTATATTCTTATTGTTCTCTTATTCTATAAGTTAAGGCTTCTCTTTCCACCCCCCACCCCCATCTCCAGCCCCTGTTTTCAACACCACCATTTCCCTCCCCCTCCCACAAAAAATAAAATCAAAAAATCTCTTAGGTGGTAAATATACTACAAACAGATGCACTTCATGATTACTAGCACATCTTTCGTACCTACGGGACCGCCTCTCCTGATATGCCCAGCGGAGGACCTTAAGGTCCACAAATATCAACACTTTGGAGGTCCCAAGCCGCACGGTGGTTAGATTGGTCTCTCTTTTTTTTTTTAGAAATTTATTAGATATTTTATACTTATAAAAAAAAACAGTAAAGGCAAAACAATACACACATTCAACAAACAATACATCAACAACAACAAAAGTATAAAAAGAAAAAATGGAACAATACAACATAAGGAAAAAACAACAACACAAAAACACAAATCCAAATTTTTGTATCCAGATCTTTCATTAGCTTATTTCCTTGACTTCCTCACACCTCCCTTTTTTGTATTCTGGTTCAAATTATCTGATTCAACAAATCCTTTCCCTCTTCTTCAATTTAGTCTGTAGTTTATCATAGCATAATTTAACTTTCAGTTTCCCAATTAACACATTAGCACTTAATGTTCATATAATTCTTAATAACACTTCTGCTAAAACCTTATAATTTCATTCCAATATTCATCTAACATTCATTAATTTTGCAATATTTCTATAAATATGCTTTAAATTTTTTCCAATCTTCCTCCGTCGACTCCTCTCCCTGGTCTCGGATTCTGCCAGTCATTTCCGCCATTTCCATATAGTCCATCAGTTTCATCTGCCATTCTTCCCAGGAGATTGGTCTCAACTAGGGCCAGGGCCTTTTCAGTACTGGCCCCGACTTGGTGGAATGCTCTGTCACAAGAGACCAGGGCCCTGCGGGATTTGACATCTTTCCACAGGGCCTGCAAGGCGGAGCTGTTCCGCCTGGCCTTTTTTTTTTGGACTTTTTTTTGGCCCTTGTGTTTCCCTCCCCTGATGGTTCTGATTTATGTGCTACTATTAAAATGAGGCTGCATTTTAAATTGTATTTTAACCCGTATTTTAATAACCCCATTATGTTTTATTGTAATTTTATTGGTGTTAGCCGCCCTGAGCCCAGCTCTGGCTGGGGAAGGGAAGGTATAAATAAATTATTATTATTATTATTATTTTCTACCCACGAGTCACTAGTTTGACAATGTTTTAAAGACTGTGTGTATATTTCTATGTAAAATCATTATGTGAATATCCTGCAGGAAATCACTGCATGAAAGACTGGAGTTTCCTGTTTTTCTTGTGTTATGCTCCTTGTCTCTCGCCCTCCTCCTGTCACCAACTGATGCTTAAAATAACTGTGTCCCTGCCACCTACTGGACAGTTCAAGGAACTGCCCACACCCTTTTGCCAGGCCTACCAATAGTCTTCAGGGTTCTTTGCCTCCCGCGTTTGCTGGATATTTTCTTCACAAGGCCGCTTATAGCAGATTTTGTGCCACTGTGAGAAAATGATGCTGGACTAGATGGGCTTATCGGCCAGTTCCAGCCGACTATTCTTATGTTTTTTCCTCCCCTCTGTACTGAAGCTGCCTGGTCTACCCATGTCTTTTCCCTATAAAATATATATCTAATTGCAACTCCCACCAGCCCTAGCCAGCATGGCCTATGGTCATGGTAGCTGGCAGCCAACAATATCTGGAGAGCCACAGTGTAGCCACTCCAGTATTTGGAAAACCAGCAGTACCTACAGGAGAAGCAACAGGGAAGTGATGCTTTTTTTGCGGATGATGCAGATCTTTGGCATGCAAAGTGGTGCTCCTGGGTGGAATCTACGCACGTATAAAAAAAAGCTGTGAAAATGTTTCGTTTTGTTGTTGTTGTGTTTTTTTTAAAAAACGTTTTGAAAAATACATTGAAATTGCCATGGCTCATTGTCGCCATCTAGTGTCACGTTTGTATATTGAACTTTACAACACACTTAAAAACGTTTTTATTTGCACCTGTATATCAGAGTCCCTGGTTTCATCCCTACCCAGTCCAGTTATACTTAGGGCTCTCCATTCTAGGACTGTCAACCGCGTATGACTTGGGTTCCCACCACACTACCTTTTCTTGGGAAACGGCACTGCTTAAGAATGTATGCTGCTTCCCCACAGCCACTCTGAAATTCTGTCATGCCATTCTGATCGACAAAAGAGATGCATTTAATTCCTTGCATTGCCAGATGGTGGTGCCAAGTAACTGCTTAAACTAGCTGAACAGAGGCAGTGAGGCTTCCCCCCCCCCCCCGCCCACTTTATACAATGCATGTAGCTTTTGGCTCTTGCAAAATTACAATTTTTACTAAATGTTAGTTTCTTTATAAGTGAGTGAAACAAAGCAGGAACTCAGTGAGGGAAACGTACCCAGCATGTTTCCTAACATACAAACAAATATGGCAAGGTGTACAATGTGTTTTTGGTGGGCTGGGGGTCATTTTACAATCCAAGGGCCACATTCTTTTTTTGGGTAATCTTCCGAGGGCCACAGTGCCTGGGGAGGGGGAGGCCAGAGGCAAATGCGGGCAGAGCAATGAATAGGAAGATCAATGTCCCTCCTTTTCAAATTTTGTATGAGCCTCAATTTAAGGTTCAGAGACACCCTTGTTATAGCAGTTGAAAAAGTTCCCCACTGTGTGGTCGAAACTGAGAACTCTAATTCTTTATTTCGATCCTCCCTCAGTACCTGTATATCAAACTGGTTTGCTCATAACAAAGATTTATATACGCTGATGACCGGGTTTTTTTGTTGCGCAAGAATCAATCAACTGCTTCAAAATATCTGGGGTCTCTGAGGCTGTAAAAGCTGCTGGTCCGTAGATGGCAGTTAGCAAGTGTTTTATCTGGAGATATTGCCATTGAACATTTGTAGGTCATCTGTATTTGTCTCTTAAGATGGAATATGTATAAAAAAGTCATCCTCTTTGTTTATCAGCTGGTCTAACATTAATATACCCAAATTCAAAGTTTGGATCTACCCTTTAATTTTGGGAATCGAAAGAGCACGATGCTGGTGATTACAGACTTTCTTGGGAGTAAGTTCCACAGGGCTTGGTATGGATACTCTCTGTTACAAGGATGGGGAATGTGTGGTCCTCCAGAGGTTGGTGGATTCCAGTTCCCCTCAGTTACAGCCTGCATGGCCGATGGGCATGAATGATGAGAACTGTAGTCCAATACTATCTGGAGGGCCACAGGTTGCTCTGCCCTGCCCTGCCCTGCCCTGCCCAGTGTGTTTACGATTCTAGCCTTAAGGCAGGAGGGTTATAGATAAGCCTGAAAGCTGTGAAAATAATGATCAGTCGTTTCTCACTAAAACCTTACTTGTGCTTCCATTTGTTTTCGTTTTTTCACAGAGTGCCTATGGATACGGTGACCTGTTCAGCGAAACGTGGAAGGCATTTACAGACTACGAAATAATACATTTGAAATCCTACGATTCAAAGAGAGTGAGGAATATTTTGCTTTTTTAAAAAAACAAACTGATGGCTGTACCCAGAAGTCAGTGCTGTTGGTTCAGTTTTGTGATCATGTTACTGAATATGTATGGGTCCTTAAACTACAGCTGTGCCACCCTTGCTGTAGAGCAAAGACACCCAACTCCCAATGTACTGCAATCTACTCACAGTATAAAAAAACTGGTAGTGATCTACCCATTGTTGTTGGGAGTGGGGAGGGGATCACTGAGGGGCCAGAGATCTACCGGGATCTACAGGAACACCGCATGATCTACCAGCAGATCGCGGTCTACCTGTTGGACCTGCCTGACGTAGAGGGTTTTAAGATTTTCATTCATACTATAAGGCTACACCTGCACGGTCCACTTCCGCAGGTGTAGGTGAGAGAAAAGTACCTTGCAGCAGACCTGTTGTGCATGCACAGGTTTACGTTTATGGTTCTGCATAGGATTAAATAGGAGATTCAGTAATCTGGACAGAGGAGCACCAAGGGGGTCTTCACATTTTATGCTTTCTCAATTTGCCTTTCGTTAAGAGAAATAAAAACAAAGGACACTAAAGAATGACTTCTAACCTCCTTTCAAAGAGTGTGGTTTTAACAGCAGTTACCCCACCTAATTCTAGACACATAGTCGTGAGTGTGCTGTGCATATGAGCATAGGCTCAGGACCTCTCAAACCTTTGCATGTCTGTGCTCCAGGAATGTGGGATAGGGGCTTCACTGCCATCCAGGGGCTTCACTGCCATTGTTTTCCATTGTGTCTGCTGCGTTTAATTTCTCCTTCCCCTTTTGTTTCATGTAGCCCCATCAGGAAAGTTTTCACCTTGCCCCCCCCCCCCATTATAAAGTTTCCTCATCTTACCCTCTCGGGTCTTTGTGTCAGATGCTGTTTCTGTTTCAGTCATTTGTTCAGTGCTTAACGCAAGGGGGGGGGGGCTCAGATTGGTGCTGTGATCTGGCTTCTGTTGCAGTATTAATAGGTCCTGCTTTATATTCACCTCTTTTAATTATATATCAGGAGTTCTGCTGTAACTTGTTAATGATCTCCTTTTTCAGGTATGCTTCAAAGAAGCAGTTTTTACACTGTTGCCTCGAATGAGGTACGGCTTATTTTATAATACACCATTGGTGAGTAAATATCTTGGGTTCCACACCCACCCACCCTTTTTTTTTTTAATAAAAAAAGAAGAAATTTCGAATAAAATTTGTGAGCTTCTTAAAGAGATATATTAAAGAAGAAGGACTTCAATGCATAAAAGCTTTGTTTGGAGGTGGGGGACGGTTTGTTACTAGCAAAAAAATATTAAAATTTGAGCACATGGGTGCATTTTATTCCTATATGTCTGCTGTGATTTCAGATATCCAGCTGTCATGGTACAGGATTATTCAGAGCCTTTTCCCAGCATGTGCTCCACAGATTAAATGTCACACAAGAAGGACCCAAGGTATTAGTGATGCTCTATGCCGTTCTGTAAGAATCGTGAATGAAGCTTGAGTTTGCATGCGCCGTCTCTCTTGCTTCGGATCGTGCTCACAGCTTGAGAAGTTCTCTTTTCCGATGCCCACAATCCTGAGTTTCGTTGTAGTTTTGAGCACTCCTGTTTCCACTGACTTGCATATCTTCCTGACGAATGAAAGCTCCCTTGCAATGGTGAAGGGGATGCAAAGAATTTAAATACTGAAGGAGATGCCTCTTGCCTGCAGTACTTCTGTGCTCCCTGCGGCATCTTGTACATGCAGGGTGATAAATGTACACCAGCTCTCTCGCCGTAGCGAATTCTATCTCTTTATGAAGACAGGAGGCATTGCTCTGAACCCTTGAGCCATTTCTGCAGTTGCTTGGTGCTGCCAGAACAAGTTTTCCAGCAGCAACAAGCCCAGCAGAGCCATCGGGTAAACCCTTGGCTAAATCAGGGGGCGACATTTGCTTTTCGTCCAATATCTGAATCCACAGGAAAATGCTGGCTCCATTAAAAGGGCTATAAGTGTGTGTGTGTGTTCATAGGGTGTAAACTGGGGAGGGAATCAATTTGGCTGCTTTTGAGTTCTTTAAAATATTTTCTGGAGAATATACTTTCATGCTTATCACAAGGGGCTGGTGTTTTCGAGCTGTGTGCAACCATTTGGCCCTGATTTCCTGCTGGTATTAATAGGTGTCATGCAGTTAAACCTTTGTAATTCTTTCTACTTCTTCTTCTCTTTTTTACACAATTTACCCCCAAGGGTTCGATGGATTTTTAAATTGGGAAGGGAAATAATAACCTTGTTAGGTGGGCTAACACCTCCCCCTTCACCCCAATAATTCATCAACATATAAAGCATATTGTGTCTGTCTGTGTGACTTCTACTTTTTCAGATACTGCAGTGGTTTGTGGTGACGTGGGCCATTTTGCCTTGAATAAAACAAAGGGGTTTGGAAACCTTTGCTGCTGGTAGCGCTGTCAAGTTTTCTGTGGTTACGTTGGGAGTTGAGGGACCTGATCAAGTCCATAAGGGGACTCTTAAATGACTTACTAGTTGCTGGTTACAAATACTGCTTTTGGGGAAGGAGGATCGACAGAAAGTGCACATTAGAACAATCCATTTTAAGGAATGTGCCTCTCTCCTGTGTGCGATATAAACGAGGTGATTAAAAGGAAAAGACATTTTAATCACTCTGCTAATTGTTTTTACATCAAGAGCACTAATTTATTCATTGTCCGTCAGCTGGTCTTTCTCCTCCTCAACTTGCGAATGGATTCATTTTGCTACTTTTTGTTTTGCTTGTTCCCCAACAGGATGAGAAAATCAGAGTTACAATACTCGCCCGGAGTACAGAATACAGGAAGATATTAAACCAAAATGAGGTTAGATTATTTTCTGTTGAGTAAAGGTTTCCCACAGAGCAGTGGGCACAAGGAAGCTGTGGTTGGGTACAGGAAATGGGTGGGAAATAAAAACAGCAATTATCATGCAGAAATGTTGCTTTCCCCCCTCCCTCCCTCCCTCCCTAGCTTGCCAACGCTTTGAAAACCATGCCGTTATTTGAAGTCCGAATCGTGAACTACAAGTACAAGTAAGTACACCTGCAAGGCGTAGCAGATCTGCAGCTGCTCCTAACTTGAGTTTCACCTTTCTGCACCTGCATGACGGGTTGTGTCCCATGGTGGTTTTGCACTAGCGGAAAGAGCTGAAGCTCACTTCAGATGATGCACTCAATTTTGTCAGAGGAATCATAGAATCATAGAGTTGGAAGAGACCACAAGGGCCATCGAGTCCAACCCCCTGCCAAGCAGGAAACACCATCAGAGCACTCCTGACATATGGTTGTCAAGCCTCTGCTTAAAGACCTCCAAAGAAGGAGACTCCACCACACTCCTTGGCAGCAAATTCCACTGTCGAACAGCTCTTACTGTCAGGAAGTTCTTCCTAATGTTTAGGTGGAATCTTCTTTCTTGTAGTTTGGATCCACTGCTCCCTGTCCGCTTCTCTGGAGCAGCAGAAAACAACCTTTCTCCCTCCTCTAGGTGACATCCTTTTCTATATTTGAACATGGCTATCATATCACCCCTTAACCTCCTCTTCTCCAGGCTAAACATGCCCAGCTCCCTTAGCCGTTCCTCATAAGGAGTTAATTTTGAGGGAGCACAGAGGGCTACAGGAGAACAGTGAAAATGGCCTGCCCCACCTTGCCATAAGGAGAACTGCCTCTTCCGCTCGTGTAAAGCCATTACTGGATACAGACCAATTTCCTGTAAGTAAATCCTGTTGAAATAGCATAGCATAGCATAGCACAGCACAGCACAGCACAGCACAGCACAGCACAGCACAGCATAGCACTGTAGAGTTGGAAGGGACCCTGAAGATCATCGTTTGCAAACCCAGACATAGTTAGACAAGAGAGTAATTCCCACTGAACGTATCATTAGGGCTTGCAAACATGCATAAGTGTACGCTGTTAAGGATCAATAAAGAGAACAATAAAGCATTTTCCCCCTCCCAGCCTCAGTGCTTTGTGGAAGGGCAGGGCCACGGCCACATCTGCAGCCCTATTGCTCCCGGTGACTTGGGCAGAAAAGGGGCAGGGAGAGGATTTTCAGCCTCTGAATGGGACCAATAGGGTTTCAGGATCCAGGGCTGTCTCAGCCTTGCCCTTGCCCCTTCCTCTGACTCCTGCCAGCAGCCCACCTGATCACATGTCCCGCAGAATGAACAAAGGAACACCTCTGCTCTGCCTAATCCAGAGCTTTTCCTGTTGGTGACACACTTTTTAGACGTGCATCATTTCGCGACACGGTAATTCGGTTTTCCTAGCAATCTGGAGCTTAAACTAATTCAGCCCCGGGAGGAGCGCAGGGAGTGTTTGTGTGACACACCTGCACACTGCAGCCGACACACTAACATGTCGCAACGCACAGTTTGGAAAGCTCTGGCCTAATCTAGTCTCCCCTCCCCTCACCCAGCCCAACATGGAGGGCAGGTCGGATTGCTCTGTTGATTGCCCTCTGAAGTACAGTGGTACCTCAGGTTAAGAACTTAATTCGTTCTGGAGGTCCGTTCTTAATCTGAAACTGTTCTTAACCTGAAGCACCACTTTAGCTAATGGTGCCTCCTTCTGCCACCGCGCCGCTGGAGCACAATTTCTGTTCTCATCCTGAAGCAAAGTTCTTAACCCGAGGTACAATTTCTGGGTTAGCAGAGTCTGTAACCTGAAGCATATGTAACTGGAAGCGTATGTAACCTGAGGTACCACTGTACAAGTTTGAAAACTATGAGTGAGCTGTACGTTATTGATGTTGAGGCTAATCATGGATTTGAGTTTGAGTAACATTTGTTTTTAATAATGTACATTTCTTTTTAAAAAAAAAACCAACCCCAGACACTGAAGCAGTTTACTGGGTGCATTTGCATGGCAACCTTTTAATTTCTCCAGTGCAACAATATGCTTTCTAAGATCTTGAGCATCACCAGGAGTTTTATTTCAGTCTATAGCTTATTTTGGTGTATAGCTTATTTTGCTGTATAGCTTATTTTCTCACCCCATAAGATATCCTTGACCTATCTGAACAATGATCTGTTGTGCTATTCACACATACCCATGCTAAAACCATTCTCATTATACATTTTCTCTAGGGAGCTCAAATTTAAGGAGCAGCTGAAAATCACGCACAATTCTGATATATTCATTGGGATGCATGGAGCAGGACTCACCCACCTTCTCTTTCTGCCAGACTGGGCTGTCATCTTTGAACTGTAAGCCTCCATGTGCTCATGTGTTTAATAGCTCCTTTTTTTGTATTTGCATGAAAATTGGGCTGCCGTGTCCTGATCTGAAGAAGGGCTTATAAACCGTGCTTTGAAGCAAACGCATGTCACAGAGGGTGAGATGGTGCCTCTATATTTCCGTCAGAGCAGATATTGAACTTACCTCGGTCATACAGTTAGAAGAAGCACTCCTTGATGTGTACCAGGTGGAGTGTGACAACTCTGTTCATTGGCCAACTTGTTTGGGCAGCTGGAAACCTCCATGTTAAACCCGGCCAGCGATGTGGAATGCCCCGGTGGCAAAATGAATTAGAGAAATAAAATCAGAGAGAGCCGAACAAGTCCTTAAGAACTTATAGTTTAACTCCTTGCCTAAGGCCTGTTGATATGAACCCACAGAAGTTCTATAAAGATTTCTGACAGGGTATTTTATTTGCCAGTGTGGTGTAGTGGTTAAGAGCGGTAGTCTTGTAATCTGGTGAACCGAGTTCGCGTCCCCGCTCCTCCACATGCAGCTACTGGGTGACCTTGGGCCAGTCACGCTTCTCTGAAGTCTCTCAGCCCCACTCACCTCACAGAGTGTTTGTTGTGGGGGAGGAAGGGAAAGGAGAATGTTAGCCGCTTTGAGACTCCTTCGGGTAGTGATAAAGCGGGATATCAAATCCAAACTCTTCTTCTTCTTCACTGTATCGATCTGGCCTCTCTAAAGTTTTCTTCATGAGGATATGGTTCTTGGATTACTGCTTGTTGCTCTAAAACTGTATGGCAGGTCTACATTTCCCTCCTCGCCATCTTATCTTTAAAGCCATTGCTTCCAGCTGAGTTTCACTTTACTAATAGGAGAGGGTCTTTATTATTTGAAATAATCCTTCTTGGTACAGAAGCCAGGCACAATGAAGTGTGCCATCGTTTTTTTGAATCTTAGTATGGGGGTAGCTGAACCCTAGATTTAGAGGTTCTTTAAAGCCCAGTTTTATCTACCGTATTTTTCGCACCATAGGACGCACCGGACAATAGGACGCACCTTGTTTTAGAGGGGGGAGAACAAGAAAAAAAATTTCTCCCCCTCTCTGCCCAGTGCCCCTTCAGCGAAGCGGCAGGAGGCGCTGCGCAGAGAGAGGGAGAATTTCCCCCCTCTTGTTTTCCCGCTCTAAAACAAGGTGCAGTTTAAGGTGCATTCAGGTGGCTACCTTGGAAGCCTGGAGAGCGAGAGGGGTCAGTGCGCACCAACCCCTCTCGCTCTCCAGGCTTCAGGTTCCTTTCAACCTGCTCTTTGGGGCTGGCGGGGGGAAGCCCACCACCAGCCCCAAAGAGCAGGTCAGAGAGCAGCGGAAAGGCGCAGCGGTGAGGCTGCTGCCATAGTCGCACGTCACTTCTCCAGCTGGGAGAGGGTCCCCAGTCACTGAGATCTTGAGGGTGTGTATATGTTACTGGCCCCCATGACTCAGGTGCATGGCTTGTCTCCACTGAGTCATACATTCAGTCCTATGGGCCTGTTTCTATGGAACGCTTTCCTGGCTGAGATTAGGCAGCCCGCTCCTTCCTCGGTTGAACAAAGCCCTTTCTTCAGCAGGCATTTTAAGGATGTTTTCTGAGGGTTTTGTATGAACCATCATATTTTATCCATTGCATGCTTTTTATGATTTTTATATACAGTGGTGCCTCGCAAGACGAAATTAATTCGTTCTGCGGGTCTCTTCATCTAGCGGTTTTTTCGTCCTGCGAAGCAACCCTATTAGCCGATTAGCGCTATTAGCGGATTAGCGGCTTAAGGGATTAGCGGATTAGCTGCTAAAAGGCTATTAGCGGCTTAGCGGCTTAGAAAAAGGGGGTGGGGAGCGAAAAAAAATCTCAAGACTCGCAAGACATTTTCGTCTTGCGAAGCAAGCCCATAGGGAAATTCATCCTGCAAAGCGCATTGAAAAACGGAAAACCCTTTCGTCTAGCGGGTTTTCCGTCTTGCGAGGCATTCGTCTTGCGGGTCACCACTGTACACTGCTTAGCAACTTTGGTTCATAAGCGGTATATAAATAGCTCAAATAGCTAGCTAGCTAGCTAGATAGCATGTTTCCAAGCCCACCCCAAAAAAGTCTGAATCAAAGGTTGGGGGCGGGGAGGGAGAGAGACAGCTTGAGTGCATTCCTTAATGCTTGCTGCAGGAAATGCTAGAGGAAAACCCAAGTATCAAGGGGATTTGATCCTTGGCTCTGTCTATAAGGTAAAGGTAAAGGACTCCTGGACGGTTAAGACCAGTCAAAGGCAACTATGGGGTGCGGCGCTCATCTCACTTCAGGCCGAGAGAGCCGTCGTTTGTCCTGAGACAGCTTTCAGGTCATGTGGCCAGCAGGACTAAACTGCTTTTGGCACAACGGAACACTGTGACGGAAACCAGAGCTCACAGAAACGCCGTTTACCTTCCCGCCGCATTGATACCTATTTATCTACTTGCACTGGCGTGCTTTCGAACTGCTAGGTTGGCAGGAGCTGGGACAGAGCAATGGGAGCTCACCCCATCATGGGGATTTGAACCGCCAACCTTCCGACCGGAAGCCCAAGAGGCTCAGTAGTTTAGACCACAGCGCCACCCTGGCTTTCTCTGTAGCAAGAGCTGCAGCAGGGGAAGCTGCAGCCTGTCCATTTCCAATTGCTAGTAGAATGCTTCTCCTTTCCATTTCCTGCAGGAGAGGGGCAGGCACTAAAGAGGACCGTTGCTCCTTTTGCTAATGAATCCCCATTATTTCCTCTCCAGGTACAACTGTGAAGACGAGCGCTGCTACTTAGACCTTGCAAGGCTGAGAGGCGTCCATTACATCACCTGGCAAAAGAAGGACAAAGTGTTCCCTCAGGATGAGGTAGTGGATGGGATGCAAAAGTGTTTTGGTGCTGTGTTTTTGGTTTTTTTAAATTATTATTATTATTATTATTATTATTATTATTATTATTATCATCATAAAAAATGTTTTACCCATCTCAGTTCTTCCACATGAAATATGATTCTTCTGCTTCAGCCCAAATTAAATTCTCTGCTCTGATTAAAGGATCATTTTATATGAATAGCTGGAGGAGGGAGAGAAATGAAATTAATTGGCCATTAGTTCAGACTATCAATAGCAGTGCTGTTAGGTGTTTTCTTACTGACGCTGCTGCTTTAGGGAGGATCGATAAATCAGCGGTTATGAATTAAAATGCGTGCTCAATTTGCTGCTTGTTTTCCAGGGGAAAAGAGCTGACTTGTTTTGCTTCCTTAAAACCATTTTAACTCCCTTTTCTTCAGGGGCACCATCCAACACTAGGAAAACACCCGAAGTTTACAAATTACTCCTTCGACGTGGAAGAATTCGTCCGCCTGGTGCTTTCGGCAGCTGATCATGTATCGCAGCATTCCAAATGGCCGTTTAGGAGAAAACGCGATGAATTCTAGATTAATTGCCTAATTTTACAGGGTATTTTAAATACAGCACCGTTATAAAATGTCAATTGTTCTGATACACAATTATAATTTTTTTTTTCTCTCGGGAGGAAAAGTGTTAAAATGATTGGTAGTTGCATATCATGGTTCCCACCCTCACACTGTTATTTCTGTGTGTGTCGTCGTCGTCCCTGCCCAATAATGTTCTCACTCTCAATTCCTTTCCTAATTTTACTTGAGAAATTTGCATTTTGCAAGGTGTATTTATTAAGATGACTAATATTTGCACTACTTCCCTCCCTATTTATTTTAGGGGTTTTGCCCCCATTGCTAAAAAGAAGGGTGAAGTTACAAATAAGTGCAGTGGGTCCACTTTCCTTCTCTCTGCTTCTTCTTTTTTTTTTTTTAAGACTTCCAGGTTGAAACCATACTTGGGATTAAGTCCCATTTAACTCATTGAGACTTTACTTCAGAGTAGGCTTGTATAGCATCACACTCCTGTTTTTGCAAGGCACTCCACAACACTAAGAGAGACCGTGGAAATAGAACTCAGCTGAATCTGAGAGGCCAAACTACACATTACAAACAATGTGGCTTTTAAAAGCACAAGGCCACCAGGGGGCAAGCAGTGGCTCGGGTGAGTAAGTGGATTTTTAGTAGGAACCCAGTGCAGGGCCCTGATCCAGATTAGGAACCCTGTGGCTGCTTTTTCTTCAGAATAAAAGTGGTTACCTAAAGCATGCTTTCAGGAAAAACTGTGTTTATCATAACATGTCGTTTGGTCCTGGTGTATTTCTCACTCCTGCAGGTTTTTAAGCAACCCTAATCTGCTTCCTCATCTTTTCGGTTCTGTTACTTTGTTGTTGTTGTTTAGTTGTTTAGTCGTGTCCAACTCTTCGTGACCCCATGGACCAGAGCACGCCAGGCACTCCTGTCTTCCACTGCCTCCCGCAGTTTGGTCAAACTCATGCTGGTAGCTTCGAGAACACTGTCCAACCATCTCATCCTCTATCGTCCCCTTCTCCTTGTGCCCTCCATCTTTCCCAACATCAGGGTCTTTTCCAGGGAATCTTCTCTTCTTGTGAGGTGGCCAACGTATTGGAGCCTCAGCTTCAGGATCTGTCCTTCTAGTGAGCACTCAGAGCTGATTTCCTTCAGAATGGAGAGATTTGATCTTCTTGCAGTCCATGGGACTCTCAAGAGTTTCCTCCAGCACCATAATTCAAAAGCATCAATTCTTCGGCGATCAGTGTCTACCCATTTCAAAGTTGAGTCATGTACAGTCTGAATTAACTAAGATATCAAGCCATAGTGCACTTGGGGCAGGGAGTGAGGTGCAGTCATGGGGCAAATGCCAAAGTGCTGCGTCCCCACCAAGAAACCTTGAAATTCAGAACTGCTGAGCTTGATGGGAAGACATTTCCTGGCAAGGAAGTTGGGTATGTCGTTGTTTTTCTTGGTAGTGCCTTTATTTTAAACTGTCCCGCTGTTAGGTAAGAAAACTATGGCTTAATGCATGAACTGTGTTTGTCTCCAAAGCTTTAAAATAATTTAACTTTTCATAATTCATGCTTGCACTATAATAGTGCCTTGAAAGAAATATAACCATGAGTACATGTCTTCACACAATTGCTTTCAAGCAGCTCCTGTTGACTTAATCAGATATAGTCATACCTTGGGTTGAAGGTGAGCGTTGAGCGTTTTTGGGTTGCGCTCCACGGCAACCCGAAAGTAACAGAATGTGTTACTTCCGGGTTTCACCACTTGCGCAGACGCTCAAAATGACATCACGCGCATGTGCAGAAGCAGCGACCCGCAGACGCGGGTTGCTTTCGCTTCTGGATGCGAATGGGGCTCCGGAGCAGATCCCGTTCGCATCCAGAGGTACCACTGTATATCTGGTTGAATGCTTGTGAGCAAAGTCCTTATGAGAATCACTGTTATGCCGCAGATTGTAGCGGATTCTCACTTGTGTGTACCAACCCATTGCCCTTGCCAGCTGTGCTTCTATGCCACGGTTCTCCCTCTCTGACATACGTTACATTTCAGCCCGTTCTTAGCTGCAGACATGGCAAGTACCTGGTCAGTGTTCCTTAGCATGTTGCACTAGCAAGCTCAAAGAAGAGCAAGACAAATAGGGCGAATGACAGCAGAAGTGGTTTGTTCCTCACTCATTTTGCAACTTTTGTCATATAGCTCTGCACTATAACAAAACAGATACTGTTTGTCTCAGTGGGTTGGATCCAAGTGCATGGGGCAGGCTGGAGGATGCTGAGCTCCTCACCTCATCCCTGCATGGCTCCCCCAGTCCTCCTGAATTCCTCTCCTCAGGTAGCCCTGCTAAATGGGGGCTGCAGCATAGGAACTAAGAAAAAGGAAGACTGCCAAAATCAGGTAGAGGCAAGCTGCCAATTTACTTTGGTTTGTGTCCTTTATTTTCCTAGTTTAGGCAAGACTTGCCTCTCTTGTGGTCTTCTGATTTGTCTAGTTAACTGCACTGTTATCCCTCTAGATTTACATGTGCCCTTTCTAACTTTTTCCAGAGGCACAGGTGTTTCTCTGTTGTCACAAACACAGCCAAGAGTCTTGTGCCTAAAAGACTACCAGATTTTATTTTGGCATAAGTTTTGTGGACTCTACGGTCACTTCCAGACTATCATTATTTTATGAGTGGGGTTCAGTTGCACTCTGATGAATTCATTAAAGTGGGTTTGCTGCTCTTTTGCACCTTTTTAAAAATAAAGAAGGTATATCTGCAGTAAGGAAAGTGAAGGAAATTGCAGTGGAAAACACAGGATAACGATTGTTAGATGCAATACTGTATAACCTACCTGAAAACAGATAAGGATGAACAAATGCTCAATAAACAGAGCATCAGGAAGCAACTCAGTCCACAAAAGCATATACCATAATAAAATTTGTAAGTCTTTAGGATGCCAGAAGACTATTGTTTTCTAACAATTAAGTACATTCTGTTTGGGCCTCTTGTTGCAATAGTTTTACCTAATTGCCAGGTTTCTAAAGAGATCTGACCTTAACTTTACATACGCTCTAATTTGCAGAATTTTTCCCCCCCTCACACATATTTTATTGTGAGCTTTTCATTGTGCACTGCGGTGTTACAGTGCTGCACCGGCTACTTGTAGCCCAGGAGAGGAGGCTGGTTTAAGGAGATCCCTCAGCACAGAGCCGCTGAGTACTGAGTTGCGTGTAGTGTCTTGGGGGCCAAATACAGCTAGCTGTCAATCACATCTGTAGTATAGTTGTCCCTTGTTCAGGATCGAAATACTGTACGACACGTAACTTGATTTACAGAGCAACCCTGTGCATGTCTACTCAAGAGTAAGGCCCATTAGCTTCAATGTGGGACTTACTCTCAGGTAAGCAAATATAGGGTTGCGGCCCTATGCTACTTTTGTGTGCACAAAAATATGAGCACAAAACACCCCTTCCCCCAAGAATGTTATGTTGGTGCAAACATGTGCATGATTTGAGCTTCTGAAGTGAGTTGATCAGCAGATATTGCAGCCTAGAATCAGGGCCCTGAGGAAGAGAATGGTATGCAGAAGCAGGAAGGAGAGTTTTATAGTAAATGTAAATACTTGAGTGGGATGTACCTGACAACTATTACTGACATCCATTTTCTAACAATCATGAGCTAATTTATATACTGTGGGGCCTATTTGCCGCCCTGCCTATGGAGGATGAAGAGAATGAATTCTTGTAAGAGTAGCTTACACATAGGTCTCTCGTGACTTGAAGTACTGCAGAGGTTGAGCTGCAGATCTCTGAAACGTATTATGATATTTGTCTTCTCCTTGGACCAGGGCAGTTGATTAAGAACTTGAAAGGAACTGTAAAAGTGTATTTTTTTGCATATGGGAAAAAAAAAACTTTCTGAAATGCACTGGTTTTTAAATAAATATATATATATATATTGCATTGATCTGTAAGCTTCATTTTTTTAAAAGCAAATTTAAATTTACCATTAAATGTTGGGGGATGGTGGGAGTTCGAGTCCATCTCTGTCTGCAGGGCCACAGATTCCCCCACCCCCACCCTGCTGCAAATACCTTGTCCACCATCTGTAAAACAAAGTACTGGCAAAAACAGAGTTGCCTATTTTTAAGGACTTCACTCGCTAGCCTTTGAAGTAGCAATAAATAATGAGCTGTAACGAGAATAAAAAATGGTAGCATTCAGTTTTTCATTTATTATGTTGGAAGTTTTGTTTGGATGAACAACTGGAGAAGGATGCTGGAAAATGGGTTAAGGGTATTTGTGTGTTTAATTAAGCACTAAATGCAAAGGATAAGTATTGTCATGCACTTAAGAGTTAAGTAGACCATTCTGCCACAGTTTAGAATAGGGGTAGTCAATCTTTTTATATCTACCGCCGCCCACTAATGCATCTTTCTTGATGGTAAAATTTCCTGACCGCCCACCAGTGCTCAATGGAAGGAGGATTCAGCTTGTGCCATAGAACCCCCTACCGCCCACCTAGAACCCTGAAACGCCCACTAATGGGCAGTAGGGACCACGTTGACAACTCCTGGTTTAGAAGGATAGAAATTTTACAGGGTTATTTTTGCAAAATAATTTACAATGGTACCTCGGGTTACATACGCTTCAGGTTACAGACTCCGCTCACCGAGAAATATTACCTCAGGTTAAGAACTTTGCTTCAGGATGAGAACAGAAATCATGCAGCGGCAGCAGGAGGCCCCATTAGCTAAAGTGGTGCTTCAGGATAAGAACAGTTTCCGGTTAAGAACAGGCCTCCAGAACGAATTAAGTTCTTAACCCGAAGTACCGAAGTCTTGAATAAAGGGCATGGCACTTAATGCAAATCTCATTCCAGTAGCGAACTCAATTCCTTGGGAGTTGACTCAGTGATGCTTTGGTTAATAATAATAATAATAATAATATTTCTACCCTGCCTATCTGGCTGGGTTTCACTCTGGGTGGCTTCCAGCAAAATCTATAAAGATAATAAGCTCTACATCTACAAATATCAACAGTGTCTCTGCTCCAGTGGATTATCTGATGTCAAAACTAGTTCATTTCATCTTCAGGGTTATGTGCTGAGTTACCACATTTGATAAGAGAAAGGATAGCTCTGGGATTCCACTATGTTAAGGACTGTAAGAATACCTCTCCACCCAGTAGTCTGCTGAGGCCAATAGGCTGCTTTGCACATGGTGCTGAACCACTACACAGAATTCCACTTCATATGTTTACACAATCCCTACAAAGATGGAAGGCATAGGAACTGGAAGAGTTAATGTACATGTAGATTGCAGTGTGTGCCATCATGACTGCATGGACGCATGCTGGCACAGCACTGTTAACCACGTTCCCAACCCGTGTACATGACAGTGATCCAGATATACATAGGATCGTGGCTAAGGTATTGTCTTCATGCATAAGATAGTGTTCCTTATGTGGAAGTCCCGTCTATGCAAACGTTTCGTGATATGTCAACCAATCTGAACTATTTGAGGAATGGAATAGCTCATTTTTTGATTGGTTAGAATTTGGGCTCGGAAGAGGTGATAATGCATTTCAAAAGCAGCGTCCTTGATTGTCCTGCACAACTTCTGAGCAAGTCAAATGAACAGAAAGTATTCTTTCATGACATAATGTCTGATAATCCTTTTGTTTCTTGTCGCTGAAATTTTGACTGTTAAATTTTGACTCTGGTTTTAAAATAAAGTTAAATGTTTTACGCTACTTTTCTGTCTCTTGGTTGTGGCATTTAGGATATCTTCTGCTAATGACTCGCTAACTTTTTTGAAATGTCTACAAAGTGAAATAATTTCTCTTTCCTCACTGTAAACACTGAAATATACAGCATTTTTTAAAATAAAAAAATGAATTAATGAATAAGAAAATTCCAACTGTTGACAGCTTTTCTTTCCAATTTCCAGCTACTTCTAAATCATAGAAGTTAGGACAGTAGGTGGAGCTAGAATACTGTCAAATATCACATCTGTATGTCCAGCATCTTCAAGGAATGAAATTCGGGAGCGAAAAAGCATGCTGTAGAAGCATTAGTAGCTATTCATTCAGTTATTAACTAGCTGGTCATATAGTTCATTTGATATATTTCAGATTTATGCCCCACCTTTTAACCATCTAGGTCCTCAGAGTGTCTTAGAAGCATAATTTTAAAACTGTAACATACCAAGAATATCAACCCCCCCAAACAAGATAACAGATTAAATAGCACATTGTAATGTATTTAACGGCAGATTAAAATGCTAGTTTTAATTGGAACTGTCCCTGTGAACAGATGTTCAGGGCTGATAGCCTTGTTACACGCAACTTCTGTACATCTCTTGATTCTCAGGTAGCAAGACTTTTTCCAAACAATGCCTCAGACCCATGCCATACATTTAAAGCACACCCAGCACCCATTTAATTACCTGACTTTCCCTAAAGAATTCTGGGACTGTATTTAGGGTGCTTTGGATTGTAGCTCTTTGTGTGTGAGAGAGAACTACAGTTCACAATATTTTTTTTGGGGGGGGGAGTAGTATGCTTTGAATATGTGTCACATGCTTTGAATGAGAGCCAATGCTTACCTTTGTTAAAATAGCTCAACTTTCACATGTATAGAGGTGCTGTAATAACATTAATCTTAATGTAGCAATCCTAAACCTATTTACCGCTGAAAACAAAAAACTTGCTTCCATTATGCTTTTAGAGCAGTTTTCAGATAAAGTCTTTCCCCCAAGTGTCAGACAACCTGACGGACCTGTGAGCCAAGTGGGGGCTGTTCATTACACGACTTGTTCACATAGCCAGATTGAGGGCAGGCAGGTTTGGCCTACGTAACATGTTAGCATTTCATTCCTGTTAGCATTTCACTCCTCCGTTCCTAATGTGTGACTGTTACATCACACGTCTGTATTTACTTTCTAGGCTTGGAAAGCTTGAGAACGGAAGCTAGCCTTACCTCTTCCGCTCTGTTGTGTTTTTGTACTTTTTACTTTCTGTTCTCTCTCAGAGCTGAAGGGGGAGAACGCCATGTTCGCTTTGTCCTGTATATACTGCTTAATAAAAGCTTAGAATGAGCACACCAATCTCCACTTTGTTTCCGCTAAACTCTGCTGAGTGTGCAAGCACATAGGCATCTGCTATGTGTCGCTGGAGCGTGCCGACACTGATGTTTTATGGATGTCCCAGAGCTGTGCAACTTCAGGAAGATGCCTGGAGAGGTTTGTGTCATCTCAGGGGCTGCATATTCCGACATAACATAGGCCCCCAAAGCAACTGCATTGCTTAAAACAACTTGGGTCCAGGATACCTCAGGGATCTACTGTACCCTTATAGGTAAAGGTAAAAAGTAAAGGACCCCTGGATGGTTAAGTCCAGTCAAAGGCTACTGGTGTTGCTGCGCTCATCTCGCTTTCAGGCCAAGGGAGCCGGCATTTGTCCACAGACAGCTTTCCTGGTCATGTGGCTAGCATGACCAAATCGCTTCTGGCACAATGGAACCCCGTAATGGAAACCAGAGCACACGGAAACGCCTTTTACCTTCCCGCTGCAGTGGTACCTATTTATCTACTTGCACTGGCATGCTTTCGAACTGCTAGGTTGGCAAGAGTTGGGACAGAGCAATAGGAGCTCACCCCGTTGCAGGGATTCGAACCACCGACCTTCTGATCGGCAAGCCCAAGAGGCTCAAGAGCAAGCTGGTTCCTAGAGTTGGTGAGGCTCGTTTGACAACAACGAGAAATCAATCTTAAGTGTCATTGGTCCAGTCCTAAGGCATACCCTGCCACTAGAGATTCAGCGGGCACCTTCTGTTCCAACTTTTAAACGCCTGTCGAAATCACTTCTGTTCTGCCAGGCCTATGCAGACAATTCAGACTACATCAGCCACAATGGTCTAGTGGTGTTTGGTTTTGGTTTCTTTCTGCTTTTAACTTTTTATGATTTTATTGTCTGGTTTTTAGGTTTTTATATTGTTGTGATATATATTTATGAAACAGGGGTATTTAAATATTTTTTTTTTTATAAATAAAGCATCAGTTGGTTAACTACCATCTGGATTTGGCCCTCAAGCAGGGACAGGGAACCTGTGAATCTCCAGACGTCTTTGGACTACAACTCGCATCATATTTGACATTTACTATGCTTACTGTGGCTGATGGGGTTTGAGAGTCCAACAATGGCTTTTCCTTCAGCTGCATAGGCCCACAGGGTGCCTTGCGGACAAGACCAAAAAGGGTGTTCAGCCACTAATACCGGCTCTCAACAGGGTAAACTCTTTGGCCAATGGGGGCTATGCAGACTTGCAACCAGTCAGCAGCTTCATGCGATGCCTCCGTTGCTGGGTTGGGCCTCCAGACACAGAGGATTACAGCCAATGCTAGTCCTACTCAGAGTAGATCCTTTACGATTAATGGATAAGACTGCCATTATTTCCAGGGGGTTAGCTTGTGTACAGGACTAGCATTGGGTGTAGGCGAGGGAATTTCATATTTGAATGCTCTTGTCTTTCATATTTAAAACTCCCTGCGCGTTCAAAATGAGCATGTTGTGAAGATTTGTTTCAGAACCTTCCTGACATGCCAGCTATGTATGTGCAATGAATTTTTTATTGGGCCAGGGGAACAGCTGAACATCTGGTATCTCACCTAGAGTCTGCAGTGGAATAATCCAGCAACAGACATCAGATGGGACTTCTGATCATGAGTACTGCAGTTCTTAAAGTGGGGCTTAAGCATCCTTTGTGAACCACCTACATCTCCCTCATGAGGTCCTTGTCAGTCAATGAAAACCAAACAGCTGAAGTACCAATCAAAACCCCAAGCCCCAGTATGGTGTATTATGTTGGTGAATGTGTGTCCTGGCACCAGACTATGGAAATGTGTTTAAATCCTCTGCTTAGCCACGAAACTCTCAGGAATGCCTTGGGGGGGGGGGGGGGCTTGCAACAGCCAGCCTACTGTACCTCACAGGGTGGTTGTGAGGATAAAATAGGACACACTCTGCAAACTCCCATTTCCTGCTGCATCCTATTGAAACACAGTCTGTGCTTGGAAAGGTTGCACAATGTGATTCCTTGACAATTCAAGTGGCCTGTTTCTTTGGAGTGATTCCCTTGGGTTATTTTTCAGGAAAGAATGAAAGTTTGGTGTGTCCTGAACATGCTTTTCAATTAGACAGAAAGTAGAGAGAAAGAACAAACAGGTGTTTTTCCGTGTTCTTTGTTAAGGGGTACTACCTGCCCAGCAAAAGAACAAACCCAAGGTTCTAAAAATGTATAAAGTGAATTTAATAGGCAACACTCTTCCTCAAGTTATTCTACTATCAAATGATAGCCTGGGAGATGACAACAAACACTATTCTGTGCAACGGTACAAGTTGCTACAGGATTATAGAAGATATTGTAAATTTTGATGGAAATGCTGTGAAAATACCATGGAGTGTTTTGACCATCATATTTGATGTTCTCAGTTGAACCCGTCTTTGACTATATCCAAAACAACATTATCCAAATAGCCTGGTTATCAGCTTCAGCCAGTCTCTGCTGTTAGGCTGAATGGGGACTGGCTTTGATTTTTCTGAGTATCTAAGCATTAAGACTCACCTAAGGTAACTTGGGGCAGTTGCCAGAACCGAAAGGAATAGAAGCGAGCTCTCCTTTTCATGGCAACAATTTCACAAAGCAAAATGAATTTTTGAAGAAGGCAGTTTGAATATATTTAGTCTTTTGCATTACTCAAGCTTGGTAGATGGGGAAAGCCTGCAGTAGAGAGGGAAGAAAAAGTGAAATCATTAGTAATGAAATTGATTTGCATAGACAGATATCAAGTCTTCATTCGCGGTTGCATAGAACCCAGATTGGTAGAAAATACCCTTCAAGCAAAAAGTGAATGTTTCTAGAGGAAAGTCAAATGGAAGTCAAGAAATGAGAGAAAGAAAGGAAAAACACCTGTGTGTGATAGAACTGGCTGGACTTTGCATTAGGGGAAGAGTTGAGCATTGTATGTTAGTAAGGATGCCGCCAGAGCTCTCCCCACCCCCCTGGAGAGTAATGATGGAGTTGGGATCCATCATTATGTCCAGTTTTTCTATAAAAATTAGACTTGCTGTGCATTGCTTGCACGGTTTCTTCCCAGACTAGCACCAGGTGGGAATGGCACACCACATTTCCCCAGGACTTGATATAATTTAGGGTGAAGACTAATATAAAAGGAGGACTTGGAAGAGATTCTTCAACTGTGATGTGAGCCTGTTTTCTACCTGGATTCTAGTTCAAAGGATGGATGTATATACCAGGGAGTTTAATGCTAATATAGCCATCAGATATACCCCACCTGGGAAGGCGATAAGTCTTTTATATTTTTTAAATTAAAAGGTGTTTTATTAACTTTTTTTAAAAAAGGAAATGTCTTGGAATAGAAAAACTGGTGCCGTGTGTGTGTGTGTGTTGTCTAAGTGACATCACAGGTGCTGGCCAATCAGCACTACACACAGCCAGCTTCTGCTACAAACCTGCAGAACTGAGATATTTTTGCATATTTTTTTTAATGCCTTCCTTTAATGCAAGAGAGGAAACTTGGATTGGAATAAACGGATAAAAAATGGTTGCATCATCAGGTTGCACTTCTCATTATTACATTTACCAGCCATGTACAGCAGAATCCTGTACAAGTACGCTCTGAAGCGAGTTCGGTTGAGTTAAATGCGGCTTAAGAACAGGGAAGTATTATAAGCTTTGAGCCTTAAGGAAGCCATCACTCATACATGGGCCAAATGCTCATATAGACCCGTATGCAACACCTTCACGACACCTTCCAACACAGCAGTTTGTTCCATCTTGACATTGGAAACCGACATTACAGTGGTACCTCGGGTTACATACGCTTCAGGTTACACACTCCGCTAACCCAGAAATAGTGCTTCAGGTTAAGAACTTTGCTTCAGGATAAGAACAGAAATCATGCTCCGGCAGCGCGGCAGCAGCAGGCGGCCCCATTAGCTTAAAGTGGTGCTTCAGGTTAAGAACAGTTTCAGGTTAAGAACAGACCTCCAGAACGAATTAAGTACTTAACCCGAGGTACCACTGTACAGAGATGACAGTAGATGCAATGCAAAGAGTGTGACTGGGATGTGCAAGCCGGTAACACCTCTAATACAAAGCACCCCCCCCCCCCATAATTTTAAACACAGTTAAATCACATGGTCCCCCCTCCCCAGAATGCCGGGAAGTGTCGTTTATCCCTCACAGCACCTTTAACAAACTACCATTCCCCTGACACTTTGGGGGAAGCCCTGTGCTTTTAATATCTGGCACGGATGCGACCAGAGTCCCTCCAGTCCTTCACAGCTGCAAGTATGATGTAAAGTCACTTTGTGCTGCATAACCTTGACGTTTCAGATGCCACCTGTTCCTCTCCCGCCTACCTCAGGCAGGCTAGCTTGCTGCCACAGGGCCCAATCCCAGCTTCACCGGGCTCCAGAAATCACGAGGCTGTCCTAGAAACCAAGTTTCCGTGACACTGTCCTTTCCTGCCACTCGTCATGCGGGGACAGAGCGCTGCCTCCACTTCTTCTGACAGGGCATGCATCTTTAGCCAGGCTTCTGCACACCCTGTCGCTGGCTGGCTGCTTCTGGCAAGGCCCATTGGATGCTCAGCCTAGCTGGAGATTCCACCCACTTTAATCAGAGCTGCTTATTATTCTTATTATTATTTTTCACAGGGCTCCCAACACCGCAGGCTAGAAAGCAGAGGTGCCGTCTGCTGACGGAAGGACACGCCTGTCACCCTCTGATGATCACAGCTTGAATTGTTTGTCTTTTTGCAGAGCAGGTTAAATAGATTAGCAGGCAACAAGCAGCAGCTAACCTCTTGGATGCTGTTCTTCGGTGAGAGAGATCATTATGGCTGGGATCAGGAGCTTTGCGCAGACTGGGTGTGCATGGAAATGTTTTCGTTTATGGAGGGATGTGATTCTTGATGCTGTAATAATTCTGTCTGTTGTCAAAGTCGTCCTAACTGCATTTCTTTGGTTTACAGTGCTACAGTTTCATCGAAGGGAAGCAGCAATTGCCCGTGCAGGAAGTGACGGGCATCTTAGGTGTTTTATTGTATGTAAAATGCTTTTCTTTTCTTAATTTCAGGGCACTTTCCAGTGAATCGAGAACATGACGAAGGAAAAACTCGGCAGTGTAGTAGGGCACAGCCCTATCAAGGAGAATCACAAGCAACAATTTAAAAGTCCCATATTGCGAAACGCTCAAAGCCCCAACTCTTTCATGAAACGTCAAGGTTAAACATCAGACGAAATAGCCGCAGTGGCAATCAAAGCACCACGAGCGTGATTTTAAAGTGTCTTGGTGAATAAAAATGTGTTTGTTATTTATGCATTTCTGAGTATCTGTACTCTCACCCCTTCCAAGGCATTTGCGTGCCTCTTGTTGCAAGGCAATCCCTCTGTGAAGAAATAAAACAATAGCATAAAAATGGAAACAGGCTCAGAAGATTAAAAAAACATTATGACATGAGAGTTTCCCCACAGGCATGGGCCACCTTTGGGCTTCCAGGGATGCACTGCATCTGGAGCTGTTTGGGGCCAAGGGAAGGGTCAGAGTCAAAAGGAGAGACACAAAGAGAACAGCCTCAGCTAATGATCTGAGCAGACGTGGAAGTGGCTCCTCCAACAAATGGACCACCCTTCCTTTCCTTACCATTGACAGCAACTGTATCTCAAGTCAACAATCCTTTGGCGAGGTACTCAGAGCAGAAAGGCCACCTCATAAGACTATTCAGCCTTCCCCAAACTGGTCTTCTCCACATGTTTTGGACTACAATGCACACCATCCTTGACCATTGGACCTCTAGAAGGGAGCAGGAAGGCTGGCTTAACTAGTGTGTCAGCCATGATATTGCTACTATCGATGAGGCAGATCTCAAGAGCGCTATGTAATGCTGGTTCAAGGCCCTGGCATGGAGATTTTCTGCGCCACCTGGAAGAGCCCAGATGCTTGCCCTGGTTTTAATTTTACTAAAATCTGCTGCAGTAAAAAGATTAGGGCTGCCAGTTCTTGACAGGATTCCTCACCTGCCTCTTCATTGACTTTTCAGTGTGACTAAACGTATGTGTGATTAAAGCTTTGGTTACTACTCCGTGGTAGAAGGCAAAGCCTTCTTTGATGCTTCCTTCTTCAGACCCAAAACAGCTTTTATATTTGCCCCTTACTGATTAAAATCATCCCACCATTAATCAACTCAAGCTTTAATTGACCAACCTTCAGATTTATACGCCTTAAATGTTGCAGCCCTACAAATACGAGAACGTCAAATCCATTGTACACTAGTTCTTTTAGGTGACTGGGCAATGCTCAGGTGAGCTAAGATCCAAGGCTTCTTGCCAGAGTTCCTTAACCTGCCAGCCAAACAGCCATGCCGCAGATATTTTGTCCTGGACAGGAGAAGAAAGAAAAGCAGGCGGGCTCCGACTGAAGAGCTGTGAGACTTTTTGCACAGACACAGGCAGCAGGAGGCGAAGCTGTGAGTGATCATTAATGCAGGCAAGGCTGCTTTTGTTTCCTGCTCAGCCGGGTCACAGGTGGCGTCATAGCCTGCTTCCTGAAGTGCATTAGAGAAATGGAAAGGTACCGAGGAGATCTGAACAAAGGGAAGGCTCTTTAAGTGAACTGTGATGCAGCCAAGTAAAGCAGCGGTGGGCAGAAAGAGGATTGACATCCTTTGGTAGAGCTCCAGGTGGTTCTCAGTAGATCAGTGTGGGTTTCTGACATGCAATTGTTTCACAATAGCAGCATCTAAAAAGTAGTAATAGAAGTAGTAGTAGTGGTAGCAATGGACAGCTGGAAAAAAAAGAGTTGTTGGGGAGTAGACTTTGGAATGAGATTGGTTCTGGCTCCAATCACCAATTTGTGGACTGCCTACCTGGCTGAGTCACTGTTTGGCACCTAGTTCTAGCTGATTGGACCCCACCTGGAGTTAAGAACATAAGAATTGTCCTGCTAGATCGGGCCAATGGCCTGTCTAGTTCAGCATCCTGGCCAAGCAGATACACGTTTCCCACAGGTGAAGAAACCCTTGCAAAGTAGATTCTGCAAGTGAGGTCTGAACATCCTGGTCTTAGCGCCATTCAGATCAAATGTGTTGTGGTAAGATGACATGATGTTTCCATAATGTACCCCAAAACCTAAGGCTATACTGATGTGACAGATTGCACAAAGGTGAGCAGGGGATGCTGGTAGAACTGCATGACTCCAATGACCACATAGGGGCTGTTGACCAAACAGAGAATCGGTCCTCAGATTTCTACGTCCAAGTGCAGGAACTTATAGTATCTAGAATTAGCTGTGTATTTGGATGGACTCCAAAGTTTCCCATTGCCCTTTGTTTCTTTTGAAAGAGGCAAAGTTCTTCTTGTGATATATGCTTTCTCAAAAGAGCCTTACCTGACCATGTAGTCTGTTGCTTTTTCTGGGCCAGGTGGAGACTGTTTTATTTGCCTAAGGATATTTAGTTCTTGCAGCTGATTTAATTAAGTTTGTATACTGCTCTATACCAGTAGATCTCAGGGCAGTTTATTGTTTGTAAGAAGAAGAGTTTGGATTTGATATCCCGCTTTATCACTACCCTAAGGAGTCTCAAAGCTGCTAACAATCTCCTTTCCCTACCTCCCCCACAACAAACACTCTGTGAGGTGAGTGAGGCTGAGAGACTTCAGAGAAGTGTGACTAGCCCAAAGTCACTCAGCAGCTGCAGGTGGAGGAGCGGAGACATGAACCCAGTTCACCAGATTACAAGTCCACCGCTCTTAACCACTACACCACACTGGCTCATCTACATCACTACATCACACTGTAACATTGATCTCACCCCCCCAACACACACACACCATCTATTATTTATTTTTTTAGCTGCTCTTCTTGCTTCTGTTGTTGTTTTGTTTTTACTGCTGTTTCATTGTGTGTTGGATCCTTTTTAGCTGTTTGGAGAGTCTTTGAAAAGCGGATTAGAAATTGTCCTGTTAAATAAATGAGAGCTACTCATAGAAGAAGAAGAAAATAGAAGTCATACTTAATTATTAAGTGCCCGTTTGGAATGGCAGCCAAGGAGGACTGTCTTTCTGGTGATTATTTTTAAAATGTTTGCAGGAAAACTGGCAACGTTGCATGGGCTGAAGAGACGGTAATTCCTGCTTGGCCATGGGTTTCCCTCAAATATTCAGCTTTGAATGAGGAATCTGGAAACCCCTTTCAGTAGACTTCTTGCCCACCCCCTTTGTGCAGCGTTAAGTTATAGTCTCAGCTGGAGAAGTGGGCAGCAGCGAAGAGCCCTCTTGGTCAGGCCCAAGGTCCACCTAGTCCAGCGTCCTGGTCCCCCGGTGGCCAACCAGATACCCAACTGCTCTCTCCACTTGTGATTCCCAGCAGCTGGTATTCATCTAGCCCTATTCTCCACCAATTTGTCTAACCCTAAAGTCGCCAGTTCAGCAGCCGTCACTGCATCCTGTGGCCACTAATTCCGCTGCTTAACTATGTGATGTGTGAACAAGCATTTCCTTTGGCTTGACCTGAATCCTTCCAGCATTCATCTTCACTGGGTGAATAAGGTCTCTGCATGGCTGGGGTAGAATTGATTTCATTCAGCAGGGCGGTTGGTTATATATAGAAAACAAAGGGCTGAGTCAGACATAGTGCATATTTTTTGCAGGGTTTTTGTTGTTGTTGTTGTTTCAAGCCACAAAACACCTGCAGAAGGAAATATTGCATGGAACCTGCAAGTATCTAGACAGCTTTGTAAGCAGGATTCCAGATTCCCATTATTCATGAAATGGAGCTCCAGAAAAAGTAGCCCAACGTTCCTTTTTGTGTGTAGAAGAACTCAAAGCATACTTTTTAAATTCTTGGAGTATGAAAATTACATCGTCGCAGGCCCAAAGTTTCCTTCTCACTAACCTCCTTTACATGCAGGGTTGTACTAAACCTTTCTTATAATTTATTTACCATGGTGTTAAGTTACTTTAAAATACCAGATCTGCCCTATCGGCCCTTTTACATCTCTTTCCTTTGATGCATCATTATTCATTATTAAAGAGGCCTGGATCCTACTTGACTTTTTCAAGCTTTCCTCTCCCCTTGTAGTTTAATGCTGTCACTGGGAATTTGCATAGTAATGTTAAAAGCATTTTGGCAAGCAACAAGTCCTGCTGGTTAGTAATGGTCTCCTTCCTTTAACCTATCTGGTCCTGGTGCTCCCACACATATCTCCTGTTATCACCATCAGAGACCTTTGAGCACATCTCTCTCTCTCTCTCTCTCTCTCTCTCTCTCTCTCTCTCATCTGAACAACTATACACTTGCAAAGTGGTACCTATGGGATGCTTCTAGCCTTGAAAAACTCCATGATGAATGCTTAACCTCATGTTATGTTCATTTGCAGCTCAGTGGTGGAGCATCTCCCTTGCAGACGGACGGTCCCAATTCCAATCCTTGGGCATCACCAGGTAGAACTTGGACCAGGAGTCAGCAAGGTTTACCGGCCATGGGCTGGATCACTCCCACAGAGATTGTCCGTGGGCTGGACTGGGGCAGCACGACGCTGGAAATCACATCTGCGCATGTCCACAGCACTAGAAATCGCATCTGCGCATGCCCAGATGCCGAAAATCTTGCCAGCACAGAAGCAATTTTGGGCATCTGGACCTGCACAGACATAATTTCCAGTATCTGCACGTGCACAGACGCAATTTCTGGCACCCCTTGGCGAGTCACCACACCTCGCTGCGCCGGTTTAGCGCAGCACATGGGGGACTCGCTGAGTGGTTGGCTCGGTTCAGGGGCGGCTCGTGGGCCGGTAAAACAGTCTTCCATTGCCGACCCCTGGCATGGACTGTCCCAAGTCCACAGAATGCTTCCCATCTTTGCTGGGATTTCCCTGCTGTTGTTTTCTTTGTTCCCAAACACGAGCTTCTTGTGCTTTAGAGGCTGCTCCTGGGGTTCCTCCAAGTTTCAGAATGTCTTGCTGAAGAGCAAAGGGGACCATTCTGTGGGAGATTAGCAGCCAAACCTAACAAATACATCCTCTTGCTAGATAGCAGGAGAAGTTCACAGAGCTGTATTGCTGATAGGCAGATACTCAGACCATAGAAATACAATTTGTAGAGCGGGCTCTGTGTGATGTCATTTCCCCTGCTCTTCTGGAGAGGAAGGAGCAGCTTCTATCCCCATAAGGGACAGCTGCATATTTCTGCATTGCAGATGGTTGGGCTAGATGATCCTCAGGGTCCCTTCCAAACAACTCTGATTCTATGAGATATGAGCATATAGTACTTCCTGTCTCTCTCTTCTTGTGACGAGCCATGAGGGCAGATGTGCCATCTGCTTGCTCCATCTCAGGCAGGTGCCTGAAACTGGTTATATTGACAGCTGGTTATACAGTACTTTCAAACTGCCAACCTAGCAGTTCGAAAGCACACCAGTGCAAATAGATAAATAGGTACCGCTGTGGCGGGAAGGTAAACGGCGTTTCCATGTGCTGCTCTGGTTCTCCAGAAGTGGCTTAGTCATGCTGGCCCCATGACCCGGAAAGCTGCCTGCAGACAAATGCCAGCTCCCTTGGCCTGAAAGAGAGATGAGCGCCACAACCCCATAGTCGCCTTTGACTGGACTTAACCATCCAAGGGTCCTTTACCATTTATTTACCTATATTTACAGTATATAAATATACTGTATTTTTCCCACATAGTTTTTACTGCCACTGTTGCTATGAGCCAATGCACGATTATCAAGTAAGCAAACTTATTTTAAAACTTAGTTTTACAAATTGTTGCATGGTTCTTTGTTAGGTGGGGGATGTCAGCTTTCTTCGTTAGCTGGACTTGTTCAGAACAAGGTTTTATAGCCTAATCCCTTTGCTATTAATTTTGCTGCCAAGGATGGGATTTTGAAACTCTGTTCAACCACCACATGTAGGCGCCTGGAGGGATAAATTGCAATTAATATGGTGGCTCTGTGGGTTAAACCACAGAGCCTAGGACTTGCCGATCAGAAGGTTGGCGGTTCGAATCCCCGTGACGGGGTGAGCTCCCATTGCTCGGTCCCTGCTCCTGCCCACCTAGCAGTTCGAAAGCACCTCAAAGTGCAAGTAGATAAATAGGTACCGCTCTGGCGGGAAGGTAAACAGCGTTTCCGTGTGCTGCTCTGGTTTGCCAGAAGCAGCTTAGTCATGCTGGCCGCATGACCCGGAAGCTGTACGCCTGCTCCCTCGGCCAGTAAAGCGAGATGAGCACCGCAACCCCAGAGTCGTCCACGACTGGATCTAATGGTCAGGGGTCCCTTTAACTTTACCTCCAACCAAAAACAAAGCAAAGCCCGCCCCACAGATTCCACATTGGGAATTGGAAGCTCAAGTGTGCTCCTCACAGGTGGATGCTTCTCTTTCCTTCCATCATCAATTCTTGCTTGCCAGCTCCTGTTAGAAAGAAGGAGAAGGTGAATGGCCACACCTTTACAGTAAGGAGTAGTGGTAGTTAATTCGGAGGCTCTAGCAGCGAGCTGTCTGGGGCATGGATCTCAATAGGTACCCAACAATTTTAACCACGGATGCCTAAGGGAGTGAATGAGGGGTCTGAGAGAAAGCAGGCATGGATGCTCTTCCGCCTCTGAATTGCAGCTATTAGGAGCAAGGGCAGAAAGGGGCTTTTGGTGGACTTCCTGTAAACATCTGGCTAGCCACTGTGGGAGACAGGAGGCTGGAATTGATGGACCTTTGGTCTGTTCCAGCAGCAAGGCTGTTCACCAGCCCTGACTTCACAATGTGAACCTTGGGGTGGTATGCCATGCTAATCTCACTTGAGGCAAACTCATTAAAATGACTTGGGTAGCTCAGTTGGTTAGAACTCGGTGCTGATAAGGCCAAGGTTGCAGGTTTGATCCCCGTATGGGACAGCTGCATATTCCTGTATTGCAGGGGGTTAGACTAGATGATCCTCAGGGTCCCTTCCAACTCTACAATTCGGTTTAATAATTTCAGGGGGTTTATTCTGAGTAGGACTTGGCAGAATACCAACCCCATACCCTCCAACATTTCACTGATGAAAATAGGGACGTCCCATTCCATAATGATAATTTTACTATTTATACCCCACACATCTTATTGGATTGCCCCAGCCACTCTGGGCAGCTTCCAACATATATAAAAACATAATAAAACATTTAAAAAAAATTTAAAAAAACTTCTCTATACAGAATTGCCTTCAGACAGCTCAGGGGTTGGATAACTGCATACCCTCCAACATTTCTCCAGTGAAAATAGGGACATCCTAAGAAAAAGTGGGACATTCCGGGATCAAATCAGAAACCAGGACAGCTTCTCTAAATCAGGGGCGCCCCTGGAAAATAGGGACACTTGGAGGGTCTGCAATCCTTGGTCAACAACACTCTTAACCTTTCCTCTCTCTGTGGATCCATAACAGTTTAAGCATGAGTGTTTGGAAATCTCTCCTCCTTAATGCTTGTAAAGTGGACCAGGATCTTTTCAGTGGAAGGCATTGTTATCAGGGTATTAAAAGCATTGTTTTGCTATAATTAATTACTCGGTAAGATAATAAGCATCATCTGAAAGGAGGAGTGGGGGAGAAATGCTGAATGTGTGTCTTGTCAAATCTGAGAGCAGTGCATTAGCATAATGCTGGGATTTCACTTAGCAATCCAAGTTGTCTGTGGCTGCATTCACGTCTCACAACTTCCCCCTAACTCTTAAGTTCCATATTATATTGGAGCTTTCACATGACATAAAAGCCACTTCTGGAAGTACAGTAGAATATAAAGAGGATATATTCATGTGATTTGCTTCCAGAAAAACCCCTGTTTGCAAAGAATATGGAAGTAAGTGCTAAACTTGTGCTGCATTCCACTGTACAGTGGTACCTCATGTTAAGTACTTAATTTGTTCTGGAGGTCCATTCTTAACCTTAAACTGTTCTTAACCTGAAGCACCACTTTAGCTAATGGTGCCTCCTGCTGCCACCGCACCGCCGGAGCACGATTTCTGTTCTCACCCTGAAGCAAAGTTCTTAACCTGAGGTAATATTTCTGGGTTAGCAGAGTCTGTAACCTGAAGCGTATGTAACCTGAAGCGTATGTAACCTGAGGTACCACTGTAGTTCTGGAAGTGGCTGTGAGAAAGCTCAGATATAATGTGGAAATTACTTGGTAGGGAAATGGCGTGAACATGGAATAAACTGCTGTGTGAATGCAGCCTGTGGTTGCATGAGGAACAGAGCTGGCTTTCCTTCAGCGCATAACTTGAAAACTCCACCGGAGACACACATGTAAGAAGGTTTCCAAACTGGATCTGAATCCCCTTACAATTTGCTTCATCTCCTCCCCGTTTTCCCCACTCTGAGAAGAAAGATCTACTGCCAGAATCCTAGGCAGAATATTAAGCATTTCATTAAAATACTGGTAAGTAAATGCAGAGGGGCACAGATGCTCCGAAACCTCCTTCCAATGCCCTTGGTTACAATATTGCCTTTGATATGATCCGCTCAGCATTTTTAGCATTCAACCCTCAGACAAAAAAATGGGAATACGAGACCTTTTAATTCGGGCTTCAAAGACAACACTTCAGAATGTTATGTAATAAATCAATCATTACTACACTTAATAACCTTAATGCTTTTCTTTGAAGTGAGGAATCCAGGAGAGAGTTTTGAAACACACAAAAAGAGAAGGGGGTGTTATATCATTCTGGTCATTTGATGTAAAGCTGTTTCATCGATCAGATCAGAAGAAGTATTTGAAACTAGCTGTAGGTAACGGCAGCAAGTCCTGAACGCTGGAGAAAATGTGAAAATCTACCTATGCTCTAGAACCTAGATCAACAGAGAGTTCAGCATTATCACATCCAGGGGGCCTCCGGACTGCTGCAGTTTAGAAGGCAGGTTTTCAAGTTGTATACTGTAAATTTAAATCATTAAAATGGTTTAAGGTGCTCTGTTGCCTTAAGTGCAACACTTTTTGAAAAAAGAAACAGACATTTTGCAGTTAGGAAAGTGACAGGGAAATGCATTGAAAAGGAATGGCTAAAGGGAAGTTATAACTGATGTGGAGACCAACTGCTTTTCATATTTCTTGACTTGTATTACTGGAGTCACGACTACAGGGTCACTCAAAGTGAGAGCTACTCCATCTGCAAAGAAAATCAAAAGGTGTTCTTTGCTGTTCACCCCTTTAATTACTGGATTTTGTTTTGTTGCCACCAGAGGCTGTAACAAGGGATGCAGAGCAGCAGGGTTAGGGGGAGCCCTGTTTTGCTCCTTGATCCCAAGGCATTATTTTCTACCACTGCTGCATTGCTTTGATAAAGTTTGGATAGCGTGCTTATAGTTTGGATAGCGTGCTTATAGACTTGTTCCCCAACTGATACGTTTTCAATTTCTGGATTAAAAATCCCCATTCTAAGCAATCAAAGGCTTTATAAGCATTTGTCCTTACCAATACTATGAGACTGCTAGGTTGCTTACTGTAATACATAGACTATATTAGGGACTCACTGAACGGGATCAGAAATTTAGTGGTCTAGTATAAACCCAATTTGATGAAAGTGAATACTTGAGGAGACAATTTGATCTAACTTTTTTGGCAGTATTGAAGTGAAAAATGTTTTTATCTTAATTTGATGATGTAATATCAAATCAAGGTGGTGGTAAGAGGGTGGTAAGAGCCAGGTGGTAAATCCTGGCCAGGATTGGGAATAACTATTATGCATGAAGAACATTCTTACTATTACTATTATTATTATTATTATTTAAGAAGGGCCTGCAGGATCAGACCAGTGGCCCATCTAGTCCAGCATCCTGTTCTGATGTGGCCAACCAGATGCCTATGGAAAGCCCACAAGTAGGATCTGAGCGCAACAGCATTTTCCTCTCCTGCAGTTTTTGGTAACTGGTATTCAGAAGTGTTAGTGCCTCTGATCATGACTTGCAGACAAATTCATGGAGGTTGTGGACTCTCCCTCCTTGGAGGTTTCCAAGCAGAGGTTGGATGGCCATCTGTCTTGGATGCTTTAGCTGAGATTCTTGCATTGCAGAGGATTGGACTGGATGCCCCTCAAGGTCCCTTCCAACTCTATGATTCTATGATTGATCCCAATACCGATCCTTGGGAGACTCCGCTTTCCGCTTCTCTCCATTTGGAGGAGTGTCCATTTAAAGTGGTGCCCCGCAAGACAAATGCCTCGCAAGACGGAAAACCCGCTAGACGAAAGGGTTTTCCGTTTTGGAGGTGCTTCGCAGGATGAATTTGCTATGGTCTTGCTTCGCAAGATGAAAATGTCTTGCGATTCCTGGGGGTTTTTTTCCACTCCCCACCCCCTTTTTCTAAGGCACTAAGCTGCTAATAGCCTTTTAGCAGCTAATCCGCTAATCCTTTAAGCCTTTAATAGCCGCTAATAGCCGCTAAACCGCTAATAGCGCTAATCCACTAATGGGGTTGCTTCGCAAGACGAAAAAACCGCTAGACGAAGAGACTCACGGAACGGATTCTTTTCGTCTTGCGAGGCACCACTGTATTTCTACTCTTTGCTTCCTGTTACTTAATCTAATCCCTGCTCCACAAGAGGACCTCGCCTCTTATTTCATAACTGCTAGGCTCATTCAGGAGCCTCAGGGAGGTCAAAAGCTTTTGCAAAGTCCAGGGACACTATGTCAACTGGATCACCTCTCTCTATATGCTTGTTGACACTTGCAAATATCTCTAATAGGTTAGTGAGACAGGACTTACACTTGTAGAAGCCATGCTGATTCTTCTTCAACAAAGCTTTTTCTTTCATATTTTTTGTTCTTTTATCTTTAACAATACTTTTCACCCTCTGGAGCAGATGTTAAGCTAACTAACCTGTAACATCCATCATCCCTTGTGGATGCCTTTTTAAAAATTGCTGTTATACTGGCTACTTTCTCATTCTCAGGTATGGAAGTTTATCTTAGCAGCAACTTTAATATTTTTTTGTTAATAATAATAATAATAATAATAATAATAATAATTTTTTATTTATACCCCGCCTTCCCCAGCCAAGGCCGGGCTCAGGCCGGCTAACAAGCAATAATAAAAACAAGCTGAATGAATACAACTTAAAAACAAGATTAAAATACAACATTAAAATATTGAAACATTAAAATATTAAAATGCAGCCTCATCACAGGAGGAGAAAGGAAAAAGAAAAAAGAAAGAGGGGGAGGGAATCAAATTGGCTTCAAGCCAAAGGCCAGGTGGAACAACTCTGTCTAACAGGCCCTGTGGAAAGAAATCAGATCCTGCAGGGCCCTGGTCTCATGAGGCAGAGTGTCCCACCAGGCCGGAGCCAGTGCTGAAAAGGCCCTGGCTCTGGTTGAAGCTAATCTAACTTCCTTAGGGTCTGGGACCACTAGGGTGTTGCTATTTATGTCCTTGAGGCTCTCCATGGGGCATACCAGGAGAGGCGGTCCCGTAGGTACGAGGGTGCTAGGCCATGAAGATAAGTAGTATCTTATAAATAGTAGATAAGCTATTTCACATATGACTTCTCTGAGAACACAAGGGTGGATGCCATCCAGACCCACCAATTCACCAGTTTTCAGTTTGTCTAGTAGTGATGTATGGCATAGCATAATAGAGCCTTCTACTGCACCCCTTTTCCAGTGCTGAAAACAGTTTTTGAGACAGAGGGTTTTTCCCCAAAGCAAACTGCAATATGGAACTGGGGCCTGTTGTTCAAAAGGAAAGGGGGGGGGGGAATCTAAAAAGAAAATAAAATCTTTCTGAGCATGTACAAGCCCTTGAGTGTGTGCTTAAAGTCATCCTTTGGATCCCAGCTTTTGTGCAAAAGCATTTTGGAGCTTTTAAAAGGCCTGTTTGAACGGTCATGTACATTTTCAATGAATATTTACTGGGGGTGGGAAAGGAAATCTGTGGCTAGTTTGTAATGCTATAAGCATTAATTTCCTGGGGTTAATTAAAAGATAATGTCATTGAAATTGAAGATTGCAACTTAGTAACAGGCTCCAGTCCTAAGATTAATGCAACAGGAATAAGCAAAGGATTTGCAGAAAATTAATGCAGAGGGAAACAGCTTGTTCTCTGAAACACTGAGCTTGGTGCAAGCCACAACGAAGGCTGTGTGATAGCAAAAGAAACAGGAACAAAAAAGAGGGATGGGAGAAGAAACAGAGGCTGCAATCCTAACACTAATTACCTAGGAGATAATTCAGTTGGACTTGACATAGTTAGGATTGCAGCTTTAGTTTAAAGGGGGGAGGGGAATGCTGTTTCTCTAACATTTTATTTTATTCTGTGAACCGCCCTGAGCTCTTATGATGAAAGGCGGCATCTAAATCTAATAAACAACAGCAACAACAGCATGTTTTGCCTTAGATTTTCCTGGCTTTTTACTTGGCAATGAAATGTTCCATTACTATCAGATGGTTTCGGTTGCTAACCACTTGGATATAACTCCATCGAACTGAGAGCCAGTGTGGTGTAGTGGTTAAGAGTGGTAGACTCGTAATCTGGTGAACCGGGTTCGATTCCCCGCTCCTCCACATGCAGCTGCTGGGTGAGCTTGGGCTAGTCACCCTTCTCTGAAGTCTCTCAGCCTCACTCACCTCACAGAGTGTTTGCTGAGGGGGAGGAAGGGAAAGGAGAATGTTAGCCACTTTGAGACTCCTTAAGGGGAGTGATAAAGTGGGATATCAAATCCAAACTCTTCTTTACTCCAGGACTGGCCCTTCTATGTAGGACATGTTCCAGCCAGGCAAAAACACTGGGGATGCAAAGCAAGGCTAGTAAAGAGTCTGCCCTGGGGAGACAGAGAGGCACAGAAGACTGTGTTTGCCTCCCCCCTCCCCAGGTCTGAGGTTCCCCATTGCTGCTTTGAGCTGCCACAAGCACCTTGTTGTCCTTGCTGCAATGGATTAGCACTGCCACAACCTTCTGGAAACTATTTAACAATATTTGCACACCGCTTTTCAGCCGTAATGTTTCTCAAAGCACTTCCCAATAATGAACCCAGTTTTATAAGCAAGTGATATATAAGTATACAAGTTGTCCAGATGACAATAAAGTATTTCAATATAGCCCTTAACAGCAACATACCTGGAATACCAGGTGCTGAAGCAGAATCAAGCAATGGGACTAGGAAGTCCTGGCTCTCCTGAAAGATGGTGGCAACTAAGAGGTGTGAATTTAGGTTGCCATATTTAGAAGAGCAAAAAAGAGGACGCTATGACGACTCTCATTTTAAATACCCCTACTATATGTAGGCTGTAAAAGCTACGATATATTGCTGGGTAGGGTAGGAGAAGAGAAGAGGAAAGCAGACCTTCAACCACCAGTTACGTCTATGTCTCACCCAGGAAGTACAGCCAGAGACATTTTGGCAAATTAAAAAAAATCCACCTGGACAGAAATTTTACCCCTGAAAAGGAGGACGTGTCCTGGGAAAAGAGGACACATGGCAACCCTGGACATTCTATTAGACAATGCACAGGGAAAGTTCAGTTGCTTGGCAAACAGAGGAGCAGAACTGCCAAGTTCAGAGGTGGCGACATAGAAAACCTCGTTTCATATAGTTTGCTTTGGTTCCAATCTGATATGAAACAAAAGTAAGAGAGGCTTTTGTGTTTAGGAATGCACCAGTACTCATTTTCTTATAACTATACTTTTCACATTGGTTCTTATGAAAGTATGTAGATTGCACTCCAACTCAAGAAATTTAAACTTGTGAGAGTCTGAATTGGTGTGTGCGTGTGGGGTGGAAGGATCAATGCTTTCAATGATCCTTCTAATGTAGTCATATGAGCTAGAAACTTTTAAAAACAAAAAATTGAAACCTGAGATTAATTCTAACTCAAGACCCTCACATATTCTAACTCAAGAATCTTGACCATGTGAGATTTTTAATTGTGTGCATGTGTGTATTGACCATTAGGGTCTTGAGGGTTTTCTTGTGTTTTTTTGTATATAAGGTAAAGGTAAAGGGACCCCTGACTGTTAGGTCCAGTCGTGACCAACTCTGGGGTTGTGGCGCTCATCTCGCTTTATTGGCTGAGGGAGCGGGCGTACAGCTTCCAGGTCATGTGGCCAGCATGACTAAGCTGCTCCTGGTGAAACCAGAGCAGTGCACGGAAACACCGTTTACCTTCCCGCTGGAGCGGTACCTATTTATCTACTCGCATTTTGACGTGCTTTCGAACTGCTAGGTTGGCAGGAGCAGGGACCGAGCAACGGGAGCTCACCCCGTCACAGGGATTCGAACCGCCAACCTTCTCATCGGCAAGTCCTAGGCTCTATGGTTTATAAGAGATAACTGTAATTTTGTGTGTCCAGCTACATATAACGAAATGCGAAGACTAATGAAATGCTAGCTACCAGAAACAGCAACAGACTGCCTCATTTTAAGTTCTTAACTAAGATCTCTAGAATTTACTCATGCGCTGGATCTGATGAATGGCTGTATTTAATGAGTTCATGTGTGGTCATTCTCTGTGTGTGACTCATGCCTTGTTTAGTCCCTTGGGGTTTTACAATTTTGCAAACTAATGTCTGTACTTAAAGGTATTTTTTTGCAGATGCTCTTCCTTTAAAAGGTTGTATTAAGGGGAAAAAATCACTTGGCATTAAGGTTTGGATTGTGTGATGAATATTTTAATAGTTAAACATCTAGTAAGAGAGAAGAGATGAGGGTTAATGTGGTAAATAAATCTCTTTGTGGCTTTTAATGTGCAAAAATGGACAGTGGTGGTTTTAAAAACTTTCGGCAAGTGCTTAGATCTGTACTCTAGTACCCTCCATATATGTTGCCAGGAATGCTGTAACTTTTAAAAAGTTGCTGCAGGAAAGTCCTGTAGGAACTTTTCACTCTTTGCTTTAGCCAAAGTGGTGCCCTTCAAATGTTGTTCTCCATTAGTTGTGCTGGTTGCAACCTACGGGAAATGGAGTCCAACAGTATTGGTTTTAGTAATGGGTATACAGTGGTACCTCGGGTAACATACGCTTCAGGTTACATACGCTTCAGGTTACAGAAATATTACCTTGGGTTAAGAACTTTGCTACAGGATGAGAACAGAGATCATAATGAGCAGGAGACCTCATTAGCTAAAGTGGTGCTTCAGGTTAAGAACAGTTTCAGGTTAAGTACGCACCTCCGGAATGAATTAAGTACTTAACCTGAGGTACCACTGTACATCCAGGCCCTGTCAGAAAATGACTTTGAACAAAAAAATTAAAAATAAAATGCAACGACGGGCACAATTCTGTCAGAATTACCATCATTATTTTTTGAAATTCCATATATTTCATTGGGGGATTGCTAAGCACATGCTAAATTTTGTGCTTAGAAGTGTTCAAATTTATCCAGGTATTGGACTGTAGAGCATGCAAGAGGGAAGAGTGGCGATGAGCATGCTAACTCTCCCATTCTCCATCGATGAGTTTGAAGGCAGCCATCTTCAGTGAGAAGGCTACTTGTGGTGTCTCTCCCACATGGCATAGAAACCTGAGTGTTCTGTTTTGTACCAAAAGCTGGGCAGCGCCCCCACTGTGGAGTAGTAGCAAGATTACAGGGGGTTCCAGGTGTTCCCCTAGTGTCTATGTTCATCTGAGAATCAAGACATGGCAGAGACTGCTGTACGTTCAGGAAATTGTGAGGTAGGTTAAGTCACAGAGGCAGAGAAAGAAGCTGGCCCAAGGTGACACAGTGGACTTGATGGCTGAGCAGGGATTTGAATCCAGGTCTCCTAAGCCCTTGCCTTGCTCTCATAAAGGTCTGGGGTTTATGCCTTCTACCATCAGAGGAGCTAAATGGTTAAATGTCCCTCCCTCCCAACCAACCACCATTAATGAATGATAAACTGCTGCTCTCTCCATTAGCTGCATCCAGGGAGACATTGAACAGTCTTTCCGGTTTGCTCTTTCATGTGGGTGTCATGTTGACTGAGAATAACTCATGCAGTTTCATTGCGTTCTGTATAGTTTTGGGACCCTCCCTGGAGGAACTGACTAAACCCTGAACAGATGTAGAAGATTAAGATTAAATGCAGGATTAATAGCAAGATAGTGATCTGGAAGAGGGAGGGGAGAATGAAATGGGTGACAACGGGTTTGTCACATGGCCGGGCGATTATATAATACCATTTGATGTTGTACTTAGAATCTGTAAAAGTTCATAGGGAAATGAGATTAAATAATGGCAATATGGTGGACAGGGTGAGGTGGGGGCTCTTTGTCTAATATCTCAATCACAGAAGAGCTTGTTCTGCAAAGGGGCATATTTAAAACGGTCTGCCTTCCACTAGCGCTTATTCCCTCCCTTTAAGTGGAGTTGCAGTATTTTTTGTACACGAGGTAATTGAGAACGGCTTTTGATCCCTGGCTGTTCTCATTATGCATCTCCCTTAAGAAAGGAAGATTGGAAATAATCTTACTTTAAACCAAGCGGCTTTAATCACCCAGGACAGAGAGCACCAAAACTGCGCAGAGGGGACAAAAAGCAGATATGAGAATCCTCTAATCTTAGGTTTAGTTGTAATGAAATTGTCCGGGATAAGAAGGGAAGCAGATGGATCCTGATTAATTTCTCACCAGCTCCCCAGCCCCCCTGCCCTGCCATGCATGGCTCTCGACATCCAGCAGCAACAAGTGTGGCAAATGAATGACCCGCAAGCATCCGGAGCACGGATGATATTGCTCCGATGATACAGCATCTTTCATTGGTACATCGGATATTTAACTCTCAAGCGCGAGACTGTACTTACTTATCCTTTGCATTTAGTCATTAATTAAACATCCAGTTGCAGACATAGCTAAACCCCTTTCCGGTGTCTTTCCCCAGTTGTTCATCAAAGCTGGACTTTAATAAACTGAATGAAAAATTGAGTGCTGCCATCTTTGCTTCTCGCTGTGGTTCATTATTTATTGCTAGCTACTCAAAGGCTATCGAGAAGAGAGGCGGCTCCCCCGTCCAAAATAGACAACTCTGCTCTCGGCAGTATTTTGTTTTATAGGTAATGGACAAGGTGTTAATAAAACGTGGTGCTGGGAACCTCTGGTCCTTCAGATATTGTTTAGCTCCAACTCCCATGTGCCCCTGCCAGATTGGCCAGTGGTCAGGAATGATGGGAGTTGTAGTCCAATGACTACATGGTGCAGAGGCTACAGCTTCCCCACCATGGATGGAAGAGGTTAGGCAAGGTTGGCCTCAGATCTAACAGAACTTGGGTGGGCTTGAACCACCAACCTTAACAGCCAGATGCACTGAGCCACTGATGACAAGGTTGGTGCCAGGCAGGTCCCCTCAGGGAGATCATTCCATCAGGAGGCACATGACCATGACAGTGTGGCTAAATGGGCAGTCCCACATTGTATTCATGTTGTTCCTACATTTGAGAGAGCTACCGGTACTCATGGAAGCAGATTGCTGGGTCTCCCTGGGCAGTGCATCCCAGAACCTGGAGGCTGAGGGAATGAGGGCAATGTTTTCTCCGGCATTTGGGTCTTCTGGCAGGGGGACGTGGAATGGATTCTCTCTTTGTGACTGCAGTGTATCCTTTCATTTTGTGGTTTGAATCACCATTGTTATTCATGCTGTGCACTGCTTTAGTACTCGGGTGAGAAAAGCACTTAATGGGTGCATTTTATAGAGCAACGTAAACAATAAAGATGTGTGTCTGTTTTGAGGAGCAAAGGAAATAGAGGTCCTGACAATAGGGGGCAAATATGCACCTACGCAGTTACACTTATTGAGGCTTTGTCAAGTTCTAGGTATTTTTTCTTATGTTGTGATATAACACTGCAGTCCAAATGTAAGAACTGTTGCGTTGATCCATTAATGTTGGAATATGTCCAGCCAAGAGTAACCATGTTGAAGCCAGGATATGATGCAGATGGGCCATAAGGGCAAGGATGCTTTGTTCCGTTACCTGAATCATCACACCTGGGTGTCCCAATTATGCCTCTTACAAGCAAGGAAGAAAACTGTTCTGATAGGAACAAATGGGGTGGGATGCGCGATGTAACCGACAAACGTCTGTTGATTTCAGTTAGGCTTACAGCATGTAATTGAATTATTTTGGGGGGGAAGTATAGTTCAAACCTTTTGAATTCTGCCCCTCTGTTCTTAATTAATCAGCCCCTGCTAGTCCTGGCAGATTATTATGCTGTTCATTAGCATTCAGTGAGGCTACAGGAGTCGGGCTTCTGAATAAAACGCCATACAAAAGAGAAAGGATACTTTTTAGAATCTCCTTTGTTTAGTTGTTTCTTAATTGGCAATTCTTTAATAATCATTGTTTACTTACAATCTGCGTCATTTCATTTAGCAAAGAGAAAATCAAAATAGAGGCAGTAATGAGTATTATCATCACTCTAACCTTCTTGAAAATAATACCAATAATAATCCCTATCCCTGCAATATGCATGTACACTCTACATTGGGAGCAAAGCAACAGAACTTGCAATAAGTTACCCGTGTGTGTGTGTGTGTGTGTGTGTGTACACAAAAGCAACCTGTTCTTTCTCCTCACTGGTTCCTACTTGCTGGTACAGTAAATTGCTTCCTTTCAGCTCTTCCTTCCTTCTTCTCCAAGTTTATTTAGTTCAAGCTGATTAGTGTGAGCTAGTCTGTGTTCGTGCATCCATCTTGGTCACATGTACCTAGAATGGCTTTGCTTACCTCAGTTATAAAACTTAATCTTCCTTTATCCTTTCCACTAGCAGCCTTACCAGACTATTTCTCTCCACACATCGCTACAATATAGTTACCAAACTCCAACACTATATGCCTGCCTTTATATATGGACAGTTACAACCTGTGTTCAGAAAAAGTGGGGGATTCTGAGTAGAATGGTAGCCATTTTGGCAAAGGTGGAGTCCTTTTCCTTTATCTATACGAAATGTAGGTTGGTGCTTGGTGTTGACCCTGAAACAGTTTCTGACACCTGGCTCCCTGGGCCTGATTCCTGTTTGGGTCCACAATCCCTTTAAAAAATGGCAAGGATTGTAGGGAAAAGGAATTTAAAGAAGCTCAGGAAGTGAAAAGCACCTTCCCTTAATTTTAGAGTAAAATTCCGCTAAATTGGGGGCCCTGTGAAGTAAGAAGAAGGGAGAAACAAGCTAAGAGGAAGGCACATTTGGCAAACCCTCAACGTGATCAACTCCTGCCCAGAAACCTATGTCCCCACTGTGGAAGGACGTGTGGATCCAGAATTGGCCTCCGCAGTCAGTTACGGACATACCATTAAGATCATATTCATGGAAGGCCATCTTACTCGGCTATGAGTGATTGCCAAAGAGAAAGAAAGGGAAGAAGAATGTTTCAAGAGGATTCATTGGCAGAGGCTCCAACTGCCAGCAGTTGTTGGTGCAAATATACAAAAAGACTCAGTGCATATTGATGCTATCATGTCTTGAGTGTGCCAGGCATCCAGTGACCCATTTCTCCTTGAACCATGACCCTTGTAAAACCTGTGCGCCTTGAAACATATATTCCAGTGGAGAATATGACTCTGAAGACTCATGCTCTCAATATCAATACACCGCTTGCTAAAAGATGGTGCGCATGACAACGCAAAAGATGCACTTAAGAATAATTTGACAGCTGCATAGATAGTATTGACATAGCGTCTGGGCTCTGATGTTAAGAACGCTGAACTATCTAATATTGCGCCATTACTTCATGTCTCGTGTACCCTGTGGTTAGAACAGTCTACAAACCCCTTTTAAAATCCGAAGTATATATGATTGTAAGTGACAGAAGATCAACAACGGACAGCAGCAACAGTCTGCCTCTTTTTCAGTTTTGGACTTCCCAAACCATGATTTATGCACCAGTCGTAATGGTGCAGAGAAAGGTGTGCCAATACGGACGCGATTGCTGTGTTGCGTTTGAGCTATTATCCCATGAAACAATACCAGGGAATAGGCTCACATGGTGAAAATCAGGGATGGAGAACCCTCTTCAATCATAAATCCTCATCTTTTTTTTATATATATATAATATTTTATTAAGATTTTCACATAAAAAAAGAAAGAAAAAAAATGCAAAAAATACAAAAACATAAAGAAAAACAAGTAAAAACAATTCCATTTTCATAATATTTCTTACATTAGCTTATTTCCCGGACTTCCCCACACCTCCCCTCTCTATATTCCAGTTCAGTTATTTAGTCAGCAAATCCCTTCCCTCTACCTTATCCTTATCTTAATCTTATTATATTATATTATACCTTTAGTTTTTCGTCTTTTAACCTTCCATTTTTCCATATTCCTTCACCACATTATTACTAATAACCCTTTAATTTCAATCCAACATCATACTAACATTCATTAATTTTATAATATTTCTGTAGATAGTCTTTAATTTTCTTCCAATCTTCCTCCACCGGCTCTTCTCCCTGGTCTCGGATTCTGCCGCATAAATCCTCATGTCTTTAGTGCAAATACTAAAGGGAGGTTCTAAGAATGTTCAGCTGTTGCCTCCCTGTGATCATGAACCTTGCATTATCATAGGGACACAAGAAGGGCCTCCTGGATCAGGCCCCTGACCCATCTAGTACAGCATCCTATTGTCACAGTGGCACCAACCAGATGTGTGTGAGAAAACCACAAGCAGGATCTGAGAGAAACAGTTCTCTCACTTCCGGCAGAAACACCAGCAACTGATATTAAGAAACATGGTGACTCCAACTATGGAGGTAGAACACAGCTAACAGGGTTAGTGGCCATTAATGGCCTCATCCTCCATGAATTTGTCTAATTCTCCTTTAAAGCCACCCAAATTGGTAGCCATCACTGCCTCTTTTGGGGCTCAATTCCATAGTTTAAGCATGCACTGTGTGAAAAAGCACATACCGTATTGGCATGAATATAAGCCACACCTTTCCCCCCCAAATTCCGACCGTGAAAAGTTAAAAGCGAGGCATGAATTCGTGACCTTACAAAAATCGGCTTTTACGATATCGCTGCTGAAACAGACATACAGTAAAATGAAACCAAAAATGTTTTCTTGCCAATTTGCGAGCTTGAGACTGTTCATTTTCCAGTGAGTACCTGTGGAATTGTGGGACGCGGGTGGCGCTGTGGGTAAAAGCCTCAGCACCTAGGGCTTGCCGATCGAAAGGTCGGCGGTTCGAATCCCCGCGGCGGGGTGCGCTCCCGTTGCTCGGTCCCAGTGCCTGCCAACCTAGCAGTTCGAAAGCACCTCCGGGTGCAAGTAGATAAATAGGGACCACTTACTAGCGGGAAGATAAACGGCGTTTCCGTGTGCGGCTCTGGCTCGCCAGAGCAGCGATGTCACGCTGGCCACGTGACCCGGAAGTGTCTCCGGACAGCGCTGGCCCCCGGCCTCTTAAGTGAGATGGGTGCACAACCCTAGAGTCTGTCAAGACTGGCCCGTACGGGCAGGGGTACCTTTACCTTTACCTTTACCTGCGGAATTGTAGCGACTGAATAGCGATTTGCGATTTTAGCGATTGTACGGTAACTTTTGCAGGCTTGCAAGATCAAAGGTTTAAATTGGCTTGGAGTTACAATTCTACCAACCGCAGCGATTTTCAGTCTGTAACCCAATTTTGAGGGAGCAGCTTATATTGGGGTATTGTCTTTTTTTCCCCTTTCCCCCCTTGCATGTTAAAGGTGCTGCTTATTTGCAGGTACGGCTTATATTCAGGCCAATACGGTACTTTTCTCTGTCCCCAATCCTCCAAATGTTCAACTTCACTGGAAGCCGGAATTCAAAATAACATTTATTGTGTTAGTACATAGACCACAGCAGAGTAAACCAACAACATACAGGACAATCACAACTTTCAGAATGGTAAAGAAATCACAATAAAATTTAGTACATAAGAATTAGTACATAAAATATCTGCATGCCCTTGATGTAAACAAAGCTTGACTTGTAAAGCAAATGAACATCACTAAAACAAAAATCAGATAAAAACTTGACGGGTGGCATGAACAGATTTTATCAGGATACAATCACGCTGCAGTCACTCCTTTGTCATTCCCTGGAGCAACCAATATCCGAACAGGGAAGTATTTTATCTGGCTTGCGCTATGTTATTCTGCTTAAAGATTGTTTCGCTGGTTGTTATTCTGTATTCAAGACCGCTACTTAAGAAAAGCACCGAACCTCCCGCACCAGCGTTACTGCCACTGAATCCTAAGGAACTCCTGCATTTGGCAAAACAGATGCCTTGTAAAGGATTAGTCCCATTAACAGAGAACAGGTCTATCAATAGTACTAGCAACAATACCGAAATGGACCTTCCAAGTCCAGAGGCGCTATATCCCTAAATTCCAGGCATTGAGGAAAAACAACCAGGGAGATCTGTTACCTGCATGTCAGGCTTGTAATCTCATGGGTATCTGGCCGTCCAGTGTTAAAGGATGGGGGACTAGCTGGCCCCTTGGTCTGATCCATCAGGATTTTTTTTTAATGTTCTCTGTCATCCGTGGCAAATATATACCGTATTTTTCGCCCCATAGGACGCACTTTTTCCCCTCCAAAAATGAAGGGGAAATGTGTGTGCGTCCTATGGGGCGAATGCAGGCTTTCGCTGAAGCCTGGAGAGCGAGAGGCATCGGTGCACACCAACTCCTCTCGCTCTCCAGGCTTCAGGAAGCTATCCGCAAGCCTTGCAAGCCCTGTGGGAGTTCCCACGGGCTCACAAGGCATGCGGGCAGCAGCCTGCCGCCCGAAGCACGGGGAGCCCTCCGGAGGACTCCCTGTGCTTCGGGCGAGTGTCCGCAAGCCTTGCGCGCCCGACGGGAGGTCCCACCGAGCGCGCGAGGCTTGGGGCGGCAGCCTGCCACCCGAAGCACGGGGAGCCCTCCGGAGGACTCCCTGTGCTTCGGGCGAGTGTCCGCAAGCCTTGCGCGCCCGGCGGGAGGTCCCGCCGAGTGCGCGAGGCTTGGGGCAGCAGCCTGCCGCCCGAAGCACGGGGAGCCCTCCGGTGTCCGCAAGGCTTGGGGCGGCAGCCGCAACTGGGGGGGATTTTTTTTTTATTCATTTCCCCCCCCCCCCCAAAAAAACGAGGTGCGTCCTATGGGCCGGTGCGCCCTATAGGACGAAAAATACGGTACACTGTTTTTAATTATTTTATGTGTAGATTGCCTTGGCATGGTGGTTTAAGTGGCAATTAATAAATTAATAAAAATGATGGTGATGATGACGATATGCATGTGTCTGGGATATTCGAGCCAGGTTTATCCAGCCCATCCTATATAAGTTCCCTGGGCATTCAGAACAACACAACAACTCCCTATTACTACAGTACGAAAGCCCAGAAGTCACATATTCAGTCTCCAGATTCTGCACTCCCATGATAGATACTCCTCAAATGATGGTCCATGCTACAAATCAGTCCTAAAATGAAGGCCCATATTGTTAGATCTGTATCACTGAAGTCCCACTCCATATACAGTGGTACCTCGGGTTACAAATGCTTCGGGTTACGTGTTTTCAGGTTGCGGACTGTGGGAAACCCAGAAGTACTGGAAAGGGTTACTTCTGGGTTTCGCTGCTCGTGCATGCGCAGAAGACCAAATCGTGTCATGCGCATGCGCAGACGCGGCACTGCAAGTTACGAATGCTGCAGGTTGCGAACGTGCCTCCATCACGGATTACGTCCACAACCCTAGGTTCCACTGTAGCTGTTTTAACTAGTCTTTTAAAATTCTTCTTATTAGTTTTTATTCACCCATTATTTATGCTTAATCAAGTATTCTATGTATATGTTTTAATCTACGGCTGGTTCTTTAATAATTATTTATTTAATAATTATTCGCTTAGATTCATACTGTTGTGTTGTTTATTTAGATGTTTTGCTTATGCTGGTCTGGGACCAAATAAAGTAAATTCATTCATTCATGTGTCTGGGGAAGGGAGCAGACTGGTTTCAGGAGTGCTTTGCCCTGCTCTGCCTTGTTGCCTGTACTGCCATTTGAGTCGTTCTTTCTGCCTGAACACAACCCAGTGCCCAGTGGAGCAGCACAGGTAGGGTAAGGGAAGTGACAGCATGGGGTGGGAATGGCTAAGGAGGGAGAAACGGTACCCTGATCAATTGAGTCCCTTCTTCCTAAGTCATCTCTCTCTCTCTCTTTCTCTCATGCTCTTGTTAACTCCCAGGCTCCAGTATGGAACTGAGCAGCCGGGAGGACATCAAATGATATAAAACGATTTGGAAAGAGGGGGAACACTATTCTAGCCAATCTGCTCCATCTTCTCACGCAATTTGCAAATTTCAGGTACATGGATCTGGACTGCAAACATATCACTTCAGTTCAGATACTACTGTGATTTTTTAAAAAGCAGGTAGCAACCCTATAAATGCTGCAAAATCTTAATTCTTGAATTTACCATTTAAGGTTTAAGATTGGGCAACACACTCAGACTTCTGCCATGCAAGCTTGACTTTTGCTATCAAATCCAAGCTATCCAACGGTTAACAGAGAGAGTTGCAAATGCAGAAAATAACTTATACAGCAATCATGGGTTGGGATCAGCAAAAGAACATATCACCAGCAGAGGTAAAGTTAATAAAACTAAAGGGTATTTAGAATAAAAATAACACAATTACTACAGTGAGTCATCAGCATATAATGTCCTCAATTAAAATCAGATTAGATGACGCTGGAGAAAATTTCATGCAGGGCTGCAGTCCTGTGCACTCTTATGCAACTCAAAGTGGGACTTAGCATCTGAGTAAACATTCTAGTCTTATTTTCAAAGGACACCCTACAATGTATCTATCGCCTATGACAGAGAAGGGGCAACAGCTGTTGCTGGACTACAATTCCCATCATCCCCACTGGCCAGTGGCTGGGTCTGATGGGCGTTGTAGTCCAACAACAATGGGAGGGCACCAGGTCCCCCACACCTGCCCTACACTATATAGTTTCAAGGCAGCTTGCATGAAAATAACAAATGCCAAACAATAACCAAGAAAGGGAACCCTGAAAATTGCCACTAAAAGATTAAAGAGGATCCACCTGAACATGTGTTTAGGATTTGGGCTGCAATTTTAAACACACACGTAATTGGTAAAGACCCACCTAAATCCATGTGCCTTCCTGGCCTTCCTAATGGAGCTTTGAACAGTTTTAAGTTACAATCCTTAAGCACACAAACTTGTAAGTAAATTTCTATTGAAACCCACCAGGTATTGATTTCAGTGAAGCTCAATTCCAAATCTATTGGTGAGACAAGGGAGGGAAATTATACAGGGGAGGTAGCAGCACCTTTCAGCCTGGGTACTCCTAGCAACATACTGTTGGATGCCACCTCAATCTCCAAGTAGTGTGAGATGCCAGGGCTTCCAGGCGCTTACCCAATGTTTGGTTTCCTCAGAATGAGGGACAGCGGAGACTGCGTTGTCTTTAGGACATATGGTTTATTTACACATATATAGAATCATAGGATCATAGAGTTGGAAGAGACCACAGGGGCCATCGAGTCCAACCCCCTGCCAAGCAGGAAACACCATCAGAGCACTCCTGACATATGGTTGTCAAGCCATATATACAACCCGAGTTTAGGATAGAGGGGCTCACAGAATCAACACCCCAAAAGTTCTTGCTTCTACCAGTGACAGCCTTAGATTCTAGCAGAAATCAAGCATCTCTTTCTCTCTCTCTCTGCTGGCTGCTCTCAAGCTCTCTCACACAGGTTTCTCTCAGTACCACCCATGTGCCCTCTGGCACAGGGCAACTTCTTTGGTTATAGTAACAATAGTCCATAAGACCATTAATGCCAAAGCACTTGCCTGACTAGTTCAACAACAGAATCTTCCATTAGATTTTAACCCTTGCTGGATCCACGACTCCAGGGATTAGTAACTCTGGGATCAAGCCATCAGACTAACCAAACTCACAACATTATATATTCCTTTATCTGACAACAGAAGAGCGCTATAGGCTCATCATGTCCAGTCCTCACAGTGGCCAACCAGAACCCCACAAGCAAGAGATCAGTCTCAGACACTGCCATTTCAAGACCTGATCCTCACCCCACAGTTCCCTCCCTCGGACTGGACGATCACGGTGACATAGCCACGTGGGCACGCCTTGGGGGGGAGGAGCCTAAGTGGCCGTCCGCGTGGGGTAGAGGAAGATGAGTGACAGCGCCCGGAAAGGGGGCGGGCAGCCCTCGCCCTCCGCCGCCCTATCAGGGCCGCCCGCCTCGCAGCCCCTTGAAACAAGCGAAGGAGAGGCGGCTGGGAAAGCCAAGGAGCCTCGCGGTAGTTTCCAAAGCGCGCTGGTGGCGCTCTCCGGCCGCCGCTCCCTTGCCAGCAGAGCCGCGCTGGGATTCTCGTGGAGACGCGTGACCCCGTCGAACTTTCCGTCGGGTTTCATTATCCCTCCTTCGTTTCCCACCCTCCAGCCTTGACATTTTTCTCTCTCTCTTTTCCACGGATCTTTCTTGCGGGTTCCTCGGAGCCTCGGCTGCTGGCTGAGCGTTGCCTCCAGCTCCCCTCCACCCGGCGGGCGCAGGTGGCTCTGCCTGCCTGCCTGTCTCCTGGCCCCGTGACGAGACATAGCCGGTGGCACATAGCGGTTTCCTAATACTGGAGAAAGAGCGCGGCTTTGGATGGGGCGATCGGCGCGCTTGCCTTTCCTCGGGCGGAGCGGCTAGGCTAGATCCCGGCTCATCTTTGCTGCTGCGCGCCAGGTAAGGTTTGCCGACGCTGCGCTCTCTAGGGCGCACGAAGAAGCAGCTTTTTTTCTTCCTGCCAGAGGGAGGAAAGTGCCCGTCAACCTCCGGGGTATCTATCTATCTATCTATCTATCTATCTATCTATCTATCTATCTATCTATCTTTGGTAGTGGTGGGGCTGTGCAGTGCAGCCGGCCGTTGGCTGTCTTGCTCGGCGTAACCTGTGCAGGGAGCAGTTCCGGCGATGCTGTCCCAGGGCTGGAGAAAAGATCGGACGGAGCCGATGACAGAGAGATCGCCTTCCACTCAGTTACTCGCTTCCCACAACCAGGTCTGCTAGGCAATCTGCTTCTTCCCGATCCTTAGGTGCCGGGAAAGTGGCGATTCGAATCCACGCTCGTGCCGTGGGGAGCGAGGCGGTGAGGAAGCGAAGCGCGCGTGATGCGAGCTGGAAAGCACCAGCAGCAAACGTGTATGCGCGCGGGGGGGGGGGGCGTGGAGTGGCATACTTCACAATGCCCTGCTGCACTTGCAGGCCTTCCGCAAAGTGGGGCTCTGGACTTCTGCCCCGACGGCATTGGTATTTGCGCTTGGGCGTAAAAAGAAGGAACTTTTTTCGGTTTTTTGAGTCGTGGGAGCGCTCAATCTAGTCTTCCAAGCAAGGGGATGCGAGCAACTCCTATGTTTTGCCTAAGCATGACCGTCTGCCCATCAGGTAGAGCGCTGTAAACTTGACCTATATTGATACTGTAATCCTGCGCGCGCGCACACACGTACTTACCTGGGAGTAATGTCACGTATTTCCGAGGAATCACGCACATGGTTGCTCTGTATCCGTTGTTTTCCCTTTCGCGATTCCAGAGGCTTGAGAGAATTAAATATCTGAGGCGCCGGTGCGCCGGCAGACTTTTGGGGACCAGTACTCTGTCGGGTGGCGCATTTGGAGACAAAGCTTATTCAGAAGTTAATTCCACCAAGTTCAGTGGCACTTGCTCTCCAGGCAAGAGCGCGCGTAAAATAGCAATCCCTCCTAGGGGATTGGATAGTTGTTTGTGGGCAGGTGTGACTGGAAACTACCTCTCTCTCTCTCTTTCTTTGTGTGTGTGGGTTGTGTTGTGTTGGATTCTGGGGCCAGATGTAGGAAGCCTTGGGGGTTGTTTTAAAATCGATGAGCTTGGAATAGTTGCTGGAGAGCAGAAGCTGGCGGAGCCAGCCACAGCTGAAGTGGACCGCTTTGTGGGAGAGCCTGGCCAAGCAGCTGCCCATGGGCACTGGGAGGCCGGGAGAGCGTTTGTGCCTCGGCTCTCTGGGAGCCATTTGGCTGGCTAACTGTGATGCCCAGCCAAGTCCTGGCAGGCCAGCGCCTCTTCTGTCGTAGGAAGGGTTTAACGTGCGGAGCTCAGTCTGTTTGGAAAGCCAACGCGCCGCATTGCACGAGATCGGAGCGGTGAGACCCGGAGCATGTGCAGAGTGCACTTGATCGCGCAGAACCATTACCGGCCCCTCCAAAGCGCGGCCGGAATGACGAGCTAAGGTGTTTTCAGTTTACGCAGAGTGCGAGCGCCTTCTGGAGGGGCCTGGGGAAATGATCTCGAGCGCAGCACTTCCGAAAGCGCGATCGTGTTTGTCCGGGAGGCGCGCGGGCAAACAGACCTATCTTCCCTGCCACCTCCCTTGTGCAGTTCCTAGTCTGCTCGAGACGGGGGTGTAAAATAAAGTCTCCTTTGTCCGTTCAGCGGCGAAACGTGGCAAGCCTGTAAAGGAGTGAGGAGTGAGGCAAGCCTGTAAAGCGAGAGAGACAGAAAGATGGATGATGTGTCCTCTCTTGTTGGTCGAGATCGAGGTGCGGAGTAGCCGGGCAGGCTCTTCCCTTCCCATCCGCTGTCGCCTTTCCCTCCCTCTACCGCCGCATACGGTTTCATTTCTTGCCTGAAACCTGAAACCTATCCAGGATAAGTGGAGGTGTGAAGGAGGTACGTCGAGAGGTAAAGACTCCCCCCACCCCGGAAAGAGTGAAATAAAACTTTTTTTGGATTCTCCTCTCGCCGCCTGCAGCGCACGAAGCGGGTCTCCTGCTGTTATACTCCTTTATCCGCAGACAGCCCCAGCCAAGCGTGGTTAATATGGCTGATCGCAGGAGATAAAGTGCGTGTTCATTCATTTTATCGGCGGACGAAGAGCTGTGCTTTAACAGGAGATCGTTTTAGAAATGAAGTACTGTACATGAGACGGAGGTGAGTGGAGAGTTCCCTTCCGTGTGGGTGCGGAGAGAGAATCCTTCTTCCCGTTTAGTCTTTCCATTTTGTAAGTTAATCACAGCTGAAAAACAGAACAAAACCCACCCACTCAACCGGGCAACTTTTGAGGTGTGCGCACATCAAAACTATAGGAACTATAGGAACGTTTTTTCTCAAGGGGGAGCGAGACAAATTGTACTGTGTTGCTGCGAGGATATGTATTAAGGGACAACTTCCCTTAACATAAGGAGCATCTGGAACCACTAGCCCCAGTTTATTGTGACAGTGACTGATGTCATCATGCCACTAAAGCCTGCTTGCTGCCTGGCCTGCGTGAAATAAATTCTGCATGCATTCGTTGGCATTATTTGCAAACTGTGTATTACGACCCAGGAAGCTTATACCATGGTGGGAGCAGATTGACTTAAAACGGCAACCTTATGCATACTTACCTGTGAGTAAGCCCAATTTAACATAGTGAGCTACCTAGCTGGAGCAGTGGAAGTGTTGGGAGACAAGAGAGGGTGTATGTGTAGATCAGGGCAGCGTATCAAACTAATTGCTAGAAAGTCCAAGCCACAGATATATAGACCTGATCAGTCCTCACTTTTGTATTAGCAGTCTGGTACCCTGGCATTAACATGCTTAACTGTGTCCTTTGCTTAACGGTAAGTGCAGGTGTCTGTGGCTAGGAAAGCATTTCCTGTCCATCATACTCCTTAGTTTTCAGGTAGCCAGCTGAGATGTTGTGGGCTGCTTGCTCCCTCCCCCCCCCCCCCCCGATTCCACACGCTGTAAAAATAAATAACTCACGACAGCGTATTCCCAGTATGCCACTCAATATATTCCAAGGTGCGCACACAGTAATTGCATGCAAACCTTTGCACAGATGTGTTTTCAAATTGCTTTGACATACATTTTCCCTGGCACAAGTTGTATTTGCGTAGCTGGCATTCTCTCCCCCCCCCCCTTTGCATGTTTTGATGGGAAGTAACTGAATTCATTTTTTGTGTGGTTTTTTTTTAAAAAGCATAATGTTTTACTGATATGCTGTAGTCTTCTGGTAAACCTGTGTATATAGAGACCCATGAAAGGGTATTCTTCTCTCTCTCTCTCTCTCTCTCTCTCTCTCTCTCTCACCAAATCATTCAAGAGAGGAAACAGTTACCCCTCAGCCCAGGGAACGAGTGGGTCAATTCTGGCGACTTACATTTATGATGATAATATTAAGTCTAATTAAAGACAGCAACACAGGGACCATCTGGGTGTTTGCAGCCTGTCTGGTCTTTGTATGGGAAAAAATATTGCGGCAATTCATTTTAATATTCAAAAAATATACTTAGAATCTTGAGTTTTATCATTTTTTATTTGGATTAGCCTTCTTTTGTCACCACCATGTACAAGCAGTGGTGGTTGATGCCCATTGAGACTAGTGGAGCAGAATTCAGGGAGGCCAACAGTAGGCGGAACCGGAGCCAATGAGAGGCAAGGCCAACTAATTCCAGTTTTGTCCTCATCCTTTTCCTTGCTGTAACTGAGCCTAAGTAAGAAGACAGGCAGCTGAGGTTTGGTGGGGCAGTGCCTCATTTGCCCTAATGGACCAGGCCCCACTTTTACGTGTAGGCCAATGTGCTTGAAAGAATCCAATTTAGAGATTATTTTGTTTATACAGAAAGTAAGTATACTATAATATACTCCATTCTGCATCGTCTCAAGTGCACTGTTAGCCCTTGCTAGAAAAATTGAAATTATGCAAACCTCTTGTTGCAACATGAACTGGCTTCAGGTGCTGAATGTCAAGATTTCTGGAATAGTTGAATTTTCAGAAACAACATCACCCCCGAATGAGATTTTGGAAAGAAAGATGCTTTTACAAGTGGCCCTCTTAGCAAAGCACCAGTTCAGTTTTGAAAATGAGGTTTGAAAAACTGCCCTTCTCGTTCCCACATGTTGGTTAAGATCCTGCTACTTATGGCAGAAACTCCTATGCTAACACTTTCCTTGAGGATGAGTGATGTTGAAACTGCATCCACTAGAGATTGAGCATGCGCTTGACATCATCGCCAGCCAATCAGGTGTTTTGGAACCACGCCCTGGCCAAAGCCATATTGCAATATGCATTTGGTGGTTTTGTTCCACTCCCTGTAATTGTGACAAGCGAACAGAGAACATCTCAGTCTGAGAACAAGTTCTGAGGGCCATTCCCAGCACCACATGCCCCCCCAAAACAAAAATATGTATCTGGCAGTTCAGTCCCATTTACATGGAAGATGCTGGGAAAGATGGAGGGCACAAGGAGAAAGGGACGACAGAGGACGAGGTGGTTGGACAGTGTTCTTGAAGCTACCAGCATGAGTTTGACCAAAGTGCGGGAGACAGTGGAAGACAGGAGTGCCTGGCGTGCTCTGGTCCATGGGGTCACAAAGAGTCGGACACGACTAAACGACTAAACAACAACAACATGTCCTGGGGATTTCTGTACTGTTTCTAAGTCAGTTAAAGTTATTTAATGGTAAGCAAAGTCTTAACGGTCATGGGATCCCAAAGGATTGCCTCCTTCCATATTAACCGGTCATCTTTGGAGATCCACCTCTGAGTCCCTTGATGTTAGGCAGATAGTGATCAAAGAGGTCCTGCTTAGTTTATATGGCATCCTCAGTGTGGAAAGCCTTTCCAAGATAGGTTAACCTGCAACAGAGTCTGATGTGTCTCCCAGAAAGCCTTTGTGTTTACCCAGCAGAACATCCAGCGGTCCTCTACAGATTTTACTGACTCTTCCTCTTTGATCTGGTGCTCTTGTTTTGCTGAGTTAATTCCATGCATTATATTCTGTCACTTTGTATTACGCTACCAAGCCAAGTGTAAGCTCCTTGTATGAATTCATAAGACCCTTAACGGCTTGGGTCCAGGATGTCTTAAGGACTGCCTGATTCCTTCCATCCATCCCTGATCAATGGAATCTTTGAAGGAGTTTCTGCTAGTGTTTCCCAATGGCTCAGATCCACCAGGAGCTGTGTGCTTATGATTGTGAGCGCGACTCTGTGGAGCTCTCTTTCAGCTAAGATCAGACACTTCCCCCTTCTCTAGGTGCTTTAATGAAGACCTTTCTAGTCTAGCAGGCATTTTAAGTAAGTTGCATCATGCCTAATTTATTGAATTTGTTTTTACTGGTGGTTTTTGTTTGTTTGTTTAAGCAACTTGACTGATGAGTATTACTTGACGGATGAGTCCCCCCACCTCGCCGCCCAATCGTTCTGTGAACTGTGTGGTGACCATCTAGGGCGAAAAGCTGCCTATAAATATTAGAAAGAAAGAAAGAAAGAAAGAAAGAAAGAAAGAAAGAAATAAAAAAGATTTAATCAGCCATATGTTAAGCACCCTTGGGTTTTTTGTTTTTTGTTTAAAAAAGCTGGAGGGTGGAATACCAATACCTTGGAAGGATAGATAGAAAGAATGAAAGCTTGGCTAGATCAAATATTCCATCTCTTGATTTAAGGACAATCATAATTTTCCTTTTGTCACAGTGACTAGAAAAGTGGACCATGTTAAATAACTAAAGATAGTTCCTGACACCATTTCAGCATCCTCTCTGATTCTGTTTATCCATGCATTTTCGTTTTGGAACTAATTAAATTGCACCAGTGCTGTCTGAGCTGTTCTATCTAACCTACGTAGTACAGAACAGATATGTATAGTGTGGCACACTACCTCAATCTCTGAGTGGTGCGAGATTCCAGGGGTTTCCAGGGTTTGTGTTTCTTTCAGAACGAGGCGCAGCGGAGACTGTAGTGTCTTTAGGATATATGGTTCATTTGCACATATTTACACATTTATACAACCTCAGCCTAGGATGGAGGGCTTCACAGCATCAACACCCCAAGAGTGTTCTGTCTTTCCCATCTCCATATTCCAGCAGAAATCAGGCATGGCGCTCTCTCTCTCTTTCTCTCTCTGCCTTTCCATCCTGCAGCTTTTGTATCAAGCTTCTAGCTCACAAAACTCAACTCACCACTCTGGCCTTTTGTACTTTATTTTTAATTAGCAGACAGTGGAGGGAGGGAGGGAGGGAGTCCCATCCATTTGCACCTTGCACAGAGCCACTCCCTTTGTTATCTTAATGACCCATACTATGTAGTAGGCCCTTGCCAGGCTGGCCTGGCTATTTCAGCAATTGAATCCATGCTGGAACCAGGAATTAGAAGGGAGGCTCAGGCATATAGCCTACTCCCCTTGCCAAACTCACAACCAAAGTTCGGTCTGCTGACAATAGTTTTAAAGGCTATTCCTATAGTGAAGGATCACAGTATGCTTTTACTGTATTGCATGCTTATTTTCACTGCTTTTCTCCAGTTTATTAGTTGACCCTAATATTTATCCTCCCGTTCCCCACTGTAAATTTGGAAGAAAGCTGGAGAGCAGACATTTTAGGAATGGTTCCAAATATCAGCCCAGTTGTAGTGGCCTTGGACAGGTTGCTGTCTTCCAGTGAAATGAAGAGATGGGCTGTCCTCACAAGGTTGATGGATGCATATAATTAATTAGGACCATGAAAGAAGGCTATTGACAAGCTGGAACGTGAGCAGAGCAGGGCAACCAAGGTGATCAAGGGTCTGGAAACCAAGCCTTATGAGGAACAGTTGAGGAAGTTGGGTATGTTTGGCCTGGAAAAGAGGAGACCGAGAGGAGATATGATAGCCATCTTCAAATATCCGAAGGGCTGTCACATGGAGGGTAGAGCAAGTTTGTTTCTCCTGCTTTGGAGTGTAGTACCTGAGCCAATGGCTACAAGAAAGGAGAGTCCGACTAAGCCTCAGAAAGAACTTTCTGACAGTAAGAGCTGTTCAGCAGTGGAACAGACTCCCACGAGAGGTGGTGGACTCTCCTTCCTTGGAGGTTTCTACGCAGAGGTTGGATGGTCATCTGTCATGGATGCTTTAGCTGAGATTCCTGCATTGCAGAGGGTTGGACAAGATGACCCATTGGGTCCCTCCCAACTCTGAGATTCTATGATTCTATATAATTCAGGGATAGGGAACCTATGGCCCTCTAGATGTTGCTAGACTATAACAACTCCCATTGTGAAGGTCTATCTTGCAATGGTTGGTGCAGCTTGTTTTTTAAATAATAATTTGTAAGCCATTTAGAAACTTGTTTTGACATTAAGCAGTATATACATTGAATAATAATAATAATTCCTGACCACTGACTATGGTGTCTGGGTCTGATGGGAGGTGGAGTCTAACAGCATCTGAACAGCCTAGCTGATGTAAAGCTTCATAAAAACAACAAGGAGCATTCTACTAAGGAAAGAAAAAAAGAGCTACTTACTCTGAACAAGGTAATACTGCTTTCAACAGTGTGGTGCCCTCTAGATTCTTTGTACTACAATTCCCATAATGCATGTGCTGGAGAGGCTGATGGGAGTTGGAAGTCCAAAACATCTTGAGGGCCCCTTGCTGTTGAAGGCTGAGACTGTTATACCAGTAGCAGAAGATATTAAAGGGTTGCCCTTGCTTCCAAAACTGTTCTAGCAATTATAGTGCAACACTACATTGGCTCAATGCACTAGTACATTTCAAGGCCTGCCCCGATCCCACTCTGAGTTCATAGGAAGAAAGATACTGATGATTTTGCAGGCCACAAATTAAAGTGCATTAGACTATAATCCTATGCATGCTCCCTTGGATGTTAAATATACCTAGAGAATTCACTACTGAAGTGAGAAGAAGACTGTTCTGTCCTCGCCCTCAAACTTTGCAGGGATCTTTTGAAAACATTTACAAACTTACTTTATCTATTCTATTATGAGCTGCCTGGGAGAAGCTCTGGCTTTGAAAAACAGCATTCTATCTGCATATTTATTATTTGCATATTTGTTGTTGTTGATGTTTAGCATAACCTATGGGATCATTAGAATTGTTTAGCATTATTAAAGAGGGGTAATTTTCTATCATGCTTTACGTTGCTGCCAATTTATATATATACTGCCGATTTGTATACTGAAATAAAATGAACCATATGGATGACTGAAATGCTGCCACTGAATTGTCCGGGAGAGAGAGAGAGAGAGAATGTATAATTCACTTTGAGTTGACATAAAATGCAAGATGTGCCTGTAATGAATTACTTTAAATTAGAAAACAGTAAGCAACTGTTTAGGGAATTAGGAAATATTCAAATAAGTTGAATAGTAATGATCTTTTGATCTATTGTGGCATTAAAAAAAACACTTAGAAAATTACAAGGGCTCCTGCTGATAAAGAAATCATCAAGAGGATTTAGATTATTTTAAAAGATTTTTAATTGCGGCATACTTTTTTGGTGTTTGGATCTTGTCCCATCAGATTTATGTATCTAATATTGTTGCTTATGATACCCATAAGCGTGGGTATTCATGGGCCTAATGCATATTTAGCCTGTTTTATATCCTGTACAGTCGTACCTGGTTCTTGAACATAATCCATTCCAGAAGTCCATTCGACTTCTAAAAACATTCAGAAACCAAGGTAGTCTCGCAATCTGGGGAACCGGGTTCACGTCTCCGCTCCTCCACATGCAGCTGCTGGGTGACCTTGGGCCAGTCACACTTCTTTGAAGTCTCTCAGCCCCACTCACCTCACAGAGTGTTTGTTGTGCGGGAGGAAGGGAAAGGAGAATGTTAGCCGCTTTGAGACTCCTGAAGGGGAGTGAAAGGCAGGATATCAAATCCAAACTCTTCTTCTTCTTCTTCCAATTCAGGCTAAAGTCCAATGTCTGTATGCATATGGTGGTGCAAGTCTTAGAAAGGCAGTATTGTAGCTCAGTGGCACTTTGGGAAGGTGTTGGTATGCCTGGATTAAGCCCCTTCCCCCAGCTGAAAATGTTGCAACTAACTTTGCACGGGTGAGATAAGCTTTGTAGTTTCAGCAGGTTGTGCATTCTAGAAAGACTAACGGATTAAAGTTCTTTTTAAAAAAATCATACAAATGAACTGGCCCTTAGCGTTATGAAAGCCTGGAAGCCAAGAACAAGAAGGGCATGTTATCAGACATAAGATTATTAGGGATACAGGTGGGGGTTCATTCAATAGAAGTGTTACATTGGGATTTCGGCACTGGTGACTTCAAGCTTGGATTACTGCAATGCACTCTATGTGGGGCTTCCCTTGCATGTGACCCAGAAACTGCTGTTGGCACAGAACGCGACAGGAACGAGACCTTGTGAGCATATAACACCTCTGCTCAGAGAACTGCGCTCCTTGCTGATTTTTGCACTTGTAAGAAATCAATATTTTAGTATGGCAACTTTTGTGTGTGTGGGTAAACTGTTTGGAGGTTTTACTGTAATCAAGCGGTATATAAATTTTGATAAATGTAAGCACTGTGCTATTCATGTACAGTGGTACCTCTGGTTACGTACTTAATTCGTTCCGGAGGTCCGTTCTTAACCTGAAACTGTTCTTAACCTGAAGCACCACTTTAGCTCATGGGGCCTCCTGCTGCTGCCGCGCCGCCAGAGCACGATTTCTGTTCTCATCCTGAAGCAAAGTTCTTAACCCAAGGTACTATTTCTAGGTTAGCGGAGTCTGTAACGTGAAGCATATGTAACTTGAAGCATATGTAACCCGAGGTACCACTGTATTTTATTTATGTTCAGAGGTTTCCAACGATGGCCTGGGACCAGGGGTGGGGAACTTCAAGTCTTGGTGCTAAATTTGATCCCCCTGGGAGGAGAAAACTGCAATAGAAGTATCCTGATGCAATCTAATTAAATAAGTGAGGGAAAAAAATGTTGTAAAAGGGAGTACCCCTGTTCTGGATACTCCATTCCATTTCTCTTTTCACCATTTCCTCCTTTCCCTGCCCTCTAACAGTCAGTCAGCATTCCGGGGACCCCGTGTACACTCAGGATGCTTCCAGATTGTCACTACTGTCAGGTGGAATTTAATCACAAACCTGCAAATTCAGGTTGTACAATTAAAGTTGATTTGGTGCTCTGTTGATGGGAGAAAGTGTGGGAGAGCAACTGCTTTACACAACCTAGTATATCTCCACACCTGAATCAGAACAAATGTTTAATCAACAGGTAATCTGAGAGCAACCTCAGTCTTCACTGGGTTGCTTTGCATGTGCTTCCCCCTTTTAGGGGTCCCCCTCTCAAATATTTTTTTGTACTTTAGCAAATCGTGGTGGTTCTCCTGAGTCTGCGGGTACATCCTCCCTTTCTGTGTATTTCCCCATTTTGGCTATAAGACACTCAGAGAATTGAGATAGCAATTAGTAAGTGCCTGTAAGTTGCAAAACATTGAATGCATTGACACTAGTAGTAACTTAAGTTTCTTCTTGTGTTATAAAGAACAAGGATATTTACAATAGGAACGGGTATTTGATCAGTCTAATGTTGACCAAATGTTGCATTTTAAAAGTATTAATATTATAACAAGGAAGATAATCTTCAACAGGTTTGATTTTTTTTTAAAAAAATAGATATTTGTCAGTGTAAAATGATTACAATAACTAAAAAAACCATAGTTAATTATTTTATTGTATTTTATTTCCACCCTTTCTGCAAGGAGTTCAGGGTAGCACACACAGCCACTTATTTAATTCTCACAACAAATTGGTTAGGTTGGTTAGGCTGGCTTGCGGATCACAAGTTGTGGTTAACGTGTGAACCCAAATACCCTTCCTTAACCATGGCTAAGGAAGCTGCAAAAGCACAAGACAAGCGCAGCAGGAAAACAAGCCAAACTTTGGAGAAACAAACCATGGTTTATGTGATCCTCTGTGGCATTTGTTAAGCAAACCGTGGATTTGTTAAGCAAACCATGACACAGTGCCTTTGTGGAATTGTGTTCACACAAACAAAGGCAGTTCATGCTGCGGATGTGTCTCACATATGTATACTTTGCATTTGCTCTGTGTACAGGCATGTGTTTGTCACCTTTCCTTCAGGAGTTCCAGCAAATCCTTGGGAAGATACTCTAGCATTCTCTTCTGTTTGTAGCTTTGCTCTTCTTTTAAGGCATGCAGGCTGTACCGTGCTGGACCATTCATGGGCCTAACACATATTTAGCCTGTTTTATATCCTATACAGCGATACCTTGGTTCTTGAACATACTCCGTTCCGAAAGTCCGTTTGACTTCCAGAAACATTCGAAAACCAAGGCATGTCTTCTGATTGGCTGCAGGAACTTCCTGCACTCAATTGGAAGCCGTGTAAGCTGCGTCAGATGTCTGGGTTCCAAAGAATGTTCGAAAACTGGAACACTTACTTCCAGGTTTTCGGCTTTCAGGAGCCAAAACGTACAAATACCAAGGCATTTGAGAACCAAGGTATGAGTATACTTTCCCCTCACTGAGGGGGAAGGTATGCTTCAGGCCTCACACGGTAGTTCACAGAAACAGCTTCCATCTGGCTCCCTTGTGGGGCTGTACATGTGAATCTTCCTGACTTGGGAGCTGCTGTAACTGAAGACTTTTGGTTCTAAGCAGGGATGCCAACAGCATCTGTGGACATGAGGAAAGTGTTTTAACAAACATACCCCAATACCATCCTTTATCCAGCTGCTTCTGTTCTGGGAGGGGCCCGTCCTGAGTCCCAGATGGGGTTGTTGGTGGTCAACATGCCTCCTGAAGCATTAGAGCTGCCTCCACACTTTGTTCTCTAACTTTCTCCAGAAATGTCTGGTTGACTTGTTTTTTAAAATGAAAGCTGCCCCTGCTGGTATGGGGTCAGTACAGCTGTACCCCTATGTTAGAGGCCCTGGTTCTACATGAACTGCTGTTTGGAAAATGCTCATGGCAGTGAAATATTCTCAAGCTGTGGTCTGAGTCCTGTCCACTAACCATTGTGCCCTCCTGAACATGATAGGGCTATAAAAGTCTTCCTGTTTGAGCAGGGCCTTGCCTGAGCATCAAGGCCTGCCTGGCTCTGGTGTATTTTTCTGTGTCTCATGGGCTCTGGCACCTCAGCTCTGCCTCAGCTTCTGGCTCCTGTCGTGCTGCTCACTTCTATGGCTCAGCCTGGACATAACTATGGGCTGTTAGCACTGCATATTCCTGGTGGTTATGCCTAGTGCATCATATTCCTGTTGGTTGCTGGAATGCCTGTGGAGACTTGCCTGTATAGAATCAGCCAATGATAGCTCAGTGGGTAGAGCATGAGACTCTTAATCTTAGGGTTGTGGGTTTGAGCCCCACGTTTCGCAAAAGATTCCTGCATGCAGGGGGTTGGTCTAGATGACCCTCATAAGGTAAAGGTAAAGGGGACCCCTGACTGTTAGGTCCAGTCACAGACGACTCTGGGGTTGCGGTGCTCATTTGCTTCACTGGCTGAGGGAGCTGGCATACAGATTCTGGGTCATGTGGCCAGCATGACTAAGCTGCTTCTGGTGAACCAGAGCAGCGCACAGAAACACCGTTTAGCTTCCCATCGGAGTGGTACCTATTTATCTACTTGCACTTTGACATGCTTTCGAACTGCTAGGTTGGCAGGAGCAGGGACCAAGCAACAGGAGCTCACACCGTCATGGGGATTCGAACAACCGACCTTCTAATCAGCAAGCCCTAGGCTCTGTGGTTTAGACCATTGCCACCTGCGTCCCTAGATGACCCACATAGTCCCTTCTTGTTCTTCAACTCTACAATTCTTAATGTGAGAAATTCCTCAAGGGAGGGAATGAACCTGTCTGTCTGACCCTACCTTAAATCGACTTCTACCTCAGCTAGCACCCTAGTTCTGTTTAGATTTCTCTTCAGGCCTAATTTTAGGCCTAAATTTGAGCAGGCAGATATGTATTCCTGCTTTTCCCTCACAAATTTGAGGATGGAGGGAGCTATTCTTACTGTGAAAGCAGCTCTTCGCAAATTGGAGACTTAAATCTCATCTCTTGAGAGCAAACTGGGGATGGGACTTCTCTTCCTGGCAAGGAATATACACGGAAGAAAAATCCCCATTGTCTTAGGCATTTTGTTTGTCCGAAGATTGGTCACTAATGTGGAAATGGGATAGAATGGGCTTACTAATGAACATATGTTAAAGTGATGAGCTGGAGGAAGACAGATTTGTCCAGCCCTAACTGCCATGTGATTATTTAAGCTGGAGAGACCAAGGATTGGACTTGAGGAAATCTCCATATCAGTCATGTGTTCTATCACTGGCTGAGTTATGGTCTCTACCCATTTAACTGAAGTTAAGAAATGAAACGCTTCTTTGGAATAATCCCCACATTAGAACAACAACAACAACAACAGAACAGATTCTGCAGAAAGCCTTGTTGGAAAAGATGAAGAATGAAATGCTTCTTTGTAATAATCCAAACAACAACAACAACAACATTTAGAACATAGGAGGTGATTCTCCAGAAAGCCTTATTGGAGAAGTCATAGCAGCTTTCCTTCTGCAATAGAACTAGGGCTGTTCTTTTTTGTAGTCAAGAGTATGGGATGAGAATAGAAAGTCTGAATAAATAAGTTTCGGGAAAAGATTAGATAGGATACATATTTGCAAATGAGCAGAGCATTTGCAAAAGGAATTAAAATTGTTTGTTTGTGCTTGGTCCCCGTGTCGCGTTCTGATGGAGTTAATACTTTATACCCATGTAGTTTCAGTCACAGTAGGGGTCACTTTTCAATTGGCCCCTTGCTGCTTCTCCAGTAAGGATAATATATTAATAACGTAATTTATTTAGATTTACCTCTTTTAAAAGCATGCACAATAGCTGTGAGCGGTCTGACTACAATGTTCCGTAGTGTAACAATGGGAAATTCTCAGCAGGGTGAGGTGCTAATAATATACACAGAAATTAATTCTGCTTGCCTCAAGCATTAAATAATCGGAGGTAATCGTCAAACTCACCCCTCCTGTAATACATTTAAAGAAATAATAATAATCAAGTTTTTTCTTTCCTCATCTCATTCACAATTCACAGTGTCACTTGTTCCAGTGAATTGCCACATACCTTTCAAAAACTACTAGCATTGCAGGAGTAAACAAAAATGTACCCTGAATAGTCCAAGTTGCATGTGTGAAAGCCAGTGCGCTTAAAGGCTAAGACTAGGAAGAGCAAGGTTCAAATCCCCAGTCAGGCACAATGCTCACCTTGGTACAGTCACTATCTCTCAGCCTAACCTACCTCGCAGAGTTGTGGTGAGTACGAAATATTTGGGTGAGAAGAGTGCATTACAGCTGGAGCTCCTTCAATCAAGTGTGTGGCTTTAATACCTAGGCTATAAGGCTGTGTGTGTTTCACTCCCTTTGCTTTAAGTTCACACCTTGTTACCTTCCAGTAAACCCATATATACTTCCACTGTTGTTTCTGTTCAAGGTGCTAGGAGTCAAGCAGTGCCGTTTGGCAGCTAGATCCAGGCTATCGTGGTGCTTGCCAGAAAGGGTTGGCCTATCTGCTGTTGGCTCAAGAAGGGTCTGCTGATAGAAGGGATCAATAATCTGATAAAGCCCCCCAGACTCTGGTGTGACTCCTCAGTTCCAGTTGGGGTGAAGATTAGGGTGCCCCTACTTGCCTCTCAACGTATTGCCTTGCTATCTCTCTTGCTTGCCAGTCTAGCAGTGAGCCAGCTCACCTGTCCTCTCCAGCTCATTCTTGGTCTTGATACACCTCCAGACCACTAGTCCTGGCACTAGGCTCTTGCCCATGGCTCATACTACAATATACCAGTTAAACTGTGATCCTCTACACCAGCCTCCCTTAAACCTGGTTCCCTCCAGATGTTTTGGACCACAACTCCCATCATCCCTGGCCACTGACCATGCTGGCTGTGGCTAATGGAAGTTGTAGTCTAAAATATCTGGAGGGTATCTGGTTGGGGAAGAGCAGATCAAGATGCTCTTGCCCAAGTCAAGGGCCACCTGTGTGCCCTGGTGCATAGTATGAGGTTCTGTCTATGCTGACATCTGTATTCACTTCACTGGAGAGGGGAATCTCCATACATACATGTTTTTGCATGTCTGAGATGCCAGGGATGTTAGCTGGAATGCTTTCCCACTGACGTATGGTCCTTTCCCTGAAAGACGTAAGTCTTTTTTGCCTATGTTGGCCTATAAAGTGTGCACATATTGATGGCACTACATAAATGGCGACAATAGGAGAATGAGGCCTACAAGGAATGAAAATCACAAGTGTGGCATTGCAACTTGGAGCTAGTTCCAGCTCTGGGTTTTGCAGGTGCTCTGGCAAGCTGTATATATACTTGCCTGGACCCTGACAACATCTTCAAGTGCCATTTTCCAGCTGCCCCAATGAGATGAGGTGGGTAGCTACCAAGGAGAGGAGCTGGTCGATGGTGGCACCCCAATTGTGGAAAGCCTTCCCCAGTGTCATGAGACTCACTATCTAGTAAGGGAGCAGGAAGAACAGAGGAGGGTACTGTGTCTTACTTCAGGTGGCTGAGAGAAGATCTGAGAGATTAGGCCTCATGTAATCTCAAATCTACAAATGTTTTATGTTACTGAAACAATGAGAGAAGTTTGCCTTGTGCTTGTGTGGCAGCAGAAGCTACTCTCACAAGATGTACTGATGACCATAAACTTGGATGGCTTTAAAAGAGGATTAGACATTTTAATGGAGGATAAGGCTTTGTTCTATCTCCACTGTCAGAGGCAGTATGCCTTTGGGTCCCAATTGTTGGGAGCTGCAAGTGAAGAGATCTCAGGCTTCCCATAGGCATCTGGTTGGCCACTGTAAGAACAGGATGGCAGACTAGACGGGCCTTTGGCCTGGTCCAGCACAGCTCTTCCAATGTTCTTGCATTGCGGTTTCATTTGTGTTGGGTGAAGACCTTTTTATTTTCTTAGGTTCTTCAGTTTCAAAACACGTTTGAATGCTTTTTAGAACTTGGGCACTTCTGGTTGCTTTGTTTTTTTAAAAAAATCATTTTAATTGATTTTCCAATAAAAAACCATCCAATTAATATATCCAATCATAATACTCCAATTAAAATAAAAAAACTAAAATAGAAAAGTCCAAATTATAGTCCAAATTATAATTATCAGTTTTTTGGAGCTCCCCACGGTCTGGGTCTCTGATGCATATCTCCACATCTCAGTTCTGCCTCTCCTCGTTGTTTCCATATTTTCCACATCTCGATTTTAACGCTTTATAATTATCCGTCCCTGGTTCCACGATTCTCAGTCATGTCAAACATCATATACTTTCATCCGTCGAATACAGCTTTATTAGTATATATTTTTCCAACTGCCTTTTTATCAGCGCAGCTTCCTCTGACTCCATTCCAATCTGGGATCTTCTGCAAGTCTGTTATCTGAAGTTTAATGGCACAGCCACTCCCAATCATTAATTGTCCAAACCTTCCTTTTGAGCTTTATTGAACCAGTACCTTCCAAGGCACTTCTGGTTTATCCTGATGTTGTTTTTAACTGGTGTTTGATTTTATTTTCATGTTGCTGTATATTTTTTAATGGGTTTTATTTTGTTTTGTTCAAGATCTACCGTATTTTTTGCTCTATAAGACTCACTTTTTCCCTCCTAAAAAGTAAGGGGAAATGTGTGTGCGTCTTATGGAGCGAATGCAGGCTGCACAGCTATCCCAGAAGCCAGAACAGCAAGAGGGATTGCTGCTTTCACTGCACAGCGATCCCTCTTGCTGTTCTTTCTTCTGAGATTCAGAGTATTTTTTTTCTTGTTTTCCTCCTCCAAAAACTAGGTGCATCTTGTGGTCTGGTGCGTCTTATTGAGCGAAAAATATGGTACATAGGCCAGAGAACTCACTGTGAATGTGTGGTAAAAATGCCACAAACAACCAATCAGGTGTGTGGGGAGCACTCTTCTTCCATGCAGTAGCTCAGTTAATGTCCTTTTGCATCAGGGCCCAATCCCCACTGCTGTCCCAGGAGAAAGACAGATACAGAAAATGAGTGAGCTGTCAATGGCAGCTGCTGTTCCTTCTTCATCACTCCCATTGCTTGCTGTTCACCCAGAGAAACGGAGCCATTGAGCAGGTGGTAGTGGCAAGAGGAGCAGTGGTGCGCCCAGGGCACACAGGTATTCCACAGGGAGACCCCTGCAGATCCTTAACCATGCCAAGCTGTCATTGGCCTTCCCTGGGGCATGAGGAGATTTCACCCCTCCCATATCCAAGAATCTGCTGATGTTCTCTGCTGATTCTCCAGAGAGGAGGGGCGGTTTCTGCTCTCTACTTATTCCGCTCCAGCCTCACATCAAAGTGTCGGAGAGAGAGACTGAGTGTTAGAGATAGTGTGTATAGATAAGGTTGCTGCTAAGAGCAGCTGCAGATGCTCAGTGCAGTTCAGCATTTTCGTTTAGACCTCATTTAGCTCTGTATATAGTTGTGCATTATAGTTGTGGATAGAATAAAGAAGATATTCTACAGAGCTGCTCTCCGAGTCGTTTATGCTCTGCTATACTCTGCTGTGCGACGACTGTCTACTTGTTGGAGTGAATCCGGTGCTCACAACTCTAAGCTGTGAGTCCACAGCACTTTGACCTGTTCCTGTGCAGAAGGTGGTCTCTGGAAGTGCTACCCAGCTCGCCTAGCCCAGTCGGGGCTGAAGTGTGTGAGTCCAGTTGGTGGCACTGGCTCAAGGGTGATGCTGACAGGGCAAGCTGCTTGGCAAGCAGATCATGTGCTTCACTTTGCCTGTGTGGCTGCAGTACATATATGGAGAGAAAGGGCAGCACATGTCTCTCCTCCGACAATTACTTGCAGCCAGGGATTGGTAACCTGCAGCCCTTCAGATTCTGTCTGATTGCGACTCCCATTGTCCCTGACCATTAGCCATGCTGGTCACGGCCAACAAAAACCTGACGGTCACAAATTCCCCACCATTCCTGCCTCCTCATATTCTTATTTGCATTTCAATTCGTGCCTGAGCAGCAGAACTGGTTCCGCCACAAATTACTTTACTACTCTTAACTATTTTGCTAGGGTTGCCATCAGTTACACGCCATGCGTCAGTCCTGCTGTTTGCCCCTAGAGTTCAGTCCTAATGAGGCTCTGCTGTTTGAGTTTTAAAAGAATCCCAGTTTATTGTTTTTAATGATTCCTTTCCATTTTGGGCTTTAGATTACAAAAACCCCAAACATCTATTTTGATTTCTGTGCCTATTTCTGTCTGTCTTCCTGTGGAAGCAAGTAGAGTTCCAGTTAGCTTTATTTTTTAAAAAATGTGTATTTATATTCAAATTTAAATGAAGATAAAAAGAGAATGCCTGCAAGAGTTGGACATATAAAAATGCTGTACTAGGTAGCAGTACCAGGATTTGATCTTGTATACCAAATAATCCACTGATAATGATTAATGGCAATGCGTCAAAATTGTCAATCTATTTCTATTTCGGGGGGGGGGGGGGAATTCTGACTGCTTATGGTTAATAATATTCCTTGGAAGCTGGGATCAATTTTGTCCAATAGCTTGGAGTTTGCAGATTTTTTTCATTTGCAGAATTAACACTCATAACACTTTGTTGGGTTACAGAAACTAGTGGAAATGTATTTTTGTTTTCCTTAGCATCCGAATGACTGCCTATAAGTTGAACACACACATTTCTTTCTTAAATTGGACCTTTGTTGGTGAATAAACTACGAATGCTAAGTCTTGTTTGGAACGGTAGCAGATGATGGCTATTTGTAAGAGACTGGCTTTCAGAACATTTCTCTCCGCAAAATAGGATCTTGCCCTTTTGGATTTTCCTCCCTGCCAGATAGAACCCAATTGCTCTATTGAAAATACATTTCCTCCACACAAATAACACTTTGCGGATAAAAAGTACTCTGGATTTGTTGAGAATAATCTTGCTTTGCTTATAAGCACTGGCCTCAAGCAAAAGATGTAACAAAGGACGACACATACTTTGAAATTTGCTGTTTGCTTATTGTCGAGGAGGTTTAACAAAAGAGTTGCTGTTAGGGAAATGTATTTCCAGGTGACTTTACTAATAATTAGAGTTTTGCCTGTGTCAGTGGATTCTTTAATTAGCATGCAATGGCTTTTGAAACATTACGACAACTTTGACTTTATAAATGCCACTAACCCAATGCTAACTGCATTATTGCAAGAAGTCCAAGGGAAACCGGAGGATATTGAGATGATGTAGTGTCTTAATCCCACAAACAGGAGTTGATTTATTTATTGATAGTGAGGACACCTTCCCGTCAGTTTATAGAATTAACAATTGATCAGTTTGTTAGGTCTAAGTCCTTCATAAGCACAGCATGTTTATTCATTATGGTCATTACCTAGCAGGAAACAGCTGAGATCACAATTAGCAATGCAAAATGTCAAAGCATCGAGCTATACTTTAATATTTCAACTTTTTCCCACTGTCCCATTCATCGCATGAAATATATTGATTTGCTCTTTGTACGAATAAGCACGGTTTTTGAGCAAAATGTTTTTATCCATTTGCAGGCAGAGACATGGCATAATTTGTTTTTCCAAATGCTTTAGCCGATGTCACAAGATGTACGGGTGCAAAACCTTCTCTGCAAATTGTATTAAGCAATGTCTTGGTCAGTGTAAAAATATGTAGATGTGTGAAATTACAGCTGATGCACAAAACCATTAGGGGAGGGAAAGGTGTGTGTGTGTGTGTGTGTGTGTGTGTGTGTGTGTTTGCGAGATGGTTTTCCAGCAAATGTATTCATGATTGTTTATTTGTCAATAAATGAAACTCGGTCTAAATCAGCAATGACTTAAAGCTTGGTTTTCTTTTTAAACAAGAGGGTCCTAAGAGATTTCTCTCAGTGCATTTGTCTAATACATTAAAGATGATAAATAGTCATTATGACACCCGTTGAATTGAAAACACACACACACACACTCTCAAGCATTTTACAAATATGAAAGTTAAGGTCACCCTGAAAAGAAAAGGACACTTAGCAATGGCTAGGAAAAAAAAAATCTGCTGAAGAAACCAAGATTCAAAGTTTACTGTTTTTCACAGTTTCTTTTACAAAGCTTAAGTATCCCAAGTGTAAAAACCAGAGCGTATTTTGATGTGCAAATATTGCAGAATCCTATAGGGCCCACAGAATGAACATACTGGCTTTCAAGCAGAGCTATAGATTAGTTTAAAAATGCCTGATCGTACCTCCGTGTACCAAACCTAATGGTTTTTCTGAAAACTACATTAAGGACAAATGCTGTACTATATTTCATTTAAGAGAATTTTTTATTTTATTTGAATATGCCCTTATTAAAGCCAAGAAAGAGCATCATGTTTTAATCATACAAGCTAATATGTAAGCAGAAATACATAATTCAGCCGTCTGGTGGGAAAAAAGAGAATATCTTAAAAACAAAACAAAATGACCCAGAATTTTATTAAGGTTTTCTTAATGGCACATTCTTTTATTATGGAACTCCTTATCTTAACTAACAATTGCCGACTTATCGAAGCCATAGAAAATCAAGATAATATTGATTTTCCTTAAGAAATGAATAATAGCATTAGTCTTTAGTATATAGATGAAGATTTTTTTCCCCCAAGCCAAAAGAGGTGGTGTATTAGCTGCTTAACTCAACAGAACTCCTTAAAGTTTGACCCCAGTTTTTGTATTTTCAAATTGAGTTTTTAGGCATCTACATAATAGGGTTGCTACTTGTTCTGGAGTGCCCCTGCCCCAAGAAAAGCTGCCTTAAATAAAGATGGATACTATTTCAACTAAATTTAATGTAAAACAATACTGAAATAAATTTTAATTCAGACTGCATGGGTACATGTTAATTGGATGCTTCAACATACACATATTGGGTGGTACTCAAGTAGATATCCCCCCCCTTTTTTTTAGCTTCATTGAGTAATACAAGAACTGCTAACTGTTATTTTATAACTGGAAAGGTAACTACAATTACAAACCTATGCACACTTATATATTCAACTAAGGCAAGCATAGGGCTGGTGCTCAACAGCTATTTCTGATACTTTGTATCATTATGAGTTGTATTTATTGAATTGTATTAATTGTTTAATGGATTTTGTTGTCGTTTTGGTTTTTTATATATATGCAGCATTCAAAATTCACCAGGCCCATTTTGCACCTGGCTATTGGCCACTTACAACCAGCTGAAGATGCCCAGGACATCGCCATCATTTGAGGGTGCATGGCTGGGGATCCTGGATCTTGACTGTTTTCACATGCTAGCGACACATCCTGTAGAATTCTATCCATTATATTTTATCTGCACAGTCAGAATGAATTTCAGGAACCAAAAAGTCTTCTTGAAAAATACAACTTTCAAGCCACCTGGCCCCCAAATGGCAACTAGGCCATCTGTTTTGGCTCCTTGGTTTAAGGAGCCATTTGGTGCCCAGCTTATAGATCTGAGTTTCTAACATTGTTTATATGCTACCCTGCCTTTGATAGTATTATAGTGTGGATTGTATGGTATGGATTGTAATGTTTGTTAACTTTTAATGCTGTTGTTATTGTGAGTCTCTTTGAGCTCAACACGTTGTTGGAAAAGCGGAATACAGATATTAAAATCAAATCAATAAATTAGTGCTAGTTCAACAGGACTTCCCTCTCTCCTCCCCCATGCAAGCCCCGCCCCACCCCAGAATCTGCTCTGGAAGGTTGGGGGAAGTTCAAGAACAGATTTAGATTTTGTTGTGTGTAAATTATTATGACCCTCCTAGACTGTGATTGTACAGAGTTCTGCTTGTGTTAGATCAGGGGTTGCCAAGGTGGGGCCACCAGCACTTCCAGTTTTGTGGTTGGCATCCCTCTGTCTCAGGAGACAGTGGAGAAGTGTGCCTTTGGGGGTGAAGTCAAAACTGTTGGAAGGTTACTGTGCCTGCTGTGGCTGTAGAGACTGATACAAGGCAAGACATGTTTTGTTGCAGCTGGGGCAGATGAGGGCATCTGATTGTGCTGCCACTGATGTTCTGCACTCCTCCCAGCGGTCATTGCTCCTCTGGTCACTGCTATGGATGCATGGCCTGACTGTCTGTCTCTAGGCACTGCGGTTGTCTGCAAAACATTGCCACATGGTGGGGTTGATAGGATAAGGAAAAGGTAAAGGGACCCCTGACCATTAGGTCCAGTCATGGCTGACTCTGGGGTTGCGGTGCTCATCTTGCTTTATTGGCTGAGGGAGCCAGCATACAGCTTCCGGGTCATGTGGCCAGCATGACTAAGTCGCTTCTGGCGAACCAGAGCAGTGCACGGAAAAGCCATTTACTTTCCTGCTGGAGTGGTACCTATTTATATACTTGCGCTTTGAGGTGCTTTTGAACTGCTAGGTGGGCAGGAGCAGGGACCGAGCAATGGGAGCTCACCCTGTCACGGGGATTCGAACCACCACCTTCTGATCGGCAAGCCCTAGGCTCTGTGGTTTAACCCACAGTGCCACCCATGTCCCGTTGATAGGATAGTGACCCTCAAAAAACCCACAAATCCATAAAAGACTGTTTGCTCTTTTGCAGCTCAGTGTCTCCTACATGCCCACGTTTCATTGGCTGCCAGGACTGGACATGCAGCCAATGCATTCTGAACAAAGGAGTGGTACAAAGTGGTGCCTGGAGTTGGGTGATGGGGGGGAGCCAGTGTGTGGGGAAGACTGCTGTAAGCTATTCCACCTGCCTTGACCCACCCCTCTGCCCGAGACACTTGAAATGTTATTTAAATCCATATTCTTGCTCCCTCTTAATGTTTTCCTGGGGAATGATCTGTTGCATTTTTGGCAGGGAAATGAATGTATTTTAATACTTTGCATTGACAATTGCTTTGTTATTTGTGTTGCTTGTGAGCTGCTTTGGGGACCTTCTCTGGCCAAAAGGTAGCATATAAATAAATAATAACATAAGAAGCACAACATGTGCTTGAATTGTGTAAGCTAAGGAGCCAGGTTGCTGAGCCGAACACTGTCAAGCTCCCCATTTCATCAGTGCTTCCATGAGAGGTTACAGAGTGCTCTTTTTAATAGCTGGAAATCCTCTTCATCCTTTCTTAGTAGTTTCAACACACTGTAATCTAGAGCAGTCCCAGCCCAGGTTTTATTTAACACTCAGGCTCTTTCTAGCTCTCTTCCCAAGCTAGACCTGACCAGGCAGCCATTAAGTACTTGCCTCATACTAAAGTTGCTGCAATAAAGCATTTCCCTGGATCCCCGAAGGCTCTCATGCTTTCTCTAGGGTTGCCCCTTCAGACTTGGTTGAGATGAGGGTAGGAGCTGACAGACCAACTGTTTAGGGGTTGTTCTCTCACGCCCCCTTTCCTTGTGCAGCTCCTTCACTGGGAACAAAACACAGCCCACCGTATCTGCCAGCAACGGCCACAGCAGCCGGCGGGCAGCAAACTCTTGCTGTTGGCTCTGCTTCCGTTGCAGCCTGCCAGGCACGGGTACTTGTCCAAGTACCAGAGATTTGAAATTGAGAACTGGCAACTGCAGGCTGCTATGTACCTCATTAGGTATTATTATTATTATTTACAGGGCTGGCCCAAGAAATGTTGACGCTTGGTGCAAAGCACAGGACGGCTCTCCGTTCCATGTACTAAAGCTGACCCAACTGGCAGTCGAATCTGATTTCAGCACTGGGGGACTGGACAGTGTCTTCAGCAGCAGCTGGGGAAAGTAGGTCAGGTTGGGTGGCACACACAGTTTTGTGCTCCTGACACCTCATGGACCTCCGCATCTGCCTAACTCTGCCTAATGATAGGGCTGGCCCCCAATGTTTACATTTTGCACCCCTCTCTTCCTCCCAAAAGCTCAGGCGGCACACACAGGACTGGGTGGTGCCAAACTACCACTATCGTGATAACGGCATTGCCGATACTTATTGGGACGGTGTGGGGGGAAATATGCTGGTGAGAGCAGGTGGATGGGCAGGAGTGCCAGATTAACGCCACACGTGCACCCTCACAACCCCAACTTCGATGCTTTCCTGCCCCCCCCCATCATTTCACTCTGTGGCAGTGACATCACTTACCTCTCCTCAGAACACATATCCCCCTCTTTTGTCCAGACAACAGCCCTGTGAGGTTGCTTACCCTTTCTCAACTGATCGATCAAAGTGAGCTGCAAGGCTGTGGAGAGATTTGAACGCAGGCCTTCCTGGTCAGAGCTCAACACGGTAGTCCCCACACCACGCTGCCTCTCTCTGCCAGTGGGATTAAGGGGCTGAATATAGCTCTGGTTGTTAGTTCCAGCACTGCTTCCCTTCTTCCTCTTTCTATTATGCTGGCACATCTCCCAGCTCTAATTTTGATTAAACATATATTTGGTGTCAGCGCAAAGAAGTAATAAACACCTGCTACTCTAATATGGATTTAGCTACAGCTGAAGCAACAGAATGGGAGTTGATGTTCTTAGTTCAGAGAAACGGAAAACTGCCAGAATCAAAGATGTAAATAGGAGCTGCTGGAAATTAATTGTAAACCTGTCAAGTCTAGTTTGTCACTTTCCCCCCCAGTTATAGGAAGCACCGTTTCACAGATAATGTTAGAGAAGTAATACAATAAAGGACTCTTTCTCTCCTTTCCCCCCAAATATAAAAAATATAGCTGTACAATAAATCTGTGTAAAGCCCATGAATTAATATCTGCTTAAGGTATCGTTAAGTTGCTTCCTATTTTTTTAAAAAATAGTTTTTATAACACTTCTTTGCTCAAATACCTTGCTGCATTTGTGGATCAGTCTTGTTGGTGAAGAATTAGAGTGGATTATTTTTTCACGAACCAGATGACATTCAGAGAAGTCAGAAAGGCGCCGCATTCAGAACGTAGTCTCTGTGACTGTTAAGAATTGGAAAATCTCTTTAAAAGCTTTACAAAAACCAAGCCTGCTTGCTTGGAGGTAAGTCTCACTGTGCTCAGTGGCGCAATAACTCCCTGGTTAAACGCGTTTAGGGTTGCAGCCTTAATATGATGCCCTATTTTGCTCATTTCCCTACCAGAGCAAGGACCACGGGTTGAAGTGGGAAATGAAATATTGAAGAGGGAAGGCTTTAGTAGAGGGAGGGCTATGGCCAATGGCCAGTGATGATGCACATGGTGCCAGTGGCGGCTTGTGAGGGTGTGCACATGTGGCAGTTCTGTACTTTTGGAGGATGGGGCAAGGTGACGGCAAGGTCAGGGGATCCTTGGGTTGGTGGCAGCCCTGCCAGAGCACACACACCTGCTACTGCCACCAACTTGGTACATCCCCAACATTGCTGCAGCCTCATTTCATCCACTTACTGAGAAAAGCAGCCCCACTAGGGCTGGAAGAATACGACCACTTCTGTATAGTTCAGTGACATCTGGTGGACCACGATGTCTGGTGGACCTGCTGTTGCAGATATTCCAGGTTTTGAATTCAAAACAGTTCCAGGTTTTGAATTATGGTGCTGGAGGAGACACTTGAGAGTCCCATGGACTGCAAGAAGATCAAACCTATCCATTCTTAAGGAAATCAGCCCTAACTGCTCACTGGAAGGACAGATCGTGAAGCTGAGGCTCCAATACTTTGGCCACCTCATGAGAAGAGAAGACTCCCTGGAAAAGACCCTGATGTTGGGAAAGATGGAGGGCACAAGGAGAAGGGGACGACAGAGGACGAGATGGTTGGATAGTGTTCTCGAAGCTGCCAGCATGAGTTTGACCAAACTGTGGGAGGCAGTGGAAGACAGGAGTGCCTGGCGTGCTCCCGTCCATGGGGTCACAAAGAGTCGGACACGACTAAATGACTAAACAACAACAACAACACAGTTCCAGGATTTCAAGTATTCTGCTCCTCTGCTAGACTGTCAAGAGGTAGAATGTTTGCTGGAAACCGAGTTCTGTTGTGCTCAGGTTCTGCATTTGGACTTCCCACACACATCTATCTGGCCCTTGTGAGACCAGGATGCAGAACCAGGTGGGCCATTGGCCAGCAAGCTCTTCATATGTCCTTACATAAAGAATGATGAAGTACATCGAAGCCCATCCCGTACTGCTTAGCCACCTTCTGCCTTTTGAGATATTACTGGCTTTTCTACATATTTTCAAGGCTATCTTAATCATTCAGCCCCCCCCCCCCCCCGGAAGCTGAATTTTATTCACAGCAGCAATTTCTCAGCTTAGATCATGGGATATCTGAAGATGGTGAATGGGGTTATCTTTAGCGGTCTTCCCTAAAAGTGTTTCCTGATAAGAACCACAGATTTGTCGCATAAGAACCTTCGTGTTCTTTTTTTATGGGTCATTTACTGGCTGAGGTCAGGTTTGGTGCTCTGTCGGATGTGAGTGTCTGCGTGAGTGAGAGCAGTTTTGGAGTCTGAATAGACAAAGAAAGAAACGGAAAGAGAGCACCTAGGGAGATCTAAGGCAGGGCAGTACAGGTGACTGGTAATTTGCTGCCCAGCATAGGAGTGCTTGCTTGCCTCCGCCGTCTTTCTAAATACAGTCATACCTCTACTTACATATCCCTCTGGATATGGAATATTCAGGTTAAGGCCACAGCAAATTCCGGGTTTCGCCATGTGCGCGTGCGTAGAAGCGCTCAATCGCGCCGCACGCATGTGCGGAAGCGCTCCTCTATTTATGTTATTTTCGGGGTGCGAACAGTCTCCTGGAACAAATTAAGTTTGTATCTGGAGGGTCCACTGTAGTGTCTCCAGGGCTTTCTCATTGAAAGGAAACTAAAATCTGTTGCATTCAACCATAACACTACTCACCATTCAGATGTCAGCGTTGCACCTGGAGTACTGCATCCAATTTTGGGCACCACAATTCACGAAGGCTATTGACAAGCTGGAACGTGTGCAGTGGAGAGGAGAGTGACCAAGATGATAAAAGGGTCTGGAAACCAAGCCTTGTGAGGAACAGTTGAGGGAATTGGGCATGTTTATCCTGGAAAAGAGGAGACTGAGAGGAGATATGATGACCATCTTCAAATATCTAATGGGCTGTTTCATTGAGGATGGGGCAAGCTTGTTTTCTGCTGCTCCAGGAGCAATGGCTTCAAGTTAGAAGAAAGGAGATTCCAACTAAACATCGGGAAGAACTTTCTGATAGTAAGAGCTGTTTGACAGTGGAAGAGGCTCTCACGAGAGGTGGTGGGTGGACTCTCCTTCCTCGGAGGTTTTTAAGCAGAGGTTGGGTGGCCATGTGTCCTGTATGATCTAGTTGAGATTCCTGCATTGCAGCGGGTTGAACAAAAAGACCCTTGGGATCCCTTCCAACTCTACAGTTCTATGATTCTATATGAGAAGGTAAAAAAAAAAAAAGGTAAAGGGACCCCTGACTATTAAGTCCAGTCGCGGACAACTCTGGGGTTGTGGTGCTCCTCTCACTTTACCGAGGGAGCCGACGTTTGTCTGCAGACAGTTTTTCCGGATCATGCGGCCAGCATGACTAAGCCACTTCAAGTGAAACCAGAACAGTGCATGGAAACGCCGTTTACCTTCCTGCCGGAGCGGTACCTATTTATCTACTTGCACTTGACGTGCTTTCGAACTGCTAGGTTGGCAGGAGCAATGGGAGCTCACCCTGCCGCAGGGATTCGAACCGCCAACTGCCAACCACAGAGCCTAGGACCGATCGGCAAGTCCTAGGCTCTATGGTTTAGAGCACAGCGCCACCCGCGTCCCTTCTATATGATAAAACCCATGCTGACTTCAGTATAGATGGATACAAAGGATTTCCTTTTCAAAATCTCAAAAGACACGGGACAGTTGGGAGTGTCTGAAATAAGCGGTGTCATGACAGCCACAACACAGTGTAGGTGCAAGTGTGCCTCATTCCATTTATTTCAGAGCCCTTTTGCACACCAGTATATCCTGGATTCTAACCTGTCCTTTAAAGACAAGCACCTAGCATCTGATTCATCAGAGCTCTGGGTATTGTTGAACTAAAGCACTCTATTATTTCTTTTGACGATGGTAGCACATGCCAATGAGAAAGGCATTGATTATGTGCAAGTAGCTTTTATAATGATCTTGCCAAGAGGCCTCTCAAATGTAAGAGGATTTTTTTTAAAAAGAGAGAGAGAGAGAGAGAGAGAGAATGAAAATCTAAAACAATTTACCTGAAGCTTCTTTTTTTTTACAATTATATTGCTGTTTCACATTTCATTAGCGGCCACAAGTACAGCAGAAGGTTTAACAAATTTCTCTCGCAGTCAGAGACACACAGCTCAGTTTTAATAAGAGCAAATTTTCATTCAAATAGCTTTGTTACACTAATGGTCCTTTCCTTCGTCTGCCACTTGCCTGTATTAAAATGGTATTAAAGTACTTGCATACACGTTACAAACTTTGTGTTTAAGTTGGCGATATCTGGTTCCCAAAGCTTTATTTATTTATTTATTTATTTGCTTAAAAAAAGAACAAAACAAAACGATGCTCTCTTGCGGAACTTGAGCCTTGAAGGGAATTCAGCAGGGAGCAGTTATAATGTGTAAGAGTTTCACTTTTGCGTTCCACTACATCAATCATTAAAGGAGACAGTGGCAGGTTAAGCGGGCCTAATTGGCTGATTTACAAGAAGAATCACCTTCTTAAAATGAGGGTTGCAGTTCATTTGCAGCATGAAATTAAAAACAAGAAAACTCGCCCACATGCTGGAGTTCCTGCTAGATGGTGAATCAGCTCCATTCTTTGTCCCTCTAAATGATACCGAGCACCAGAACCTCAACATAATATATACATACTGTACTTACATACATAATTTTACGTGTATACCACCTTTCCACAGTTCAAACCATGCTCAAGGCAGCATACAACATGGGGAAAAAAATGCTGCTACATAACATAGGCACCTCCTCCTAAGGGCTGAGGCAGTTTCAGCCCCCTAATTTTTTTTTTTTGAGGGGGCCAGGCCACCTCAATGTTCGGAGGGCTTCAGCTCTGCCCCCTGGCTCCTTGTGATGTGGTGTGTGCAACTTCAGAAAGTTGTGTCGGGCCCCCTCAATGCGCTAGAGAAAATGGCGCCTCTGCTATATATCAAAAGTAGTCACTGTGAATCTCACTTTTATTCATTCATACTGCGTTTATGAGGGTTTAAAAACAAGTGAGGTGGTTTTTGAAAACATAACTTGCATATTGGGTTTATATTCTTCCCTGTCTTTAAAACAAGAAAGATTTCTGATGATGCTATATTTCATTGTATATGCTGTAAGACAGTAATGTCAATGCAAGACTCTTTTTAAAAAAAATGTTTTTCTCTGGGTCTGATTAACTTACAACCTGTTGCAGAGAGATCGCCAAACACCTAGGAGGCTGCAATACATGGTTGGTGGACTGTATTTTCCTTGGTGGGCCACAGATTCTTCTGAATGGTAAAATAATGGGTTTTAACATGGATACTATTGATCATGGTCTTCTGACAAGTGGATTGTTGGTAGTTTTGAAGACAGACATAAGAAAGTACCAGTTCATATGTTGCATAATCATCCCATGGGATTCAGTAGATGTCCACTGGCTTAAAAACAAAACAAAAGGCAAACAGATTAGATCAGAGATAGGTAATGTGGTGACCGCCAGATGTTTTTAGATCCCAACTCCTGTCAGCCCCAGCCAATGTGGTTACCCCTGGGTCAGAGAAATTCATTGAGGTTAGCTATCTATATGGTTACTGGTCATGGTGGTGATATGAAACTGCTTGTTTCCAAGAAAGTGTGTAACTGGGTACCAGTTGCTGAGGGGAAAACAGCAGGTGGGAATTACTGCCTCTCTGTATTGTTTTTGGGCTTCCTGGAGATCACTGGTTGCCCACTGCAGGAATAGATGGTCCATATTTTCCATCTGTGCAGGCCTGACCTCTAGGCTGTGTATGTGGATTATTTCCAGGAAGATTTAAGATCTCCCATCTTCAACAAAAGTATCATGTCTTTGTGAAAACCCCAGTCTGCGCATTATTATTGCCATGTGAAGGCAACACACAGCATATGGCTCTCTCAACTATGAAAAGTCTCCACAATGGATGATCCAGGTGGAAGCAATGAAACTCTGTGCAAACAGACCAGATCCATGTGTTAAGGTGCTGCAAATGTTACAGCATATGTATGTGCCACAAGAGGGAGATGTTTGTAAGTACAGCAGCTTCCTTGCAGCAGCTGTATTTAAACCAGACTGAAAGTAAAAGCAGCATGATGTACGGTATTTTTTTTCATTTGCATTCATTCGGTCGACCTTCCTAACTGTAATGTTAGCACCCAAAATGCTAAGATGCCTCAGAGTATTTTAAGGCTAGATAGCAGATTTGTTCTGCTTCCTTTGTAAGAGCTAATCTCGGTTAACGTGCACCTTATCTCATGTAAAGCTAATCTTTTGCAAGATCAGGTTTGATATAGTACAGCAGTTCTGGGCTTCTCAAGGTGACCTATAAAAATGACACCGTTCATGGATGATAGGTTTATCATTAGATATTAGCCACAAAGAGCCATACTGAGTCTCTGTTATGAGAGGGACTGGACTTTTAGTTATAGGGTGCTTTGAGCTCACAATAGGGGCATAGATACAGCATCCCGTCTGGGGCTCCCACTATTGGGGAGAGAATAATGGCTACAGGAGGGGAAATCTGTGGCCCTTAGATGTTGTTGGCCTCCACATGGCCAGTGGTTAGGGATGATGGGAGATGCACTTGAACACAGATTGCCCATAGGAGCTGTAATCTGACCCAGCGAGACATGCTTTTAAAACTCAGGCTGTATAGAAAAGCTACCACAGGTTGCGTAGTGAATAATGCCTTTGCAACTCATTTGCAAAACGTGTTGTACCTTAACTTGCGTAGACCTGCAGTCTTGAAAGGAATATGGGTTTGATCATTGTGCAGCAAACTGCAAAGAAGAAACACACAGTTTAGGACTCGGCTACATTCGCAAAGATAAAGCGCTTTATATGCATTATAGCACTGTGAGACTAGATGGCGCCGTGGAGTCCCGTTTTTCACCAACGGGATTTCCCTGTATGAAGTTTGCAACGCTCTAGTTTGAGTTCCTCACTTGTAGTTTTATAAATCATTTAATGTGTCAACACAAATAGAAGTTATTAATATTGCAGTTGTTGTATAAGGGATTATTATTATGACTTGAATCTAATGGAAATTAATTAAGATCTTGGAACGCAGAAATAAAGCAAATAATTAAACCATCAAATCTAGCATTCGGGGGGCACTTTGTTTCAATTATATACTTCAGTTTTTGAACCATGGGTGTTAATAACTGTATTATAAATTGGTATTGTTATAATGAGGCTATTATTGGATTGTAATTGAAACCTAATAAAATTATTATTATTATTTAAAAAGAAGTTTACAATGCGTTTAACTGAACCGCTTCTTTGGTGTGTCTAGATCCAGCCTTAGGGTGCTCTAGCTGTAAGAAGGACACCGGGGCCTAGTTTGAATAGTAGAATGTCTGGCATCTGGTGGGCGGGGCTTTGGCGCTGTGCTCTGGAGTCGACCCCTCCCTTCGGTTATTCAGTTAATTTCCTAGAGAGGCCAATGGTTATTCTTGCCTCATGATGTTGTTTTAGTTTCTCACAGATAGTTGGCTATTGTGTTACAACGATTATTATTATTACTATTATAGCTTTGTTTGATGTAGTTGTGAGCTGCTTACTTTGCTGAAATAAAACGAAACTCTGATGAAAAATGATGGAATATTCTAAACTGGGTGAGTGAGGGGATATTCCCAGTCTGACAGGAGGATTTATTTATTTATTTTTTAATCACCCCACCCTCCACAACACTAGCCAAGTTAGAGGCATAGCTGATGAGCAATCTCTCTCCTTTTTCCTTCGTTTCCAGATCTGTAATATCTACCTTTCACAGCATGAATTCCATAGCTCTCAAAAGTCCTGCATAATGTGTGTGTGTGTAGGGGGGGGGGGGACATAGCTTAGCTTTTTTTTAAAAAAGCAGGCTTCTATCATGAGTCTAAGAAATGAAATGAAATGAAATGAGCTTCCCACTGTCTGCCCGGAAAGTGGTATTCAATGACACACTGCTCTTAATGCTGGAGGTTCCATTAATTACCCAACCTTCAGCAAAAGCAGGTGAACTAAGTGAAACATATTCATGAATAGATTCCACTAGTCAAGATTTGTAAACTTTGTGGACTAGTGGCTCAATCCTATTCAGAAGTGAATCCTATTGAATTTAATGGCACTTACCCTCAGGATTGTAGCCTCAGTGGCCTTTGGTGTACCTTCTAATCTTTTGGCTCTTTATTGGTTCCTACCTGAGGTATGATTTTCAAATCTACTTGTCAATGTGCAGAAGTAACCGCAAAGCGACGTTTCCCTGTAGGTTTTTGTGTGTGAAACGAAACTGAATGTGCACCCAAGTGGTTTCCTAGGTCTAAGAACACAGTTCCTAGTTTTCCAGACCTTCTTGAAGTTCCATTTTAAAAATAAAAATAAAAATCAACTCTGCTGTCCTGCTGTCGTTGGTATACCCCCATGAAACTAATTTGAGTTGAGCCGTGTGTCACAAATACTACCTCAGAGATGGCCACACACTATTGCATCTATTCTAGGTCTTTTTAAGGCCATGGAAACGTTTCCACTGTCTTCAATGGGCATTGGATGAAGCCCACTGTGCCTTCTTCTCTGCTAGAAAAAAATGCCCTAGGGATAGCAGTATCTGCGCTATCAATATTCAGTGTCTGCCTCCTGCAGTTAAGACCCAGGGAAAAATCAATGTTCCAGTGAGCCATAATTTTTGAAAGCACCCATGTAACATTATCCATTGTTGCCCTGTCTGGTATTGGTAAACCAGAAAGAGGTAAAGATCTGCGGGAACCCTTTTCTGAATGTATTTTTAGCTACTTAACTAGGGAAAAGATTGGACGAGATTGGGTTAATCTTTTAAGTGCAATTATTTATTGATCGGGCTTTGAATCATCACACTGGTACAAATGCCCTTCTAGCCTCTTCGCTGTGTTTTGCTTTCAGTCAGTGAATTATAGAAAATGAAGAGTGACATTAAACAAACCATTTTCAGGAATAATTACCAAACTGCAGAAGATGAAGAAGTGGTAGAAATCGCCGTCAAGCCTCCTCCTCCTCCAGTTGCAGAAGATGCAGAGATTTTATAAAGGCATTTAATTTTCAGAATAATTTTATGAAAGGATCCTCTGAAATGATAAATTATTCCTCAGCACTAGGAAGAAAACACATTCCCAGTGAGAGCAGTGCTTCCCCTAAAGAAATAATTTGAAAGGATTTGGGTTGAAAGAAGAGGATAAGAGAGCAGCCGTCTTCCATCATTTGATCCTATGATTTCCTCCTCCCCCCCCGTTGATAACGCTCATCATTGCCACTTAATCAATGTTTTCCTTTGCCACTGAAGAGTACTTATTGCCCTGTAGAAAAAAAATAACAACATATTGTAGCATATATTTTAAGCCCATTCCAGAAACAGGCAAGTGCCCATATTTCTCGAAAGGATGAGAAAGTCCAACTATAGCACATATTTGTTATGCTTATTTAAAAAACAACAACAGCCAAGAAAGGACACGCTCTTTACCGTCTATCTTTTTCTGCTGAAATGTAATGTGAGGTCAATACTTAAAGGTACTTTCTGATATGTTGGTTTCTCCAGGGAAAGCCAGCATGGCGGCCTCAGTGGAGCCAGTGCTCAGTACTTTATTAAGTGCTCAGTACTTTATTAAGGGTGGTAGTTAAGATGCTTTGTAAAATCCCAGAAGTAGGTTTCATACATTAGCATTACACATCCATTTCCATCTGACGTATAAAAGCTATCAAAGGGTATGATTAACTTGGGTCCATTGATTTCAGCGGGTCTATTCTGATAGAGCTTAGTTGGAGACAACACAGTGATTGGTCAAAATCCTCAAAACAAAAGTTGGCCAGTCTCTAGGGATGCTGTTAGGAATGCTTCCCTGAATTCATATGTGAAAATACTGCTAAATGCACCCCGATCTCCAAACATGGTGAGATTCTAGGGGTTCCAGGATTTGGTTTCCTCAGAATGAGGGACAGCGGAGACTGTTGTGTCCTTATGATATATGGTTTACAGTGGTACCTCGGGCTACAGACGCTTCAGGTTACAGACTACGCTAACCCAGAAATAGTGCTTCAGGTTAAGAACTTCAGGACGAGAAGAGAAATCATGTTCTGGCAGCATGGCGGCAGCGGGAGGCCCCATTAGTTAAAGTGGTACCTCAGGTTAAGAACAGTTTCAGATTAAGAATGGACCTCCGGAACAAATTAAGTTCTTAACCCGAGGTACCACTGTATTTACACTTGTCTGGCTGTTCTAGCAGTTGGATAGTTGTTGAATCCAGGAATTAGAAGAGACGCCCCCCCCCCCCCAATTCTCAAATATTTCAAATATTAGTTTGAGACGGCAGTGGCTTAAAAAGAGGCTGGTGTTAATAGAAAAACACCGAGGTGAAAAACTTAGAAAGCAATAAAATTATACTCTGAACTTTTGCAACTGGGCATTATTTATGGATAACAATGTTAGGCTACCATAGGAACAATATGACATAGACCCTTCACCCAGGCTTTCCATGACCCGTAAGACTGGCCCCTCTGTGAATTCTCTGAATTTCTGTTTTATTAACTTTTATGTGTTTTTAGAGTGCTGTTTTACTAGCTTTAGGTGCAGCTTTTAATCACACTATATTGCTTTTTTGGGCTGTACATAGTATAGAGATTTTGGAAACATTAAGAGGTATATAAGTGCTTTTGATGAAGTAATAAAATAATATAATATCCAGGGGGCTGAACTGTGCTTTTCTTTTGAATAGCAACAGTAGACCAAGTAGTTGCACATTCTGTTGTCAATTAATTAATTGAAATATAGATAGCCAGTGCTCTTTTTGAAGTGGTATGCGCCAGTATCCTGTACTGCCACCTCTTTTCTCTCCCCCCCCGCCACCATCTCGCCACTGCCACTCACCTGCCCACTCGTGGCACCTTTGCCACTTCCTTTGCTGGTTGCCATCACTTCCCCTGGCTGCAGGCATGGCCTCCCAGAGTCGCTTGGGTGCAACCTTTTTATGATCATCAGGCACCTTCCTGGTGATTATAAAAGGGCCAAGCCAAAGCGCCTCTGGGAAGCTGTGTCTGCAGTCGTGGAATGTGGTGGCAGTGGAAGCAGCAAAGGTGCGAGGCGGGGAGGGATCAAGCGGGTGGGCAGGCAAGCAGCCGGCGGGGAATGATGGTGGCATGCTGCCAGGGCCGGATTTAGGTTTGACGAGGCCCTAAGCTACTGAAGGTAATGGGGCCCTTTATATGTCCAGCTGTCCTTTGTCAACAACAAATTATTGCTGTTTTTTTGTGTTGAATATATGCTATATAGTGATTTATGGCCCTAATAGGTATCTGAAGCCATTTGCACAAAACAAAATACGTATTTTATCAAAGTAATTGTTGAACTGAAATACAATTAAGAAGTTTATCTTATATTTTGGAAATATACATCCAGTTCTTTTTCCTTTAAATTTTTTGGGGGCCCCCAAGAGAATGGGGCCCTAAGCTATAGCTTGATTAGTTTATATGGAAATCTGGCACTGCATGCTGCATACCAGCATCTATTTTTCTTGGGGGGGGGGGGACCACTGTAGCTATCTACTGTAAAAATACAAGCATTACCTTTAAAATGTAGCTATGGTCAAAATAATTAGTACAAGGGTTCCCTGTTTTTCATTCATTAAATAAGCACATGAACACTTTGGTTGAAAAAGTTTCCATTCTGGAAATGTTTAATGCATATTTTTCAAGTGTTGTGTACAGACTTCTACATTAGTAGAACTTTTAAAAGTCGCTTGTATTAAGATGAATAAGGTTTTAAAATGGGATTGTTAAGAATACAAGGTTTTATGGACGTGCATGAATAAGAATAAAACAATGGAACCAAGGAGGGGAGTGGAAGATAGTCAATTGAGTTGAGATTTATGATTTGAATTTTTGTTTGTGATGTGTGTTTTTTGTAATTATAAAATTAATAAATTGTATTTAAAAAGAAGAAGAAAAGGTTTCCATTCTGATTGACAATTTCTCTGCACACAAGCCCTTCACTGGGTTTGTATCACGACTTGAGAGCAAAGAATTTCTCAGGGAATCCCTCCAATTTGACTCCATAATGAGACCACTGTACTTCCCACACATGTCCTCTTGCCTCTTGAAGTCTGTGATAGATATACAGTGGTACCTCGGGTTAAGAACTTAATTCGTTCTGGAGGTCTGTTCTTAACTTGAAACTGTTCTTAACGTGAAGCACCACTTTAGCTAATGGGGCCTCCTGTTGCTGCCATGCCGCCAGAGCACGATTTCTGTTCTCATCCTGAAGCAAAGTTCTTAACCCGAGGTACTATTTCTGGGTTAGTGGAGTCTGTAACCTGACGCGTATGTAACCCGAGGTACCACTGTACACCTAAATGAACCAAAACCTCTTCTCTTACGATATGCAAGTGAGGCGCTGATTTCTGGTACGGGTAGCCTTAACAATGAACAGGGGCTACTAGTGTTGACTTCTCAAGTTGTCCACTTCCCATTTGTCTGTAGGATGATGAATTATAAATGTGCTTCTATGGATTAACACTTGAGTCCCCCCCAAAAAAGCACAAATGGAGGTTTGCAGCTTTGAGTCCCATTAACTATCTGTAGGGCCTGATTGCAATTCTGTGATCTTGCCTTTTACTGGGAGAAGATGCACTGGCTTTCACAGGAGGAGAGGATGCACTTATTTTTGCTTGCCCTCCTTATTCTCTTTGATCCCCACTCCCTATTGTTACATAAAACTACTTACTGGAGTTCTGTGTTTTAAAATGGCATATTACTACTTTAAGCACATCACCTTGATGCCTCTATTGAAAGTGGCATGAAAGTTGTTGCTGATGGCAAAAGGGAAGGGGGTGTTGGCAAAGGGAGAAGAGGAGGAAGCAGGAAAACGGGGGAAGCAGACAGTCTTTCTCTCACTGCCCCACTAAAGAGGATTTCTGGGCTGCCATCTGGAAACCTCAGAGCATACCTGCTATTTGTATGAACTGAGATATGAGTGGTGGAGCTGTCGCCAGGAGATTTGGAGTGAGATCTCAGCGATATATGGATGACACCCAGCTTTATCACTCTGTTCCATCTGGATCAGGAACAGTGCTATTTTTCAAGAAAAAGAGGAGCCAGAACTCACCATGAACACCTCCCTTGTTCTCTTATAATGGCAATGGCACCCACTTGAAAGGTGCTGTAATTGAGCTCTGGTGAGTTCTGGCTGAAAAAAAGCCCTGGTCATGAGAGAGGGTCAAGGTATTTGTTTCCTTCTCTGCTTCTGGGCATTATGGCATCCACATACACCCTCCTTGTGCCTGCCAAGACTTCCTGCGTATTCTCTTCCCCACCTTTTAAAGCAATGTTTGGGGCTTTTTGAGATGGCCTGCTTTTTTCTCTGTATTCCATTTGTTTTGGTGTATGTCTTGTCTGTTGCTTGGGAGTGGGGGTTCTGAACATTGGAATTTTTTCTTCTGCCGTATGGATATTTTGTGGTGCCTTCATATATTTCCATGTGTGTCCCTGGACTCAAAAAGTTTGGGGAGCCTTCCTTTACTGCATTGTGATGTTTTCCAATTCCAGGGATATCTGTGCATCTCTCTCCTGTCAATAGTTTAAGACTGAACATATAGGGCCTGATTAAAACTGATGTGTCTCTCTTACATACTTGCATGTACACACCCCTTCATCATTCCTCCACGCTTTAACAAATCATCCAGGAAAACTCAAATATGATGACAATCCCCAGATAGATTGCACATACAGTCCACCCAGACTGCATAGTTCCGGTGCAGTGTTTTTAAATGCTCTCCTATCTATACAAAATTTTGAATGGCACTCTACGATGCAGATTGTAGTTAAGCTGAATAGAAGGAAAATAGCGCTGAGTTTTGAAGGACAGAGCTAGAGAGAGGTGTTTGAGCTTTAGGAATATCTGGTTAAATATTTGCCAGCAGGGAAGGCATTGTGCAGAGCTCTTATGAGTTCTAACATTTCAGCATGCGGGCATTTCCATAAAACATACAAAGCCTTGGGCAGTTGCCTTGTCTGGTCCATTGCTAATCTGGCCTCAAACACATTGTCCGGTTTGGCAGAACTGGCTTTTGAGATTCACCCAATGCCTTTTGGCCTTCAGAACTGGGCCACATAGATTCCTTTATTGCCTAATTTACATCATTCTCCGTGGGCTGCAGTGCCAATTTATATAGACAAGCTAAAACGAATCTTGCTTATATGAGTACCACTTCCCTAAACCACTGGCTGGGCTTCTATAGGGATCTGAAGGGACTGTGGACTTGGGTAGCAGAGCTGTTGTTGAAGGCAAGGGATAGATAGAGTGGAGGGCGAAGGGACCTAAACATGAGGCCTGCAGTAATTGTGAAAGACAAATTGCTACCTTCTTCCTCCCGCCCTTAATATGTATCCTGACAGGAGTGTTTTCAGCTGTTGCTCATCATCTGGCTTGTCTATATTGGCTTGCAGTTGCTCTCCAGTGCTTCTAATTATGGTTGTTCTCTCTCTCTCTCTCTCTCTCTCTCTCTCTCTCTCTCTCTCTCTCTCCCCCCCCCCCCCCCAGTCCTGCCTGGAGATACTAGGGATTTAACCTGGGGCCTCTGTATGCAAAGCAGATGCTCTTCTACACTCAGGTGTAGTTCAGTCGGTAGAACATGAGACTCTTGATCTCACAGATGTGGGTTTGAGCCCCACATTGGGCAAAAGACCCCTACATTGCAGGGGATTTGGACAAGATGACCCTTGTGCTGATAAAGGTACATGTAAAGGGCATCTTAAGTGGTCCAGCACAGACTGGAACATAATCAGGGTTCCCACCGGGTGAAATTCCATGATGAAGAGTGTGCCTCTTTTAGGGAGCTTGCCATATACTACTATTAAGACTAATTTATTATTATTATTTATACCCAGCCACTTTGGCGGCTCCCAATCAAATACAGTGGTACCTTGGGTTAAGAACTTAATTCGTTCTGGAGGTCTGTTCTTAACCTGAAACTGTTCTTAACCTGAGGTACCACTTTAGCTAATGGGGCATCCTGCTGCCACCGCGCCGCTGGCACACCATTTCTGTTCTCATCCTGAGGTAAGGTTCTTAATCCAAGGTACTATTTCTGGGTTAGCAGAGTCTGTAACCTGAAGCATCTGTAACCTGAAGCGTCTGTAACCCGAGGTACCACTGTATTAAAAACACAAGACAGCACTAAACATTAAAAACTTCTCTAAACAGGGCTGCCTTCAGATGTCTTTTAAAAGTAGGATAGTTGCTTATTTCCTTGACATCTGATGGGAGGGCGTTTCACAGCGCGGGTGCCACTACTGAGAAGGCCCTCTGTCTGGTTCCCTGTAACCTCACTTCTCACAGTGAGGGAACTGCCAGAAGGCCCTTGGAGTTGGACCTCAGTGTCTGGGCTGAACAATGGGGGTGGAGACGCTCCTTCAGGTATACTGGGCCAAGGGCCTACTTTCTCTCTGAGACATCTCAATGAGCTTATCTCCAGATAAGATGTGGGTGTTTATGTGTGTGCACAAATATTTAAATATACTGATTGGGTTTTTTGCAATGAAATTTTGGTATTTTAAAAAAATAAATTTAAAAGATGTGTTTTCCCCCCTTGGGATGGGATCTGCAGTCTGCAGGGTGGGAAGCTTAGCCCTTCCCTCTCCAACCACAATCTCAACAAAGTTTGCCTCCCTGAAGCTGCTATTAGTCCCCACCAGTAGTTTCCTTTCTTAGCACTGGATATATTTTGCGTCCCCCCTTTGCTGAGTGCCTATGGAATGTGTAAAGAGCATAATGTTTTCCTAAGAAAATTTACAGTTTTTAACTGGTGCGGATTTAAGGTGTTGCTTGGCAAATGGGCAATTATTACGAAATCCATATTGGTCAAGTTTCCCGAACCAAAATGCATCGTGTGGCATCATCTTGTCTATTCTTGACCTTCAACTGGTTTTTGCATCTGTCCTGGGATCCCTGTTTTATCTACAGGCCCTCTTGCGGCATCAGTCTAGCACTGTTTTGAAGCAACCTCAAGGATGTTTATAGTGGGGAAATAAATCTGCTCATTTCCCTGGGCTACTTCCCAGCTGACACTCATGCGTTATTGCGCTATGCCAACATCTTTCGCTTTTTCTCTTCCATTCACTTTGTTTATTTGATGTGCTTTCCACAAGTGTTGCGCTTAGGATGCCTCATCGACTTATCCCAACCAACTCCATCAGAGCATCAGTGTGTGCAGTTGCTTATTACATGGGTTCCGGACATCTACCTCAGAGATGCTGCCTTTTTTTCTGTCATTGAAACTCAGATAGGACTGTTCAGATATTGTCAGCAGACCTTCCACTGAATGGCCGACTTCAGCAGGGGGCAGAGCCAGCTGGCATGTCCCAGTAGATGTGTCTCCACTTCCCAGTCCAATGAGCGGAGGGAAGGGCACATCTGAAAGGAGTTGTGAGCAAGGCTGATGCCATGACTCTTCCCCACTCAACCAGCACTTTGGTGGGTGCCAAAAACCCATGCAGTTAGTCCCGTCTTGTTCTGCACACATGTTCTGCATCCACTTGCGACTGCAACATAGGTAAAATGGCTCCCATGTGGGTGGGTGAGCATGCCGACTGACTGCTGCCCTAATGTTTGCGACCTTTTGACAAGAGAGGAGGCAGTAGGGAGAGACAAACACACACCTTCCATTTGTTTTCTGTGTATCCAGAATCCTAAATAGATGCAACCAGTGTGGGGACAACCTTGGGGCCTGGATGCCATAGACCTTATTTACAAGTTGCGCGAGTTAGCAGCCATTGCACAGGAGCCATCTAGTTGCTGCTTTGGGATCGCAGATTCCTTTCTGGCATCGCCTGTCCCTGTTTTTTCTGATGGAGGCCAAAAGGTGACGTGCTGGAAGGAAATATGCCCTGTGGACTTGAGCCCAAATGGCTGTTTAATGCTCTCTGAATTTGAGTGTGCTTCCGCTGAGGATAACAGAGGCCAGTGACTCTGAGGAAGAGAGGGAATCTGTTCCCAATAATTGTATTTATTTTGGCGCGGCACATTGAATACAATGAGCTCTGGGGCTTGGTCAGAACAGAGAACGGCTGTGTGTGTGTGTAGGCAGATGTGTGGCCGGAATGCTGTGATGCCACAGGCTTTGGTGTCGCAGAAAAGAGGATGAATTGGAGGCATCCGTGACATTGGCACATTAATATGATTAATGACACAGTTTAATTTGCATGGGTGATTCATCTGTACACAAAAGAGAATTCTCAAATTAGTGGCTTTCTGGCAAAGGCAAGTGACTTTGAAAGGATTTGTCTTAGAGGGAAGAGCAAAAACGGAGGAATTATTATTATTATTATTATTATTATTATTATTATTACTGAAAAATTAAGAAAAGGAATAGTGTTGCTGTGCATTCTTCTGGATGAGATCTAATGAGATTATGACCCAAATTGGAAATATTTAATATCTTTTATCACTATAAATTATGTATGCACAATCTGCTTAGCTGCCTTCCCTCGCTTAAGTCAGGGATGAGTTAATTTGACTCTAAGACAGGGATTAATATCATTTAGGCCTTTTCTCTGATTACTTTAAAAACACAGCTGAAATTATAATGAACTGCCCAAGTCAAATAGATACAGCCAGTGATGCTGTAACTTGACTGAGAAATCTCTCATGTAAGCCACAAGAGGGCACCCTTGCTACGCTAAACCCAGACAGCCACATCACATGCTTGCGGTGTTTACTCTTAAAAATATATATTTTATAGAAATGCAGTTATTTAACCTGCTGTTGATTTTTTTTTAAAATAAAAAAACCTAATCCTTAACCCCAGGGTTGTTTGAAACACCAGTGATCATAGAGTTTATAGTTATATGCTGCCCCTGGGTAGCTTGCTTTCGATGCAATAAAAGAAACCAAACTTTTGTGTGTGGATTCTGTATGGAGTAATGCCTGCTATGTGCTACCAAGGCAGACAACATACAGCAGCACAGTGGGCAGATAGGTGCAAGCTGTGTTCCTCAAGTGTCTTCAGGTACCTTGAGAACAGTGCATGAGATCTTTGTTCCTGCTAAAATACAGAATGGGCTTTCCTTTCACTAGCTCAGGAATCGGACCAACACTGGTGATCTCTGAACCATCTTGGAGGTGGAGAAGGGGCACAGCTCAGTTCAGGGGCAGGCAGGCTCATCTGTTTCTGCTCAATTTCAGTTTTGCTTGTGTTCGTAAATCTGTTCCATCCCAGACCTAGTCCTCTCTCCGTCTCAGCTGAATGTAGCATACTGCATGGCTGAGTGCTAGGCAGAACAACGTAATGTATGACCAAAGAACTTGAGGATTTCAAGTACAACAACTTTCGTACTCATGGAAAGAAGAAGAAGAGTTTGGATTTGATATCCCGCTTTATCACTACCCAAAGGAGACTCAAAGTGGCTAACATTCTCCTTTCCCTTCCTCCCCCACAACAAACACTCTGTGAGGTGAGTGGGGCTGAGAGACTTCAGAGAAGTGTGACTAGCCCAAGGTCACCCAGCAGCTGCATGAGGAGCAGTGGGGAAGCGAACCCAGTTCCCCAGATTACGAGACTACCGCTCTTAAACAAAACACCACACTGGCTCTCAAAATAGGACCCAGTAGCAAGCTCAAAATAGGACCCAGTAGGAATTGCTGTGGTAGAAAGTTGCATGCTTTTTGTGCAATACTCAGCAAGGGTATCAAGGTGGGTGGTACACAATGAAATTTATAGAGGACAGAGATAAGCCAAAGAGATAAACCATGAAGCTGGTGGACTCTTCTTTGTTAAAGGTTTTAACAAGGGAGACAAAGCAGGTGATTTCCTACTCTGACAGAGGCTCAGGCTAGATGCCCTTTGAGATCTCTGCCAACTCTGTGACAGCGGAAAAGAAAAGTAGCCACCAAATTCAAAATAAATATGGCTTTGTCCACTATGTGCTGTGGACCAGCGACCAGGAATTACCATCAGGTTCTACAAGTGAGCTTCTCCGAGTAAGCCAGCTGGCCATTATTCATGGTAGAGGGCCGGCCCTACCATTGGGCAGAATGAGGTGGCTGCCTCAGGCGGCAGAGGTTGAGAGGCTGGGGAATGGTGGTGAGGTGTTAGAAGACACTGCTATGTGTCCCCTGCATGGCTAGTCTTCCAGTCTCAAATCCAGTGTCCTATCCCCAGTGTTGAAACAACGATTCAGCTGCCAGTTCTGCTGGCTTCCATATGTGCGTTGTTTGTGTGAGGGGCACCTTGCCTTTTGCCAACAAGCAAACAAGACAACACAAGATGTCTTGTGTTGCCCCAACTGGGTTAGATGTATGCAGTTCTTAAACTCCTTAATTCCTTGTTTCTACTCAATGGGAGTAGCCACCCATTGAGACAACAAGTTCTGAAATCTGGTAGGAACATGCAACACTGTCTTACACTGGGCAGATCACTTGTCCTCCCCAACTAGCAGTGTCTACTCCAGCTAACATGGCGCCCTGTTACTGGACTCCAGCATCCATCTAGTAGACCGTCTAACCATCTAGCTCAGTTGTTTAGAGCATGGTTCTCCTAGCCCCAAGGTCATAGGTTTGATCTCTTTATGGGATAGCTGCGTATTCCTGCATTGCAGGGGGTTGGACTGGATGAACCCCAGGGTCTACAATTCCTTGATTCTGTGATCAGCCTGCCAGCTGATGATGAGAACTGTAGCCCAACAATATCTGGAAGAAGAAGAGTAGAAGAAGAGTTTGGATTTGATATCCCGCTTTATCACTATCCTAAGGAGTCTCAAGGGACACGCGTGGCGCTGTGGATTAAACCACAGAGCCTAGGACTTACTGATCAGAAGGTCTGTGGTTTGAATCCCCGCGACGGGGTGAGCTCCCGTTGCTCAGTCCCTGCTCGGAGGTACCGCTCCGGCGGGAAGGTAAACAGCATTTCCGTGCACTGCTCTGGTTTCACCAGGAGCGGCTTAGTCATGCTGGCCACATGACCCAGAAGCTGTACATCGGCTCCCTCGGCCAATAAAGCGAGATGAGCGCCGCAACCTCAGAGTCGGCCACGACTGGACCTAATGGTCAGGGGTCCCTTTACCTTTACCTTTAAGTAGTCTCAAAGTGGCTAACAATCTCCTTTCCCTTCCTCCCCCACAACAAACACTCTGTGAGGTGAGTGAGGCTGAGAGACTTCAGAGAAGTGTGACTAGCCCAAGCAGCAGTTGCATGTGGAGGAGCGGGGAAGCGAACCCCGGTTCACCAGATTATGAGTCCACCACTCTTAAGGCAGCATGTTGGCCTTTGTATGTTCTGACTGGCAATGGCTCTCCAGAGAGAAGGCTTTTTAGGACTCAAGATTATCTGAACAGAAATGCTAAGGATAGAGCCTGAAATCTTTTGCGAGCAAAGTGTGTGCTTCAGACAGTCTGAATCATTTTGTGTTGTGTTAATTGTGTGGCCAAACCCACCAAACAAAGATATCCAAGCAGTTCAAGGAGGAGATAGCAGTTGAACCTGCTTTTGCTACAAGCTTATACTTGATTCAGAAGAGACATTATATTTGAATGATGTTGGTACACGAGGATTACAATGGCAAAAGCGAATAATGCACAGAGGTTGTGCACTCGCGAGTTTACTTGTTTACTCACGAGTAGTCTTTCTTGGGCATTCAATGGGATTTATTCATTGTATGTAAATTTAGGGCCAAAGTCCAATTAAAAAAAGCCAGTCCGGTTTTTGTTTTTTTTAAAGTAGAACAAAAACAGGGATAATTAGGCCTTTAGGGATTTATAGCTAAATATCCATTACAGTTCACATTTGTTTAGCCCATTTAAAAGGGCAAACTCGGTTGGACAGCAGGTTAATGGTAAGTGAGTTTCCGTTTTTTAATTCATCACTTACTTGTCTTGATGGTTTTAAAATCTACCTGTTCAGCAGCAATTTGAGGTGTTTTGTCTCCCATCCTCTGCTTCTTTCCTCTGAGCTCTTTAGAATGTTTAATTCATTTACATAAAAGTTAAGCATTAATCCATATCTTCTGTGCTCTTGTTTTAACAGCCCTCATTCTGTAATAGTTAAAAACGCAGTGTGCCTGCTTATTTCATTGATATAAATAAGGATAAGTAAGCAGTTCTTAAAAGGGAGAGGGGGAGAAGACGGGGCACTTCTTTTTAAAGAGGCGCACAAGCTGGGGAACAATTTAGAATTAAATCCACATTCATAAATTCCTTAATTGGCATAGTCATCATCTTTAATTGCTCATTATAAAGGATACCATAAAATGTGATGGGAGTAAATTGTTAGCAGATGATATTATGGGGGGCTATAAAAATGCGTTTTGTAATATGTAAATATTGATGGGGGGAACGTTCGGCATTTAGCGGGAAGAAATAATGTGATTTAGAAAGCGATTGTAATCAAAAACTAAACTGCAGCTCTTCAGCTATGAGCACAAGTCCTTTCATTGGAGAACTGGCACCGAAATCTCATGAGCTACATTGCAACTCCATTATCTTTCTAGGGCACAAATGCACAGTTGTTTGTGAATCCCTTTGTCACCTGAATGCCCGCAGCTCTGGTAAGCGTGCGATGTCAATGCAAAGGGATACAGAAAACTGTGTCACACGGTCTCTTATGTATTGAGCATGCTGCGCTGTGATCAGGCTTACCGTAAGTAGTATTCTAAATGCCCTGTAGCTGTGGTGGCCAGCCATACAGAGTAGACGTCTCTCAAAAGTACCAGTAAGGAGAGAATCCAGTCCTCTTATCATGCGATCTCCCAAAGTTTAACTACTGGAGTAAGACCTCGAACTAGTGTGCTTTGAAGCCATGGATCCAGCACATTGACTTTTCCTGTTGCCGTTAAATCAAGTTGTTGTGCATCGCTGGGTTGGGCTCATGGAAGCATGTGAATGGAGCTCCAGGTTCATATATTTCCATAGGATGGTGCCAAGGCTGTAGGGCAGACTTCTCCAACTTGGTGCCCTCCAGACACTTTGGAGGGCGGCTGCCATCAGCCCCAGCCAGCGCTAACAGCCCCAGGTTGTGGACACCTGCTCTAGGGAAGGGCTGTGTTTGCAAACTGCACTGCCCCAGTAGAGTTCTTTGCTATTTAAAGGTCATGTGTGAGCTTGTTGTTTATGCTGTGTGTTAGTCAATACAGTGGTACCTCGGGTTACATACGCTTCAGGTTACAGACTCCACTAACCCAGAAATAGTACCTCAGGTTAAGAACTTTGCTTCAGGATGAGAACAGAAATCGTGCTCCGGCAGTGTGGCGGCAGCGGGAGGTCCCATTAGCTAAAGTGGTGCTTCAGGTTAAGAACAGTTTCAGGTTAAGAATGGACCTCTGGAACGAATTAAGTACTTAACCCAAGGGTGGCGCTGTGGGTTAAACCACAGAGCCTAGGATTTGCCGATCAGAAGGTTGGCGGTTTGAATCCCTGCAACGGGGTGAGCTCCCGTTGCTCGGTCCCAGCTCCTGCCCACCTAGCAGTTCGAAAGCATGTCAAAGTGCAAGTAGATAAATAGGTACCGCTCCAGCGGGAAGGTAAGCGGCATTTCCGTGCGCTGCTCTGGTTTGCCAGAAGCCGTTAATCCTTCTGGCCACATGACCCGGAAGCTGTACGCCGGCTCCCTCGGCCAATAAAGCGAGATGAGCGCCGCAACCCCAGAGTCGGCCACGACTGGACCTAATGATCAGGGGTCCCTTTACCTTTACCGCTGTATTGGGCTTCCCAGAGTCACTTTGTCTGATGCAAAGGGCAGCCTCACAGATTGTTAAAAGGAATGTTTCCCCCTGCAAAGGAAAGAGGCATTTTTAAGGCCAAGATATCTCTCCTCTCACTTTTTTTTGCCTTCCTTAGGTACCTTTATGTAATGAAAATCGGGGGGGGGGGGGAGAGATGCAAAAGAGAAGAGAACTCTTCCACTTTATAATGGCAGAGGCAGGTTTAGGGGAATGTGACTGGCTCCCCTGCTCAGGGTGCAGGGACTAAGGGGGCACCTTTCCACCTGCTTCCCGAAGCCTACTACAGTGGTACCTTGTGTTACATACGCTTCAGCTTACAGACTCCGCTAACCCAGAAATAGTACCTCGGGTTAAGAACTTTGCTTCAGGATGAGAACAGCAGGAGCAGGAGGTCCCATTAGCTAAAGTGGTGCTTCAGGTTAAGAACAGTTTCAGGTTAAGAATGGACCTCCAGAACAATCTAAGTTCTTAACCTGAGGTACCACTGTATGTGCTTACCTCTAGAAGAAGGCGTGAGGGCTCTAGGACCCTGCCAGAGCCTTGCACCTCCGTCCCAAATGTATTACTTAGTTATTTTGAAACATTTATCTTACTGTAACTAGTCTTTAAGACTGTTCTGCAGCAAAAGTTTGAAACTCAATTCTTGTGGGTGAAAGAATTCATTACTACACAAGAATTGAGTTTCATACTTTTGCTGTGGAACAGTCTATTGTGTGTTACAATACACATGCAGAGTTTAAGAATGCACAGTATTTGGAGAACGGGAGTCACAAGTTTCAAATATGCTAACTTGTGAGTAAATGTCTGTTTCACGATCTCTATGTAATACTAAGCCAGTTCTGGTACCAGCTGTGCTATACAATAGAATATTTGCTTTCTATTGGCTTTGGAAGGAGCCAGAACATGAACATACATTATAGTGCTACAGTAGTTCTGTTGCGGGCATTATGCCTCTGAATACCAGTTGCTGGGATCACAGGTGGCGTGAGTGTTATTGTGCTCTGGTCTTGCTTTTGGGCTTCCCCTAGCCAACCAGTTGGCCACTGTGAGAAGAGGGTGTGGGACAAGATGAGCCATTGGCTTGATCCAGAAGGCTGTTCTTAGAGCAAAGGGGCACCAAGGTTATCTGAGCTGGCTGTAAAGATTTGTTGCATAAAATACATAATCAAGGTGGGCACAGATTGGCAAGAATTACCTGTTTTTAAGCTGGGGGAGTTCATGGTTGCACCTTTTTATTAACTTTGGGGATATCTTTGTATCACTGATACAAAGCTCTTTGGGTGTATAACCGGAGTTAAAAATGAATAGGTACAAAAATTGATATTGCCAAGTCACTGACACTGTGCTGTTAAAAATAAGGCCTGTAGACTTTCTTCATAGAATGTTGCTGTGGAATTTTCTTGCTCTGAATATGTGGCACTGTGCAACAATGGTTTTACAAAGTTTCTACCAGCACCTGTCTAAGCCCTCATTAATTGCTGCCTAATTTTGTTTTTTCTCTAGACCCTGGATGTGGAGGAAAGCTTGGGATATGCAGAAATGCTTGTGCCTATTTTCAAATGGGAATTTGGATTTACTGCAGGATATGTACACTGATAAATCTGTTTAACTACAGTCAAAACCTGGAAAAGGGGCTAAGGTAAGGGGAGTGCTTCATCTTTTTAATAGACCATGAGGATTCCTGGAATGTCTGATGGGTAATATTAATGACCTTCAATTGACAGGTAACTGATTTGGGAAGGTGGAAAAACATGATTTGGAATGCATTTTTTTTGGGAGCGCTGTTACTCAGCTCTGATTACCTGGTTCTAAAGATTCAATCCTACTTTTTTCAGAGTTGCTTCTTGTTCCTGAGAGATTTCTCTTCATATTCCTGGGCTACACCCAGTACCAAATTTTGAAAATACCAGTGTAAATCTAGAAATATTCTCCAAGCCCAGATAAGCAGGAGCAGGGCCACCTCTATCAGTACCTGGCATCCTTGGGCAGTTATCAGAGCACCTGAGGCAGACCCCGACACCAGGATCTGTTGCCCCCATGGATCCTGCTGCCTGAGGCGGTCACCTCACTTTGCCTCATGGGTGGGCTATCCCTGGAGCATCTGATGGGAGTCCTTTAATTGTTTTTCTGGCCTGTCACTCTGAGCTGCACCAAGTGGCTGGGTCTTGGCACTCATTTCCTTTCTGACAGTGCTCCCAACCTAGCATCACTCTGAGGAGCTCTGGGGAAATGGAAAGGTTGGCTAGACTCACCTGCCTAGTGTTGCCTCCCCAGCCAGGTGTGTCCAACAGGGTCCTGACAGAGGAGGATGACCACTGGAGGACACTTTGTCCAGGTCTTCTTCAAACCTGGAGCCAGCCCTGTGCATGGCCTAGTTACTCAGTGAGGGCAAGGCACTCTGCAGATGTCCAGAGGTGCTTGCACCTCCATTATGGCATTGCATGCTAAGTCCTGGCCTTAAAATGCATTGCAGAGGGGTTGAGCTCTTGTTAGCGCTGTCTGAAATTATGTCCCTGGCTCCATACAGAAAGATTGAGCAAAGCCAAAGCTGGGACTTGCTGGGATTCACAGAATTTATGTTCTCCAGGTCAACTGTCTGATACTGCTTAAGAGACAACAACCCCTTCCATCTAGGGGCCTGACCTCCCATCTCACCACCACACTCATCACAGGTTATAGTTCTGGTTCATGCCATGGAATATCTAATTCATATTGTGGCCACATTGTTGCTTGGATGTAAGCCAGTGTCCTGTTCAGCCAGAAGGTCCAGATGGCAAAGCAGCAATCTTTGGCCGGGGTCCAGAGCAATGGTACTTTGGATGTTTTCATGCCACACAATTTCCATTCTGTCCTTTTAAAATCTCTTTCCCTCTCTCTTCCCTGTGGCATCATTTCTGTAATTTAAAACCAGTGTTGTTCAGGTTTTCTAGACCTAGGACTAGGGATAATTCAGATGAAAATGGAAACGGGAGCACAAATTCCCCATCTTTAATCGTTTGTCCCATGTCTGGACTGCAAATCAAGCCAGGGAATATGATCAGTATTTGCTGCTGCTGCTGCTGCTGCTGCTGCTGCTGCTGTTGCTTTCAATCTGCCACTGATGTTTTTATATGTGTTGGAAGCCACCCAGACTGGCTGGGGCAACCCAGCCAGATGGGCAGGGTATAAATAATAAAATTATTATTATTATTATTATTATTATTATTATTATTATTATTATTGATGTGTAATTGATTGCACCCCCCCCATCTGCACTGTTTCCTTTGCCTTGAAATGGGTTGAAATAATGTCAAAACTTATGTAATCTATGTCTCAAATTACATATATTATGCTGTTATGTAATTTGTCCACAGCAGACATCAACAAGAATAGCATAATTCTTGATGGAATACAAACTGCAGCAGAAAAGAAACAGCGCTGCAAGTGATGGATATAGGATAGAGTAGAAAATGATGCCCAACCCATAAATCCAACCACTAAAATAAAAATAAAAGTTATCTCTCTACATCAGGGGTTAGGAACCAGTGTCCCTCCAGGTGTTCTTGGACTACAGCTTCCATCATCCTTGAGCATTGGTTATGCTGGCTGGAATGGATGGGAGTTGGGATCCAACAGCATCAGCAGCACCACAAGTTACCCACCTCTCCCCTCTCTCTCACACACAAACCACTTTCCGTCATCTTTCATTTCCTCAGAAGATAGTCATAGCAGTGCTGGTTTGAGCTACCATGGCTGATCCGTTGCAGACCAGTGATTTGAATGGTCTGCTCCAAAATGTTACTTAAAAGAAATCCCATGTATTTTATTTGTATGCGTGTGTTGTAAAGATCTCATGCTGAGCCATGCCCAGCCCTTCGAACAGAATCACACCCAGAGACCCTTTCAGCTGTGTATATGGAGGAAGCCTCAGCTGCTATTCTGAATCCCTTCTTATTATGAGACACGGCTGGTAGCGAATTGATCTTGGCTTAGGTGCAAATGTGATTCCATCCCCTTAAGTATTATGTTTTTAATAATCCATTCCAATTAATTTCCAGTCTGTCACCAGCCCCCCCTTTTGCAGCTTTCCCCTTTTTCTTTTACATTACTCCCAAATTATATATTGTCCGTCTCACTCATTGTCTTCCTTTCCCCCACCCCTTCCCCGCTGCCTGCAGGATGAGGTCCTGTGCCAAATCAATGCTTCCGTCTCAGTGGCTGTTCCTGGCATATGTGTTAATGGTGTGCTGTAAATTGTTGTCCGCGACTAGCCACCATCCCCGGGGGCACCCAGGTAGGAGCTTTTAAACTCATTACGCGCCGCCGAGGCCAATTAATAACACTCTCTGAATGTTAGCGTCCACTTTTTAGCCATGGATAATTGATGAAGCTGTTGACACTGCGCTGCGATCGGAGCAGGAAAGGTTATGAACACATGTGTACGGAAAAAGAAAGAAAGAAAGGGATGAGTTATTGCTCAGATTTCAAAAGAGTTCATGGTAACGTTTATGTCGGGCAGTTTCCCAAGTGATTTCAAAACATCTTCCCGGTTTGGGGTGTTTTTCTTTGTTTCTCCTTTGTAACCAAAAGCAAAATAGATCTCAGTTTCGTATAGCAGAAAATAAACCCTTTTGTTACAGAAAATGAAGGTAGGTCGGGGGGGGGGGGAGAAAAAATAATAATGAAAGCTTACTAGTGATGTTTCACACATTAGTTTCCTCCCCTTCATGTGATAAGCTGATTACTCTAACCAAATAAATTCCGTTTTTAGAACAGCTGTGACAGCCCTGCACAGTTGACAGGCTCTGTAGGATGTGAAAAATAGACTGGGTTTTCCCAGATGAAGATATCAGTTATGGGGGGGGGGGGAGATGCACTACCTGGGTTAAGGAATCTTCGGGGAGAGGGTTTAGGGGGTAGGAACCTCCTGAGACCACTTGCTCACCAATCTAGGGATTTCAGTAGAATCATATGCATGCCCAAATCTGTTGAATTGAAGACTGTGTCTCCCCACAGTGTCTCTTCTGTGGGCTGTGGGAGCCGCTAGCCTGCCGAAGCGTGCTCCCTTTCTGTAAATGAAAGCTACGTGGCTCACCTGAGAATTTGGTGTAGAAGGTTTTAGACTTTGAGCCATAAGTGCTTGCCAGGCAGGACAGAACCATTTTGCTCGCTTCCCAGTAGGCGGGTTGCTGTTGCTTACCAGGAGAAGGCAGGGTAAGGTGGCCAAAAATGGCTGCTCTACAAGCACACTGCCAGGAGCGCCAGATTGGCTCTGCTGGTGCATTTGCACCATGCTGACCCCCCTGCTGCCATGCCACTCCTAGTAATTAACAGGGACTCCCACCAGCCAGGATGGTAGCATGGCAGCTCTGGCCCACCAGGATTTCTGTATTTTCCCCTCTGTTTGCTTGGCCTTTCTTGGGGTTCAAATCCCTGTGGACTGGTAAAGAGTGCCTTGAGCCTCGCTTGAGTTGCAGGGGTTGTTGTGGGAATAAACAAGACAGACTTTTCTTTTTTTAAAAAATATAATTTTTATTCAGTTTACAAATAAGACAAATTAATACAATTCAAACAATTTATAAAACCATTCTCTCATTTTTTTACTTCCCTCAACTTGGCTGGTACTCCTTCCCTTCTCAATTTTCCACACATTTCTTAGTTCATATCTACTTCTTAAATTAAATCTGCTTTCAATCCATAATTTTAACTTTCATTTTTACAAAGCTTCTCTGAACGTTACAAGTGTTATTTGTTTTTCACTTAAATTATGCATATATTCTGAGAATTTTTCCCATTCTTCAATAAATCTCTGATCTCATCGATTCCTAATTCTTCCTGTCATTCTATCCAGTTCTGCAAAGTCCATCATTTTCATTCTCCATTCTTCCAGTGTTGGTAGTTCTTCTCGTTTCCATTTCTGGGCTAACAATATTCTCGCTGCTGTTACTGCGTACAAAAATAATTTCCTATCTTTCTTGTTTATCTCATTTCTCACAATACCTAGCAGGAATGCTTCTGGCTTCTTAACAAATGTATATTTAAACATTTTCTTCAATTCATTATATATCATTTCCCAATAAAACAAGACAGACTTTTCAAAGTCCTTTGTATGGTGTGTGAGTGAGAGAGAGAGAGAGAAAGAGGAAGTGCAATGCTCACTCCAATATTCTGAGCAGCTCTAAATTCCAAAAGTGCAACACTTTCCCAAGTGCGGTTTCTTTCGGACGATGTTCACTGGAGGTTCGTTGTTGTTTGAACTTATCTGCGCGTTGAGGTCCCCAAGTCACCCCAATAACTCACACCACACACATCAATTTTTGTTTAAGGTTTTTTGGCATGAATTTGGCCACAGCTTTATTTAAATACACACATGTGAGTGGTTGCTTAGGCATTGGTTATGACTATCTGTCCTTGCCCCAGGGACAGAACTGACTTCTGGATTCCAGCGGAAGCCAGTCAGGGAGAACCATATTGGGGAGAAAAGAAGCTGGGCATCAGTCCCTCATTTCTCACCCTCATGCCCCCAGGGGGCTTGCACAGCCCAAGTCCAATGCCAGGGACTAGGACGAAAAGATGGCAAGCCCCTGGATTCCTTTAACGGAATTCCCTATGCAGCACCACCATTGGAGGGGTAGGCACTTACTCCTCCACCAACCAATTTTAACCAATGCCTAACCGCTAGCCTTACAAGTTGTGACGATTTGCTACGCAGTAGGCAAAAAACCAAATGGCCAATCAGCCAAATGGACAAAATTCCTACCAGGCCCCTGCCTCAAAAGCAGACGACCCCATGTCAGGCATAGCAAGGTCAGAGAGCAATGAACCCCCCCCTTTTCAGGGAGGGTGGGCGGGTGATCCGGTGCACACAGCCCAAGAGAAAGCCCCAAGCTGCGTGCCCTGTATTTAAGCCCTCTGACCCCTCCCACCAGTTTGCAACATAACAAACTCCCCAGCAACACACTTTTGCCCAATCACAGCTCGTGGCCTTTAACCAAACAACAGTGGGGTGGCTGCAGGCCCCCACTGCAACACGTGCTCTCTGTTATGGAGAACACGCTTTGTGGAAGCACAGTAGCCACCAATAACCTTTTCCTCCATTAATTTGTCCAATCCTCTTTTCAAGCCAACTGAGCTGATGATCATCACTACATCTTGGTAGTGGGAGCAAATTCTATAGTTTGTGTGCAGTGTGAGCAAAGCGACTGCCCTGAATCTCCCAACATCCAGCTTCATTTGGATTTCTGCAAGTTCTAGAGTTGTTAGGGAGAGAGAAAAGCTTTTCTTTTCTCACTTTCTCCACCCCATGCATAATTTTATACGCTGCTATCATGCTCCCCCTTTATGTGTCTTTTCTGTAAACGAAAAAACAACAACCCAAATGTTGTAGCCTTTTGCTCACAGGGCAGTCGCTCCATCTCCTTGATCTTCAAAGACGTGAGTCCAGAGTGGTTGTCATTCTTGTTTGATAATATGGGATAAAGTAGCAGCATGATTAGCTGAAGTCAATAAATATGTCCCTTCGAGTGATTATCTCCCTTGAAAAGCCTTTTCATGTAAGAACGTTTCTTAGATCAGGCCATACTGTTTACCTGTTTGGTCCACTATTGTCTACTGTGGCAGGCAGTGACTCTCCAGAGCCTCAGGCAGAGATTAAACCTGGGACTTCCCCCACTGGATGCTAGTTTGTGTTAACACTGAGTGCAGCCTGGGTCCCTAGAACTGCATCCTTGTCATGAAGAACACGCTGACGATAAACACTCCGCCCCCCAAGGAGGAGGGATCCTGTTCCTTGTTCTGCGACATAATGCTGTGCAGTACCTATGAATATAAGGGGACGTGGGTGGCACAGTGGGTGGCACAGTGGTCTAAACCACAGAGCCTAGGGCTTGCCACAGGTCGAATCCCTGTGACGGGGTGAGCTCCCGTTACTCTGTTCCAGCTCCTGCCAACCTAGCAGTTTGAAAGCACGTCAAAGTGCAAGTAGATAAATAGGTACCACTCCGTCAGGAAGGTAAACGGCGTTTCCGTGCGTTGCTCTGGTTCACCAGAAGCAGCTTAGTCATGCTGGCTACATGACCTCGAAGCTGTACGCCGGCTCCCTCGGCCAATAAAGCGAGATGAGCACCGCAACCCCAGAGTTGGTCACAACTGGACCTAATGGTCAGGGGTCCCTTTACCTTTACCTATGAATATAGCACTCTAGCACCACCTTGTGACTATTTATAAGCATCACAAGTGTTACGCCACAGCACATTTATTATTTTCTGCATTGCTACCCCATTCTTCAGCGAAAAGGGCTCCCAGAGGCAACTTACAGAGGAATAATAATGATGATGATGATGATGATGATACAGCCCTTGCCTTTAGACAGACAATCAAAGAGACAAGGCACAAAAGGAAAAGGGGACAGGGAAGGAGGAGGAAAAAACCAAGCCCAGGCAACAGTTTTTCACAAAGTTCTTAAAGGGATCAGCTGGGTTCGAAATAACATAGGGTAAGGAGGAGGTATGGGATGCGGGTGGCGCTGTGGGTTAAAGCCTCAGTGCCTAGGGCTTGCCGATCGAAAGGTCGGCGGTTCGAATCCCCGTGGCGGGGTGCGCTCCCGCTGTTCGGTCCCAGCGCCTGCCAACCTAGCAGTTCGAAAGCACCCCTGGGTGCAAGTAGATAAATAGGGACCGCTTACTAGCAGGAAGGTAAACGGCGTTTCCGTGTGCGGCTCTGGCTCGCCAGAGCAGCGATGTCACGCTGGCCACGTGACCCGGAAGTGTCTTCGGACAGCACTGGCCCTTGGCCTCTTTGAGTGAGATGAGCGCACAACCCTAGAGTCTGTCAAGACTGGCCCGTACGGGCAGGGGTACCTTTACCTTTACCTTTAAGGAGGAGGTAAAAGCATCTTATGTCTCAGCAGAGCCAATGGACTGGCCCTGCATCTCTTCTGTACCTCTGCTGTGGCTTAATGGAGGAGCTGCTGCCAGGCCAGCATATGAGAATTTGCATTTCTAAACCGCAGTTTGCCTTCCAGTCCAGGGTACCAACCACAGAAAGAAAACCATTTATATAAGATCACATCAACTTAAAACAGGAAAGGTCTTGACATCCTGGTTATTCTGAGAAACCTGGAAAGTTTCTCCATACGCTTAGGCAGTATGGAAGGGGTGTGTTTAGAGTGGCTGGCTGTGTAGGGACCCTTTGTTGTTACCATAGCAATGAGAAGAATAAACAAAACTCTCAAACTTTGAGCAGTGAAAATCTGCCAAACAAATGGTGGGACCAAAATAACCTATGCAAATGTATGCGAATCTGTTTCTTTAAACATTATCCCAGTTGCAGAAGTGGGGGCCCCCAGAATAATTTAGAGCTTAACTTGGCTGCTGCACAAAAACTGTAGTTTTTTCCACATTTGTCATGTTTACATATAGTTTTATGGCAATTCAGCATTCAGTTAATTAGGGTGGTTTTGAGTTTTTTTATATAAAAAAAATCTGTACCATCTGCTTTGGTACCATTTCCAAAATCACCTCATTTAGAGGCAAGTTTCCATGTTAAAAATAAACTCTTGGGAGCCTCATTTATTATCACATTGCAACAAAAAATATATGAAATTGCTGGCATCAATTAGCACGTGAATACCTACTACTTTATCCACAAACACTCCACAACTGGGAGCCCAGCGACATGGTGATAAGTCGCTGGCGATTTCACAAGGTGGTGATTGGTGCGTGAACAATGTCTGAATGTGTAAACTTATACGAAGCCGTCACTTCATGGTCTCGTTTTCCTCCCCATCCCCCCCACAAAAAAGTCGATGGTGGCTATTTATTTCTAGAAAATTTCCAGCTACAGTTAATGAGCAAAATTAATTTGCATCTTTTGAGCAGGCCCGCAACCCCACAGCCCATCTTGTTAACCTCAGTTTCCACACGGTCTTCCAATTCCGTTCAGTTTGCCTTTTCTAGCATGCAAGAGAATTAGCAGTGGCAAAAACATGTTGACTTTGGAATTCGTTTCCAACCTAGGATTCAATCACGCCCCTTTAAAATTCATTCTCCATCCATTCCCAGGGGAAATACCTGTGATGGGAAGATGATGATGATGTCTTTTGTGTGCATGCAAGATGAATGCTCATTACACACAGTGCAAATTCTTTAACTTTTACCGCTCAAGACTTTGCTTGTATGTGGGGTTGTGCTATTATTATTATTATTATTATTATTTTGGTAGGGTTAAGATTGATTTTTAGCCCTCTCAATAGGCACCCTCTTAATATTAAAGTGTTTGTGAAGTGACAACAACTTTATGTGAATGAAAAATAGATGACCGTAAGGTAATTGCTTCTGGAAGCCTCAAGGAATAGAACAAGCAATACCTTGTTGCTGTTGTTAATTTTGTTCCTTCTGAAAAATTGAAGCAAACTTCAATTGAAGCAAACTTCTCTTGAACAAAAGGGAAGACTGATGTTTACCTGCCATTTTCTGTCTCAGAGTGTCCGCACCGTCTTGACTAAGCTGCCGTGATGTCACTGAATGTTCACAACATTCTAACTGTTCAGAATGCTGAAAGACCATGAAACCTTTGCAAATGAGGAGCCCAGAGCCATTGGCAGACAGGAAGTGTGGGTGCTGAGCTATGAGGGAGGCTTGTGGCTAAAGGTTAAGTGAGAAGAGGCCCCAAGATCGAGAGGAGGTAAGGGACAGGGGGAATCTAGGAAGCATGGTGGCTGAAGGAAGGGAATAGGGCAGGCTATGGACTGAGAAGCAGATTGAGAGGAGGTAAGGGACAGGGGGAATCTAGGAAGCGTGGTGGCTGAAGGAAGGGAATAGGGCAGGCTATGGACTGAGAAGCAGGGGGAAAGCAGATCACGGAGGGAAAGGGCAGGAGGCATTGTATGATGTTGGCGAGATCATTGAGGACACGGGAAGGAACTCTGAAAACTGGGGATTTTTGCACTGTGTGCCTAGAGGCAACAAGTAAAGAGAGGTGATAGTGAAAATGTTAAAAGTCACATTTTGATTTGTATGACTGTCATTACGCAGGGCTACAGGTCTCTAGTTACATGTTCTGTGGCTGCATATAGCCATACAGATGCAGCAACAGACTTGTATAGCACACTTGCTTGGCACATTGTAATTGTCTTCTGAGTATTGCAGCTAATATGTGTAGTAGGGATTTCTCAGGGGTTTGAACAGGGACACTTGCAATTAGGATTGGGGCAAACACAGTCCTGCTTTGATGGAGATAACTGTATATTACGGACCCCTGTGAAATAGTGTAGTTTAGGATCTTCTGAGAACTACTTCACAGATGGCAACTTGTAAGCAACCACAGTTTGTGACATTGCACAACTGCATTGCTGATAATGGGGTGTATTTGTTAAGGCATTAGCTATAGCTTCCAATTTCCTGACTTTGTGGAGCTTAAGTCAAGATGAGATAGACTTAACTCCGCGCTTAATCTGGTGGGCTTTTAAAAAATTATAATTGAGTAGTATCTGGTGAGGACTGATCCTTCTTTCTCAAAGTGTTCCAGTGTGTTAGATCAGGGCCTGAAGTGAACTCTAACTGTGTACATATCATATATTTAAAGCATATGACGTCCCTTAAAGAAACCGGGGAACTGCAGCTTTTTAAGGGTGCTTGGAATTGTAGTTCTGTGAGAGGTAAACTACAATTCCCAAAGAATCTTGGGAATTGTAGTTTACCTCTCACAGAACTACAATTCCCAAGATTCTTTGGGAAAGTTATGTGCCTTAAATGTATGGTGTATGTGCAGCCCCAGTGACTGTTTCCATGACATTGTGAGGCCGTTCTTTGCAGCCCCCAACACAAAATCAATTCACATAATTGGAGAGAGAGGTGTTGGGTAAAAATCCTGTTGTTGATACTCAGGTTTCAAAGCAGCGAACAGAAGGAGGGCTGCTTCAGCAAGACATAAAGGGCACATCAACAGACCTGAACCTATAGCTCAATTCTCCCTTCATCATCTAATCAAACAACCACATCATGACATTGACATCTGGAGATAGGAAATATGTGTCATTTGCAGGGCAGGGGGTGGGGGGAACTGAGCTGCAGTGAATGTCACCTTCCCATCACCCTCCCCTGACTATCTAGAAAAAGTACAAGCATTTGATTTCATAGCCTTTCTCCACCTCCTTACTACCACTCTGAAGCTAATTTAAAGTAAGAGTTCCACGTGATAACTACACTTCTCTCTCGTTTGTAAATCTAGGAGAAAATGCTGTTTCTGCTTCTCTTTTTTGAGGTGGCAATGACATTCTGTGATTTCATGTCATATTTCATGAGCAATAGCAGTCATAACCTTTATAAGGCATTTAAAACACACACACGCACACACGACTACTCTAATGATTGTTGAGTGTTACTTTTTGATGTAGGTTGCTTGTTTTAAAGTTATGTTTTATTATCACATTTTTGAATTGCATTAGATTGGTATAAGATGTACATTTTTTGTTTCTTCAGCTTGTAAACTGCCTTGAGTATTGTAAGATAGAAAGAAGGTATACAAATTTAAAATGTTGACGTCGTAGTTGATGATGACTACCTGAAGTATTTAGACTTTAGGCAGTAGAGCTCTTCTGTTACTAAATGCAGGACTAAAATCCAAGGTTCAGGGGATCAGTCTAGCCTGAACAAACCGTGGACCAGTATTCCCCTTTGCTTTCTTGGTTGCCAAGAGCCATTGTTGTTCCCAAGTGAAAAACCTTCTTTAAAGGGGAGAAGCCTTTGAGATCCCGCTAGAGGGCTCTGCAAGACTAAAAACCATTGACGGGCTGCCAAAGAGAGACAGAGCTCCCCGTCTAATGATGGAAGTCATAACTCTGCAATTTGCTAATCAGAGTGACGGGTCCTTTGTCTTTTCATGGGTCAGACATGAATGGCGCGCAAATATGTTCTAGCCTTTTGTTAGACTTAACTCCACTTATGTCTTAATGTTTTATTCAGTGTGCTCTATTTATGGGTATTATTGGCTTGCTTCCTCCTCCCTCAGAGGCTGGCCACCGTGGAAGGCTAGGTCTGTAATCTCTTCAAGTAAGACAGTGAAAAGAGCACATCAGTAGAACAAAAAGGACTCTTTTAAACAATATAATATTTGGCTTGAGAATATGCATGTTGCCAAACAATACAGACATGGTGTGTGTGTGTGTGTGAGAGAGAGAGAGAGAGAGAGAGAGAGAGAGAGAGAGAGATATTGAGGAGGGAATTCATAGTTTTATCTTCTTTAAATACTATGGGGAACCGTAATACACACAGGATAGGTTTTGACAAAGTCTTCAATTTAAATGCATAGGTATGCTTTCCTTTGGGAGCAATTCAATGTTAATTTGGTCTTTTATAATGTAAAATAAAGCCCCTGGTATAGTTTCTCCATGAATGTGCACTTTACAAATGCATTCCTGTATGAATGGATTTATGTATTCAAGGGAGCTGGAAACAAATTACAGATTGGATGATTAATGTGTAGCTTTCATGGGCCAGGATTCTTAATGATCAGGAAAAGAATAACATTCCTTATAGAACAGTAGGGTGGACTTCTAAATTATCGAGCCCCAAGCAGCGAATGAATGGCCAACGCTGTTGTCCCTCTGGTGAGTGGACTGAACCAAAGTCCTACTAACCAAACCCCTACGCCCCAAATAATATGATCCTATTCCATAACTGCTCCGGGGAAGCTTGGAGAAATGCAGGCCTCTTTGACTCAGTGCACATTTCCTCAGTTTACATGGACAGCACTGTTATCGGAGCTTGATATCTGTAGTGACAGGGATGGGGAACCTGTGGCTCTTCAGGCTATATTGAACTCAAACTCCCATCAGCACCAGCAAACATGGCCACAGTTCTGGGACCATGAGAGCTATAGTCCAGGATCATCTGGAAGACTAGATGTTTCCTACCTCTGCTGTAATGGGAGACAGCCCTTTGATGGATATCCTATCCAGAAGTTATGTAGCAGATGTTTCTGCAGCTAAACTAAAAGCATTTAGGCCTATGCACTGGCATTTCATGCATTTGTTGTTGTTTAGTTGTTTAGTCGTGTCCAACTCTTTGTGACCCCAGGGACCAGAGCACGCCAGGCACTCCTGTCTTCCATTGCCTCCCGCAGTTTGGTCAAAATCATGTTGGTAGTTTTGAGAACACTATCCAACCATCTCGTCCCCTGTCGTCCCCTTCTCCTTGTGCCCTCCATCTTTCCCAACATCAGGGTCTTTTCCAGGGAGTCTTCTCTTCTCATGAGGTGGCCAGAGTACTGGAGCCTCCGCTTCAGGATCTGTCCTTCCAGTGAGCATTCAGGGCTGATTTCCTTAAGAATGGATAAGTATGATCTTCTTGCAGTCCATGGGACTCTCAAGAGTCTCCTCCAGCACCATAATTCAAAAGCATCAATTCTTCGGTGATTAGCCTTCTTTATGGTCCAGTTCTCACTTCCATACATCAGACTGGGAAAACCATGGCTTTAACTATACGGACCTTCATGCAGTTAGTCATGGAATAAAGACTATCATAGATGGCTTGGCAGCCAACCAACAAACCTTGTAAGGTACTGTAGGCCTGAAGGGCCATTGTGTTTGTTTGTGGCTGGCTGGCTGGCTGGCACATAGATATGTCTTTGTGGGGTATGCCACAAAATAGTGAACATGCTAACCCAAAGGTTGCCAATTGTCAACACATTTGGATTTCTGGGCGAGCATCATGGCTGCCATCCCCTCTGCTCATTCATCTCCTTATTCCATGATTGCTAAACTGACTCAGGAGTCTTGGGTGAAGGACCTTCTCGAAAGCTTTTTGAAAGTCTACATGCGCAATGTCAACCAGATCACCTCTAGCAATATGCTTGTGGGCACTGCCAAAGAATTCTAATAGGTCAGTGAGGCAGGACTTAGCATTACAAAAGCCATGCTCATTGTACTTCACAAAGACTACTTCTGTGTGCTTGGTAATTTTATGCCTGACAGTGGTTTCCACCAGTTTTCCCAGGGCTGACTTAAGCTAACTGGTCTGTAGTTTCCACATCTAAGAGAGAAGCTACAGACCTAAGAGACGAGTTACATATTTCATTAGCAGATCACCAGTTTCACATCTGAGTTCTAGGATGGATGCCATCTGGATCTGGCTGAGTAAAATGAGATTCTCCCTTGCACATGTGGATAATTACTGGTATAGAAAAAAATGGAGCTGCCTCTGCATATAAGAGATTCTTTGTGTATTTGGGGGACTAAGAAAGTTGGATCTCATCCATGGTGCATGTAAGTTCAGAGTTTACCAATAGCAGGCTTAACCTCCACAACTCCCCTTAGCCTGCATTGCCAATGGCTGAGATTATGGAGATTATTGGCTACCCTTGTCCTAGAAGCAGCCCACACTTCAGAAATGACCCATTCATCACAACCCTTTCTCTCTTGTCATTTCCACTTCTATTCCATGGATGACGTCTTTGAAACAGTAGGCAATTTATAGCATTCATAGCATTTTGAGTTGGGCTCCCTTCCAATAAATTCCTGTGAAATCTTCCCTTAAAGGAATTTCTTGATTTTACTGCAAGCAGCCTGTTTTGTTTCAGAAAAGTGACCAATTGGAGGGCTGTGTCTTCTTAAGGCAGGAGATTAGACATCTCATCTTGTGCTCTGCTGGGTAATCTCTTCTCATCATGCTGGAAATGATACCTGTCAGAACAGAATGGAACCAACATTTGGTATTCATTAACTTTCCGGGATAGCAATCTTTAACAATGCTCCCAAGAAGAAAAAACAAATTATGAGCGAGAAGCTCAAGGATCAACACTTGCATTGCTTGGCATCAGACCCTTCCTTTCTCTTGCGATTTCATCTTCCATTATCCTGCTGTGCAAGATCCAAAAAGAAGTGAAGCCGGTGATGGCTGTTGTTTCTCTTTCCCATGTTTCAGCCTTCAGCTAAATTCTCTTGGAGTTCATGTATACATGACAGGTGTCCAATAGGAATGGAGGAAGCTATCTCATGCTGAGTCAGACTGTTGGGTCCTTATGGCCCATTACTAGCCTTTCTCAACCTTGGTCTAGATGACCCTTGGGGTCCCTTCCAACTCTACAACTCTATGATTCTATACAGCTTGCATCATCCCTGACCACTGGCCATGCTGACTAGGAATGATGGGAGTTGTAGTCCAACAACACCTGGGGACCCAAGGTTGAGAAAGGCTGGTCTACACTGACTGGCAGCAGGTCTGCAGAATTTGAATATGGTATCTTGTGAATGCAGGACGCGGGTGGTGCTGTGGTCTAAATCACAGAGCCTAGGGCTTGCCAATCAGAAGGTCGACGGTTTGAATCCCCATGACGGGGTGAGCTCCCGTTGCTTGGTCCCTGCTCCTGCCAACCTAGCAGTTCAAAAGCACATCAGAGTGCAAGTAGATAAATAGGTACCGCTCCAGCGAGAAGGCAAACGGTGTGTCCGTGTGCTGCTCTGGTTTGCCAGAAGCAGCTTAGTCATGCTGGCCACATGACCTGGAAGCTGTCTGCGGACAAACGCCGGCTCCCTCGGCCTATAGAGCGAGATGAGTGTCGCAACCCCATAGTCATTTGCGACTGGACCCAACGGTCAGGGGTACCTTTACCTTTACTTTGTGCATGCAATGCAAATGTTCTACCACTGAGCTATGGCAGTCCCTAATAGTGAAGGCGAAGGGCTACTCTGGGCTGTGGGTGGGGGAAGGGCAGGTCCCTGCCCCAAAGAATTTACAGTTGGTGGCAGAATTCATGCACATGCAGTTGGGGTTAAGAAGCAAGCTTAAATATGAAGCAGATTTAAAAACAAAAACAGTAGTGCTTATATGGTAGGAATTCCTCACCCACCAACCCACCCCTTAAGTGTGGCTTCTGCTCCTTGGCATAGTCCACAAGAGATGCTATATCTTTCTGAAGTCTTCCTTTTATGGGCTTATCCTGTACTGGTTCCAGCTAGCCTTACTGGTATAAATAACAAGGCTGAGACAGATTTAGAACAATTTGCAGTGTTTCTTAGTAAGGATCTAATGCAGTACTTATTACGTGCAGAGCTGAGCAACTTCCTCTAGCCAATTAATCTAGCCATAGAGATAGAACTCACTCAATATTTTAGTATGTCTGGGACTAGGGATGGAGGAGGCCTTTGCTTTAAATCGATTTTATCACCAAATTTGGTGGTTCTGACCAAATTGAGCTTTGCTTGCATCAGATTGCCTCTTGCATTGTGCATCTTCATGTCTGAGCCACGGATGCATTTTTTTTTAAAAGCCTAATTATATGCAAAATTATATGGAATAAATAAACATACTATAAATACAATGTTTATAAAAGAGTCAAGTCCCAAGCTGTGCCATATTTCTGCAGCATAATTTTATAAGTATACTAACACATTTATTTTTTATAGTTATATACATCGCTGTAGGCATCTGTTTGTACTAGTTACTTTAGCATCTCTATGTATATAATATGATATGTATAGTAATGCATATAATATGCAATAATTGTTTGTATTTTTAGTAGAACGGGGGGGGGGGGAGGGAACCATTACTTTTCATTGAGATCAAGGAGCAAGACATTAGAAATTAGAAAACAAAAATCTGTGTGAATATGCTTGCCATTGGGATTTTCTGAAAATTCAGCCCTTATCTGCCAGTGAGAGCTTTTTGCTTCTTCTGTTCTCTTTGAAAGTTTGTGCTTAGCTACTGCCTGTTGACAATGCATATTGCTTTGTTTTGTCGCCCCCTCTAAAAAGCCTCTTCTGTAGGATGCTTTCCAAGCGTCTTGGCTAAGAGGGTTTTGATCCTTTGAAGGCCTTTCTTGAGTAGTAATCATCCGAGCTTTCCCTGAGCAATAAGTGCCGGCATCTCTGTAATAATGATAGTCCACCCTGCTCTCTTAGCCTTAATTGCTGAGAGCATTTTGCTCTTAACAAAATGCCAATTGAATTGGAAGGTTTCCCCTTAGCGAGATTCGGAAGAATGCGGATCGTCGGTGCCTGGAAAGTTTGGTGAACTTAATTGCTTCCTCGTCCTGACCTCACCGCTTTGGTTGTTTTGTTGCTTGAGACTGAGAAGCAGGAGAAGAGAATCAGCAGAGATTGGATTGACTTTTCCTGCCAGCCCCCTCCTTGTACTTCACATGGCCCTCCTGTCCTCCATCTGAACTCTAGATGGAAGGACATTTGTGTGGTGTTTTTGTTAGCAGATGCTTTGACAGGTGTGGGGGATCCTTCTTACATCTTTTCAGCTGGGTGGGATGCTGCCAGTGAAGGTCCTGTGGAAGCTCAGAAGAAACACCAGCCTCAGCAAAATGCTGTTTATGGCAAACGAAGCTCCAGTCCCCAGACGAGGAGCCAACATCATTAGTCTGCAGCTTGCGAATAGCTCTGTTTCGCTAATGTCAAGAAGCCTTCCCTTTTATCAGAATGAATCGCTTGGATGCTGGTGCCAGAAGAGGGAGAATGCCATTTGCTCTGAAACATGCTCCCTTGTAGGGCCTTATAATCTACCCAAAGAATGTATCTGTGACCATCAGTGGGGCAACAAATCCCAGAAATGTTCCTGCCAATTCCTCTTTTTTTTTGCTTGCTCCAAGTACTAATTTATCTTTGCTGTTGTTTCTGCTTCCTTTCAAGGGATCAGAGTAAATGGATAATAATGCTTCTATAAAGAAAGTGTTTAGAAACACATAGGGAAGGAGGGCAGGAGCAGTGCAGGAGAAACAGGGCAGAGGAGGAAGAAAGAAGGTTCTTTTTACTGCTTACTTTCCATACCAGGGCTGGCCCTACCATTGGGCAAAGTGAATCAGCTGCCTTAGGTGGTGGATGTTGGGGTGGGCGGGCAATGGTAGATGTAGATCAGTGGCAGAGCATCAGCATCAGATGATGAGCTAGAGGGATCAATGATCTGACTTTGTGTAACACAACTTCCTGTGTCCCATCTCTCATACCATTCCCCCTGAGACTCCTAAACTAGCCTGCCTCACAACCCCCTAAGCTAGCCTGCTGTCCTCTGGCATAGTATGGGACAATGTCCTGTCCCTGGTGTTGAAGTGAGAGTCACCCTGGCACTGTGCAGAAGTGTGATGGCAAGTGTGGCATATTGGCTCTACCGTGTTCAATATAATTGTTTAATGTACATTGAAATGGAAAATAACTCTGTAATGTGTCTGTATGTATACTGTGAAGCATGGCATGGAAACTTCCATTGAGCAGTCCTGAAATTAAAAGACAGCTGCTTCTTGGGAGAAAAGCGATGACAAGCCTAGACAGTATCTTAAAAAGCAGAGACATCACCTTGCTGACAAAGGTCCTTATAGTTAAAGCTATGGTTTTCCCAGTAGTGATGTATGGAAGTGAGAGCTGGACCATAAAGAAGGTTGATTGCCAAAGAATTGATGCTTTTGAATCTGGAGGAGACTCTTGAGAGTCCCATGGACTGCAAGAAGATCAAATCTATCCATTCTGAAGGAAATCAGCCCTGAGTGCTCACTGGAAGGACAGATCGTGAAGCTGAGGCTCCAATACTTTGGCCACCTCATGAGAAGAGAAGACTCCCTGGAAAAGACCCAGATGTTGGGAAAGATGGAGGGCACAAGGAGAAGGGGACGACAGAGGACGAGATGGTTGGACAGTGTTCTCGAAACTACCAGCATGAGTTTGACCAAGCTGCGGGAGGCAGTGGATGCCAGGAGTGCCTGGAGTGCTCTGGTCCATGGGGTCACAAAGTGTCCGACACGACTAAAAGTCTAAATAACAACAACAGCTTAGAAGAGGGTCTAACAAGTTAATCATTAAGTGGGGCTGTATCTGTTGGCTCAGTCACATGAAAGAGATACTAATACATATATAGGTCTTCATCTTGGGTGGAGTGAGTCTTTGTTTCTCAAGCTATTGACCAGAATGGACATGCTAATCTCTTCTCTAGGAAAACAGCCTCAGGCCAATGGAGGCTGGAATGGAGAAGAGCCAGATCTTTGCTTTTTTAGCTCTTGATGGAAGATACCCATAATCTAAGGTATTTTACCTATGCTGGGATCAGCATGCAGCTATCTGGATGTAACTTTGTTTGCTTCAAGTTGCTTTGGAGTAGAGTTCTGTAGTAAAGCTTTTGAACCATATTTTTGAACTGGACACTTTTTATTTCAAAGAAGTCAGTTTTTATTCCTCTAGTTTGCTCCCATATGCGCAATATTATTAACCTCAATATGAATAACCACTGCACTGTGCAGTGCTGAATGACACGCTGCTTTTGGAAGGTGGGAGAGCAGCAGCTCCCCAACTACACCACCCCACCAGCCGACAGCTACTGCAGTGGAAGAAGAAGTAAATCCCCAAGTCTTGATCCTTGATTGCTGTCTCTCAATATGACTTCTGTTGCAACTTAAAAAACCAAAGCCTAATCATTGCACACATGCAATTAATGTAGCAAGTGGCTGTTTGTCCCTAAATACATACGTTGCAATCATTAACACCAAACATCTGCTACCCAACTTAGCATCATTCTAATAGCAATATTATTATTTTAGGCTGCAATCCAATGCCCACTTGCCGGGGAGAAGGACCCTATGAACTCAATGGGATGTCCTCCCATATGTAGGCTTGCGTGATTATGTGATTGGTTTACTTGATCTACTTGGTTTACTCAGAACTTTGCAACCTTAGTTTTAAAGATCGCTGTGTTGCTGATTTTGCCTGCTTTTTGTCCTTTGATCTGTATTTCCCGCCTTTTGAGGCAGTTAGGTAGGACACTTCCACAATGCACTGGCTTGTGATACTGCAACATGTAGCAAATAAACCACAGACTGGGAGGAAAAGACAAGAGAGTATGAAAATATACTGATAAAGCAGGGGACCTTGAAAATGCTCTCTATATCAAGGATGCCGTCCAATTCTGGAGAGCTCTCTGCCACTATAAGAGCCATTCCGTGTTGTAATATTATTATTGTTATTATATATAGTTCTGGCATAAATCTCATGACTTAAACTCTCTGCACTGTGAAATGGAGATAATGTCAAGCTGATTGATAAAGTGAATAGGACATGACAGTCTGCAAGGAGGGAAAAGGGAAAATCATTTTCAGCAGAGACAGGATCTCATGATGTTGTTTAGTGCTTGATAAGCAGATTGAGAATCAGAAAATCAGATTTAAATTACCGGGTGATGAAACGAGATGGAGATAAATAGGTCTGCTCTAGTGATGGCATCTCTTCTTGACTGAAATAAGAGATTAAGGCTGCAGTCCTTATAGCCACTTACCTGGTGGAGAGACTCCTTGAATTTCTTCGAATTTACTTCTTAGTTTTCATATTTAGTATTGCATAGCATGGTTGCAATCCTATGTCACATGTGAATAAGCCCCATTGAACTCAGTGGGGTTTACTTGTTAGAAGACATGCATAGGATTGTGTTGTGAAAAATGTACAGTATTGTTACAGTTAAGTCACTTTCCTGGTATGCATGTTTTCTCTTCAAGAAATGAAGTTTGAGTGCAGAACTATTCTAAAAACAACCTGCGTAAAATGCGCCAGGTTAAGAATGTGTCGCATACTCTGCCTGACTCTTCTGTTAAACACCCAGCCACACAAACGCACTAAAAACAAGGCATGCAATAAAATGTTGCGGTATCACAGCACTATTTCAGTGAAGAATTTAAAATGGAACTACAATGTTTGCCCAAGCAAACAACATTCGGACCCTTTGCTCTTGCAAAACCAATGACTCACTTGATAGCAGAGTAGAAGACAGCTCTTGAGGTAGTTGACCAGAATGAAGTTCTGGTTCATAGCAGTGGCAGATGTTCTACTTGAACAGCATACCATGAAATAATGATGAAGTCTTATTTCCCACCCCCATCACCACCACATGGACACAAGTTACATTCATTCATTCATTCATTCATTCATTCATTCTTACATTCAGCCACCATTCTTCCATTATGGAACTTCCAGTGGTATACATGATGGCATCCCAATAGTCACCTATCTATATACAGACTACTCCAGGGGTCAGCAGACTTTTTCAGCAGGGAGCCAGTCCACTGTCCCTCAGACCTTGTGGGGGGCCAGACTATATTTTGGAAAAAATATATGAACAAATTCCTATGGCCCACAAATAACCCAGAGATGCATTTTAAATAAAAGGACACATTCTACTCATGTAAAAACACGCTGATTCCCGGACTGTCTGTGTGCCAGATTTAAAAGGCAATTGGGCCAGATCCAGCCCCCGGCCCTTAGTTTGCCTACCCATGGACTAGACCCAGTCCTGCTTAGCTTCAGCAGGATGGCTTCATGTGCTTGCAGACCATACCCTGGATCTGGGATTGTTGATATTTCCTTCCCTGACCTTCTGCAATAAGGACCAAAATCTCTCTCCTTGCAACTCCACTGGATAATAATAGTTACTTTTCATATCTGTGAAGTTCTCAAAAACAAACACGTGGAAACAATGAGCCATGGAGCAAACCAAGGAGACTTCTTGCTGCCAGACCATAGCTGTCAGCTTTCCCCTTTTTTAAAGGGAAATTCCCTTATTCTGAATAGGATTCCTCGCAAGAAAAGGGAAAAGTTGACAGCTATGTGCCAGACCTTGTTGGATATTGTTCCCATTTTCTCATGTTCCATGTCTCTTTGGCAGTCACCAACCTTTCGGGGCCTGCTGGCAGTCTGGAAATCAGAAAACTGTGACAGGCACCACAAACAAGCTTAGCCTGCAGCCTATTCCATTGGCTACCATATAAGGCTGATTTCAAGCCTAATATCAGTAGGGCAAGGAAGGCCCCTGCGGTTGCCTTCTCGTGCCCTCTTGTTTTAGACCGTGAGCCTGAGTGCAGGAACCATCTTAGTACTGTTATCTGTGCACTGCTCTGACAGCCCTTTTAGGCGACAGAGGGAGAAGTGTAAATGCCTTAAAAAAATAAGTAAATTTATACCCAGTTTTATGCCTTAAGTCTTACCTGTGCCAGGTTTGTCACTGACTGTTCCTGATTTCTGATTGCCAGTGACATGGCCTCATGAAAGGGTTTAACTTGACTTTTTTGAGCACCTTCTAGCTTGGTGATTCACAAAAATATTTTTAAAAATGAAGAGTTTTTAACAGGTTTTAATATCAATGAAGTTTGTGCTCAGATTGTGAGGCCTGCATTTTTATTTTTTTATTTTTTTGAGGACCTGCTGGCTTTCATTTTAAAATCCTTTAAAGGCACAGGGAAGTGGGTAGTGGTGAGAAGGTCTCATTTCCTTTACTTCCTGTCAGTAATACCGCTCAGTAATCACTGAGCAATCTTCTCTGATCCCCAGAATAAACTCAGCCTTGAAACTTTGTCTAGTAATCCCTGCGCTGAGCCTGAAGTCTCCTCGGAGATGGGATGTGCATATAGCCAGGTCTGAAAGACTGGAGCAGCTGTGGAAGATGTCCTGAAAGCTAGGCATGCCAAACACTGATTCCTGTACAGTGGTACCTCGGGTTCTAGACGCTTCAGGTTCCAGATGCTTCAGGTTCCAGACTCCGCTAACCCAGAAATAGTACCTCGGGTTAAGAACTTTGCTTCAGGAGGAGAACAGAAATCATGCTCTGGCAGCATGGCGGCAGCGGGTGGTCCCATTAGCTAAAGTGGTACCTCAGGTTATCAGTTTCAGGTTAAGAACGGACCTCTGGAACGAATTAAGTTCTTAACCCGAGGTACCACTATACAGCGCTGCAGCCATATGCAAACAGGACTATTATTATTCCTGTTATTGCAATCAGTGTATTAATTGCTTTCTAAGCTGACGTCTCAATGCGATTGGCATATAAAATAGTTAAAAACACAAAAAACCCAGCCAATACGTCTGAAACAAGACTAAAACGCTCATAAATGGACACTGATGCTAAACACTCAATTGCCCAGCTGGGAATGAAATGAGCTGTGGGAACTAAAATGTATTCAACTCCTTTCTGGAAAGCACAGAGAGTGCGCACCTATCGTTTGATATTCCACAGGACAGGGGCGGCCACACTTAAAGCCCTGCTCCAAGTTACTACAGAGCTAGTTTCTGACATCTTTGAAACTTGCAGGAGAAGCTCCCATAGACCAGAGTGATGCGCAGGGTTTATAACGAATAGGGCGGCTCCCTAAGCAGCCAGGTTCTGAGCTGTATAGGGACATACTTTCAACTTGGTCCTGTAGCGAATTGGCAGCTGGTACAAATCCTGCAAACAAGGTATAATATGTTGGTGGTAGTTTTCCCCTGCAGCCAACCTAGCCACTGCATCTGACGCCAGCTGCAGCTTCTGAATCAATCCCAAGGGTAGTCCCACTTAAAGTGCATTGCATCAGTCGAACTATGATGCTACCAGAGCATGAACAACTGTGGTCAAGCTATCCCAATCCAGGAACGGCCGTAGTTGTTTTACCAACTGAAGACTATACTACATGCAAATTGGACTATACCATAGTAGCGCTCTTAAAGATCCAATCTGTTTTCCCTTGATTGTTTAGTGCACAATAATAACATTAAGTCATGCATGTGATAGGGTTCCATATTTTTTTTATAGTGGCAGCCAGCCACGTTTACTTTTATATTCATCCTGGGCAGAAGATGGCAGTAGAAGAACATACAGAAAGCAGATGCTCTGGGATTTTGTTTCGAGGTGGAATGAAGAGTTTACACCCTCATTACCCCCCTCTCCAACTTTATGGGTGATTTTGTGTTTCCTTGCTCCCCCTCCCCCCAGGTTTGGCCCTGTGCATCCATACGATACCACTAATGCCTTAATTTAATAATTGTTGCGAGGATCAGAAAAACAGATATTTCTGTGTCTGTTGCTAAAGACGCAGGTGGCTGAATCATACATCGTCTATTAGAGACATGCCAGGATGCATTTCATGGGTCATACTCCAGAAATGAACAGCCTAGCTTGGTCAGAATCCTACAGGGGGTGGGGGGAATGGTTTCCTATCTCGGTTGATATCAAGCTGCTTCAATTAAAATGGATAGAGATTTTGTTTCCACTGAGCTCAGACAAATAATTTGATTTTTCACTTAAAAAATAATAATCCAGTAGCATACCTTCCAAGTTGACTTTGTAAATGTATTTGTCCTTCATGTGCCTCATGTGTCTCATGTTACTTACTGGAGATCCTTCCATTTGCGACAAAATATTACGGAGCTTTGCACAATTGCATTGCATCGTAAAATGTTTCACAACTAAACACGGGTCTTTTTGAAATAAAAATAATAATTTTTATTAACGATTTTCCTCGTTTACAAAAGCGCATGCATTGTCTCTCTCTTCAGGTTGTGTTTACTACAGATCAGTTACATTTGTTGTGAGACATTGGACCACATTCTAGACCATTGGGTGGGGTTAATTTCATAGCCTATGTCGTCCTCCCATTGTTTTTTGATTGCATCAAGGGGGTTTGTGGGGCTTTGGAGCAGTGTTTTGCGTATTATGGATACCATCCCCTTGCCATGTCCCGTTGTTGTCAGGAGAAGGTTTCCGAAGGTGGTCAAGGGCCTAGTGGCTGTTGATTTTACTACTGGATTGTTTAAGAAGGCGTGTAGTTAAAAAGGTAAAAGACCTCTGACAGTTAAGTCAAGTTGCAGATGACTCTGGGGTTGTGGCACTCATCTCGCTTTACAGGCTGAGGGAGCCAGCATCTGTCCGCAGACAGTTTTTCCAGATCATGTGGCCAGCATGACTAAGCTACAGGGTAGCGGGGACGGGGTTGGGGACAGTTCACCTTCTTCTTCTTCTTCCTTCCTTGCTTTAAGCATGGGCTGTGTGAACCAGTTTAGTGTTGTGGGGATTTTCCTTCGTTTGTTTTGGAGGAAAGGGTATGCTGTGGTGGGGGTGTTTTTGATTATGTCTCTCTACAAGTGTTGTCATTGTTTTGTCTCATTTCTATACAGTGGAACCTCTACTCACGTACAGAATCTGTTCCGGAGGTCCGTTCGTGGGTCGATCCGGGTTGCTAGGAGAAGCGCCGTTCTGCATGTGCACATTCAGCGACCTCACCATTCTGCTCATGTGCAGTTGGCAGAAGCCACTTCTGCGCGTGCACAAATTGAGGCAAACCCGGTATTTACTTCCGGGTTTGTCACGGTCGCAAGTCAGGTTATTCGCAAGTAGGGGTGGTGGTAAGTCAGGGTTCTATTGCAATGTATGGGATTATGTGGCGCACTTGGTGCATGATGTAGCATAGTTCTATGTTGGGGATTCCCCATCTTCCTTCTGAGATGGGGAGATGCAGGTGTCTTGGGCTTATTCTTGACTTTTTGTCTGAGAAGATAAATGAGTGTAGTTATTTTCTGCTGTTTGCGGAGTTGCGTTGGTGGAATCCAGATTGGAAGGGTTTGGAATAAGTAGGTTAATTTTGTGAAGGTGATCATTTTGATCGTGGCTATTCTCAGTTCCATGTCCCTCAGGTCCCATTTTGTTTTTGGACCTTTGTCATCATGGTGTGTGTGTGTGTTGTGATCTCTTTGCCATTCATCATCTTCCTGGTTGGTGCTATCTCTATTGTCTTGATGGTCTTGGTTTGGGATGGGGTGTTGTGGTTTGGCATTTAGGTGGTGGTGGTTCTTTTTTTTTTTAAAAAAAATTATTTTTATTAATTTCCAATACAAAATTTAGTCATGCATTTTCAATACAATCACAAATACGTATTTTTGACCTCCATCAGTTCATCCGTGAACCCTCCGTGTTCTCATCTTTATTCTGCAAACTCAAAATTTATCATTGCCTTTTATCTTAAAATCCACCTACTCCCCCTCTTCCCTTTTTTACAATGTTTCTATACATATTTCTTCACAAAGCTTCCTGTAAACCCACAAACGAGGTGGTGGTGGTTCTTGGGTGTTGTGGAATTTGAGGGCTTTTTGATTGGTGGCTTTTTTCAGAGCATCGGGGTTAGGCAGCCATTTTCTTCTCGTCTGGGCTGTGATTTAGTGATTTATTGTTCTCCTTTGGCGGTGGCAGCGGTAGGTTGGTGTGCGACAAGTGGTGGCTGCTCTGCTTCATTATTTGTTTAGCTTCATAGGCCTCTGGACTCCGGAGCTTTGTTGGTGCACTCTCAGTCCCGGTGGGATCGAGATCATCTGGGGGGGAAGGCTGTGCACAGCCTCTTCGCTTGTCATTTTGGCCTCCCCAGGCTCCCCTTTGATCGCGGTGGTGGCAGTGATGGTGGTGCAGGGACCAGCCAAGCATCTTGGTTGGTGCTGGTGGTCCCTAGGAGTTCCGTGCAGCCGTGGCACTCACCATCTTGAAACACGGGTGTTTTATACTGATGGTTTTGCAGTAGTAGTTGTTGTGGACCTGGAGTTCTCGGCTATAAAGTACTAGCTTTGAAATGATGGCTTTGTAAGCCTCTGAAGTTAACAATCCATTAAGATGAAAGCGGGGGAGTTCACATTGAAGCTATATTTTCTGGCATCCTGCAAAATCCACAGAACAGTAGGGGAGAGATTGGTACAGTAAAGGCCATCGCCCCACTTACATCAAAAGCTTCCAGTTTCAGGAAGGTTAAAATTCAGAGGATTATGTCAAATCTTGGCATTACACACCGGCATAGAATTGGAACATATGAAGCTGTCTTGTACAAAGTCAGAACATTAGTCCATTCTAGGTTGGGGTAGCTGATGTAGTATTCTCCAGATGTTATGGATCACAGCTTTCACCATTCCTGACCCCAGGTCATGCCACTTGGGGCTGATGGGAGTTGTAGTCTGAAACATCTGGAGGGCACTGTAGACTGTGACTGGAAGCAGCTCTCCATGTTTCCCCAACAGAGGTCTTTCCTAGTCTTTCATTGTGTGAACTCCTGGCCAGTTGGCTCAGTTGGGTTGAGCACGGTGCCAATAGCGGCAAGGTTGTGGGTTCGATTTCCATACAGGCCACCTGCATATTCCTGCATTGTAGGAGGTTGGACTAGATGGCCCTCGGGACCCCTTCCAAGTCTACAATTCTATGGTTTTATTATTACTGTAAAAAAGGAATCACAAGAGATTGAACCTAGGACCAAAGCATGTACTGTATCCCTGAGCTATTAGATAAGGAAATTGACAAACATTGGTGCCATCTATGCAGGTGTTCAGCTGTTTGCAGTGATCATATGAGAGACAACTTGCCACACCCTCAAGCTGCAAATATTCGATGTACTGCCTGCATGGTCTTTATGAATATGAAAACTGTATGTGCATCTCATTATCCATGAGACTGCATGTGTAGATTGAGGCCAGGCCTGGTTGAACACAGGGCTCAAGAATCCTCTTACTCTTCAGCTACATCTTCATAGTTGTAGTCTGGGGAGGTCAACAGGCTCCCGGCATTTAATTGCTTGCTATTGTTCATTTACTCTTCCTTGTTAGTGCTTTACTTTTTCATCCTCACTTCAGTCTTTTGACATATAAACCATCTTTTAAGTATTACCGTATTTTTTGCTCTAAGACTCACTTTTTCCCTCCTAAAAAGTAAGGGGAAATGTGTGTGCGTCTTATGGAGCGAATGCAGGCTGCGCAGTTATCCCAGAAGCCAGAACAGCAAGAGGGATTGCTGCTTTCACTGCACAGCGATCCCTCTTGCTATTCTGGCTTCTGGGATTCAGAATATTTTTTTCTTGTTTTCCTCCTCCCAAACTAGGTGCGTCTTATGGTCTGGTGCGTCTTATAGAGTGAAAAATACAGTATATGAATGAAGGGGTTTTCACATGGTTTCAGGGGAGCAGGACATCACTGTTGGTCTTGCCCTCAACTCTACATTTGTGGAGTACACATGACCATCTGCAGGGAGAATGTGAGCCTCTACATTGCTTGATCATGGTTCCTGGTCTTATAGTAGTCTATATGCATAGAGGTCCATGTGTTTACCTATGAAGACATCTGTCCCTAATGTATGGTTGCTGAGGATGGGGCTGGTGGAAACTGTGTAATGTTGGGAGCAGGGCTTGGTGTGGCCCAGTAATTGTGTGAAGACCCCTTCATGGATGTAACACATGGATGTCATCCTTGTTTTGCAGACTGGAGGTGAATAAACTTCTCAGGACCATCCAGCTGAACTCTCAGCATGGTATTAGTGGGGAAAATAAGGGAAGCAGGTGGCACTGTGGTCTAAACCACTGAACCTCTTGGGATTGTCGATCAGAAGGTCGGTGCAACGGGGTGAGCTCTTGTTGCTCTGTCCCAGCTTCTGCCAACCTAGCAGTTCAAAAGCACACCAGTGCAAGCAGATAAATAGGTGCCGCTGTGATGGGAAGGTAAATGGCATTTCTGTGCGCTCTGGCACTCATTATGGTTGCACCAGAAGCGGTTTAGTCATGCTAGCCACATGATGCTGAAAGCTGTCTGTGGACAAACACCGGCTCCCTCAGCCTGAAAGCGAGATGAGCGTTGCACCCCATAGCTACCTTTGACCCCATAGCTACCATCCAGGGGGTCCTTTACATTTTACCTTTCAGTGGGGAAAATAGTTTTGGGTCAGGAAATCTGATGATACAGCTCAGATTTCTGTTGCAGCGGTAATTTATCCACAGTTTCGTCAGGTAGTTTTGGAACAACTATATTTTTGGTGCTGCTAGATGTTTTCTTGGATAGAGCAAGCTGGCTATCAGTTGCTGGGAGTCACAAGCAGGGAGAGTGCTGCTTTTGGAATTTCCACAGGCATCTGGTTGGCCACTGTGAGAACAGGATGCAGGACTTGGTGGGCCATTGGTCTGATCCAGCAGGAATGCTCTTAGGGGTTTGTACAGTGGTACCTCGGGTTAAGGACTTAATTCGTTCCAGAGGTCCGTTCTTAACCTGAAACTGTTCTTAACCTGAAGCACCACTTTAGCTAATGGGGCCTCCTGCTGCTGCCGTACTGCCGGAGCATGATTTCTGTTCTCATCCTGAAGCAAAGTTCTTAACCCAAGGTACTATTTCTGGGTTAGCTGAGTATGTAACCTGAAGCGTAGGTAACCCGAGGTACCACTGTAATGGGAAAGTAAAACTGACAGAGACCAGGATAAACATTTCTTTTTTTGCATGAACAGCAAGCAGACATTAACCAGAGCAAGAGATGCTCAAGGGCGATTTTTAAACCTCACATGTGAAAATGCCCCGAGTCCCAGTTTCTACCACCTGCTGCGAGGATTGGTGCAGGCAAATGGGTTTCTAAGACTCCCCCAGGCCTAGCATTTCACCCATGGGATCTTCTTATTTCTTTAGATTGCAAGGCAAGTATCACTTCAGCAGGAGGACACCGGGAGGAATTAGCAGATTTGTGGGGCAGATCCCACTGGATAGGAAGTTGGACTTAATTCAGATTCCTAACTACAGCCTGCTTCCTGGTGCCCTCGTTGAGGCCACGTTGGCCTGGGTTGGTGGGAGTTTTAGTCCAAAGCATAGGGAGACCACCAGGTTTGGGGGAGGCTGCTGTAGAGCCTGCTGGTTTCTGCCCTCCAATTTCATGGCAAAATAGGCTGGGTTGCATAATAATAATAATAATAATAATAATAATAATAATAATAATAATAATTTATTATTTATACCCCACCCATATGGCTGAGTTTCCCCAGCCACTCTGGGCGGCTCCCAATCAAGTGTTAAAAACAGTACAGCATTAAATATTAAAAACTTCCCTTCAGATGTTGCCTTCAGATGTCTTTTAAAGATAGGATAGCTGCTTATTTCCTTCACATCTGAAGGGAGGGTGTTCCACAGGATGGGCGCCACTACCGAGAAGGCCCTCTGTCTGATTCCCTGTAACCTCACTTCTTGCAATGAGGGAACCGCCAGAAGGCCCTCGGTGCTAGATCTCAGTGTTCGGGCTGAACGATGGGGGTGGAGACGCTCCTTCAGGTATACAGGACCGAGGCCGTTTAGGGCTTTAAAGGTCAGCACCAACACTGTATTGTGCTCGGAAACGTACTGGGAGCCAATGCAGATCTCTCAGAACCGGTGTTATGTGGTCCCGGCGGCCACTCCCAGTCACCAGTCTAGCTTCTGCATTCTGGATTAATTGCAGTTTCCGGGTCACCTTCAAAGGTAGCCCCACGTAGAGCGCGTTGCAGTAGTCCAAGCGGGAGATAACTAGAGCATGCACCACTCTGGTGAGACAGTCCGCAGGCAGGTAGGGTCTTAGCCTGCGTACCGGTTGGAGCTGGTAGACAGCTGCCCTGGACACAGAATTAACCTGTGCCTCCATGGACAGCTGTGAGTCCAAAATGACTCCCAGGCTGCACACCTGGTCCTTCAGGGGCACAGTTACCCCATTCAGGACCAGGGAATCCCCCACACCCGCCCGCCCCCTGTCCCCCCCAAAACAGTACTTCTGTCTTGTCAGGATTCAACCTCAATCTGTTAGCCGCCATCCATCCTCCAACTGCCTCCAGGCACTCACACAGGCCCTTCACCGCCTTCACTGGTTCTCATTTAAAGGAGAAGTAGAGCTGGGTGTCATCTGCATACTGCATACTATGTGAACCCGTCTCACAGGCTGTCTGGCAGGACAGCAATAACAAATAAAAATAGTGATAATGTTACAAAACTCCTTTTGCGAGAATTTATTGATGTGCAAGAACGTTCTTTGGGCTACATAAATTACCCTGCGCTTCACCGTGGAAAGTTAAGCTGTTTGGTATTTAAGACTGTTTGAACTGTCTAGCTCTTCTGATTAATTTAATAAATCCAAAGGTAGAAAGGTGTAAAACACGCACACGCACACACTGTTTTGGAAGGGAATGGGGAGAGAGAGAAAATCTCTTTATTAAGATTAATTGTGTCATCCAGCTAAGATAACTGGGATCTCTGTTTTGCACATCAAGTGGCAAATGATGCCCACAAAGGAGAAAGCCTGGCTCTTTTGTAGTCAGTAGAAATCTGTATGGAGACACAAATAATATTATTAATAATTTCTATAGTTCTTTGACAGTACAAGGTGCTTTACAATATGTATCTTATTTGTCAGTAATCCATAAGATAAACCTGTATTTAATACCAAACTAAGTGCTGAATAGGGACGTGGGTGGCGCTGTGGGTTAAATCACAGAGCCTAGGACTTGCCGATCAGAAGGTCGGTGGTTCGAATCCCCATGATGGGGTGAGCTCCCATTGCTCGGTCCCAGCTCCTGCCAACCCAGCAGTTCGAAAACACCTCAAAGTGCAAGTAGATAAATAGATAAATAAATATTACCTTCCGGCGGGAAGGTAAACGGTGTTTCTGTGCACTGCTCTGGTTTGCCAGAAGCAGCTTAGTCATGCTGGCCACATGACCCGGAAGCTGTACGCCGGCTCCCTCGGCCAATAAAGCGAGATGAGCGCGCAACCCCAGAGTTGGTCGCGACTGGACCTAATGGTCAGGGGTCCCTTTACCTTTTTAAGTACTGAGTGCCAATCATGTTGAAAGAAAAATGATTTTGGGCCACCTGAAAATAACATAGTTGATTCTGCATACTCAGGGGACTCCCAAGGTACACAGAGGAATATAAGGGTGTAAGGCAAAAGAAAAATTGTGTGTGTGTAGTTTTGAAAACAAACAAACAAACCCCCAAATGGCCTGATAGGGCTCTGTGAGCTTCCAGGACACAGAGGATTTGACTTGTCACTTCAGAGGAAAAAGGGAAACTGGAGATGGAAGGTTGCTTCTAGGCAACCTTTTTTTTTTAAAAAAAACATTCTTCATTAATTTTCAGTGTTGTATTACAATATATTTTACAGTAACTTCGATAAACAAACCAGCAAGAAAAAAAGTCACCCATCACCTTGAATTTGAAGTAATAAAACACCAAACCAGAAAATTGCCAATCCTGATGACATACTAAAAATAAATGATAGATGAAGACATAATAAAAATAAATATGACAATATATTTTTTCTGGAGAAAAGAGGAAGTTTCAAAGGGAAAGTGGCGGAAAATAAAATAAATTTAAAACCAGATAGATATTATTCAACATAAAAACAACATTCAGCATCACAGCAATACTAAGTTGTGGGACTGCGATCGTGTTCTTTATTGTTTATGTACGTAATAAAAGAGTACCAAACAGCAACAAATATGTCAGATTTTGAAATGCCATGCTCCTTTTTGAGTTACTTTCACCATGAATGCTAAATACCACACTTTATGGTGCCAGTATTCAAATGCTGCCCCCTTCAAATATTTTCAGTGTTTCACTATTGGGCAGCTTTTAACAAGTGACCAACCAAGATTTTGTTATTTGTTTCACTACTGGAGCCTGAGAAGAGGGTTAGTAACATTATCCGTAGGGTTCTGTCAGCGGGCTATTGTATAATTTTTTGAATTACGTCAAAAACCACGTTCCAAAATACTTGCGCTCATGGGCAGGACTGCCACATATGATGATAAGTACCAAGAATTGTGTCAAGTTGAGACACATTCAACATATAGGTGTGCAATATCAAATGTGTGTCAACTTAAACATGGATTCTTTAACTTGGTTAGAGGCCATGTGCAGTAGTGGATTGTTCCAGAAATAAGAGCACTTGCTTTCCTCAATTCAACCCCCCCCCCCCACCATCCCATTCCCACATCCATTTAAGACTGGATATCTCCCCACCCCTTAGATAGCTAACATTATTGTAAACAGCCGAAAAGATTTTGTCTTGTCTTCTATGTTTGGTCACCAGTGTTACTGGTTCAAATGCAGTTAGATGCTTTGCAGTTTGCGCCCTAGTTTAGGGGCAAGTGAGGAAATCATGTAGCTGCCTCTATTGGATCCATGTAATTGGGTTTCCCTCCAATTGAGTCTGTAATTTCTGTTCCACGATGGGTCTGCTATTAACAAAAAAATAATCTTAAAGCCAAAAATAAATAAATAAATCTCCTTTGACCTCCAAGACTGCCAGGATACTTCTCCTGTGTTTAGTAATATAAGAGAAAGTAGATTGTGCAGAAATCAACTGGGAACCTCTATGTTTCCAAAAGTTAATTAATGCATTAGTAAATGGATTTTCTGCCATTTGTTGCACGGTAAGTTTCTTATTAAGGCCAAAAAAGCAATGCCCTAATCGGAAGACCATTTATCACTTTATTCTCCAGCTGCACCCACCTTTCCCTTGTGCTATCCAAGCAGAGGGATATTAGATGTCAAAGCTGATGGGCATCAAAATATGTTCTTAAATGAGGAACTCCCCACTCACTGCTTTTCTTGATATAACAGTGGCCTTTTAATTCTAGGATTCTTCTTTTCAAAAATAAAACCCACTGTTTCCTTTTGCCAAATTGCCAAAAGTGTATCAGATATCCAAACAGGTAATACATAATAAAGCAAAGTAATTTTGAGAACAGCAGCCATTTTCACTGCCACAACATTTACCAAAAATGTCTGTTTAGATTATTCTAGGCAACTTGTTTAACAGAATCATAGATTTGTAGAGCTAGAAGGGACCATGAGGGTCATCTAGTCCTACCCGCAGCAGTGCAGAAATATTTTGCTCAGTGTGGGGCTCAAACCCACGACCCTGAGATTAAGAGTCTCATTATTTACCAACAGAGCAATCGCTGCCATGCTGAAGTGTGGCAAGGTGACAAGGATCAGGAAAAAGGGTGAGAGAGAGAGGGAAGGCAGTCAGCCCAGAGCCCCACTGCATTCTTCTATAGGGAGCCAAATAATTTCCATTTTTCTACACACAGATGTCTATGAAGGAGAATCACTGTGCTCTATGTGGGACCATTGAGGGGTAATAGCAAGGAAGGAGGGTCCACAACCTCTTGAGGGAGTTCATTCCACTGTCAAACAGATGTCAGAAAGTCCTTCCTGATGTTTAGTCGGACTCTCCTTTCTTGTAACTTGAATCCATTGGTTCGGGGCCTACCTTCCAAAGCAGAAGAAAACAAGCATGTGACAGTCCTTTAGATATTTGAAGGCAGCTATCATATCTCCTCACAGCCTCCTCTTTCCCAGGCTTTGTTGTTGTTCTTTAGTCGTTTAGTCGTGTCCGACTCTTCATGACCCCATGGACCAGAGCACGCCAGGCACTCCTGTCTTCCACTGCCTCCGGCAGTTTGGTCAAACTCATGCTGGTAGCTTCGAGAACACTGTCCAACCATCTCGTCCTCTGTTGTCCCCTTCTCCCTGTGCCCTCCATCTTTCCCAACATCTTTCCCTTTTCCAGGGAGTCTTCTCTTCTCATGAGGTGGCCGAAGTGTTGGAGCCTCAGCGTCACGACCTGTCCTTCTAGTGAGGTCTCAGGGCTGATTTCCCAGGCTAGATGTACCCATTTCCCTCAACTGTTCCTCATAAGGCTTGGTTTCCAGACCCTTGATCATCTTGGTCGCCCTCCTCTGCACACATTCCAGCTTGTCAATATCCTTCTTAAAATGTGGTTCCCAGAACTGGACACAGGACTCCAGGTGCACCTCTCACATCTGAATGGTGAGAAGTTCTATGGTTGCTAAAGCTGCCAGGTTCAGCCTCCAGGTAGGGCTGGGAAAGTCCCCTGTCTGGAACCCTGGGAAGCCTCTGCCATTCATTCTAGACCAGGCATAGGCAAACTTGTCCCTCCAGATGTTTTGGGACTACAACTCCTATCATCCCTGGCTAACAGGACCAGTGGTCAAGGATGATGGGAGTTGTAGTCCCAAAACATTTGGAGGGCCGAGTTTGCCTATGCCTGATGTAGACAATATTGAGCTAGATGGACCAATGATCTGATTTAGTCTAACGCAGATTTTCATGATCTTATGAAATCGAAGGCAGGCGTTCCCACTTATGCCATATTATTAATAGTAGCCCCTTGCTTCCCTCCTCTCATTAGTTCCATTAAGATCCACAGGAGCAAGGAAATATGTGTTTTGTATTGCATATGTAAATAAATATTGTATATGCAAATAGATAGGTATAGGCTTGCCGTACGTCACGAAAATTCCTGACATGTCCCGGACGTATGACAACATGATGGAAAAAACTTCGAAAACAGGTTTCCTCTTAAAAGTTCAACAATTTTGGGGGTCTTCCTTAAAAAAAAGGAAAAAGCAATAGGTATACAGTGGTACCTCGGGTTACATACGCTTCAGGTTACATATGCTTCAGGTTACAGACTCCGCTAACCCAGAAATAATACCTCAGGTTAAGAACTTTACTTCAGGATGAGAACAGAAATCGTGCTCCGGTGGCACGGTGGCAGCGGGAGGCCCCATTAGCTAAAGTGGTGCTTCAGGTTAAGGACAGTTTCAGGTTAAGAATGGACATCCGGAACGAATTAAGTACTTAACCCAAGGTACCACTGTATTGCATTGACAGCCACTTTGCTAGCAACTGATTAGGTAGTTGATGCTATGGGAACCTCTGTTCAATCAGCCTCATGCCATCTATGTTGATTATTCCAGTTATGTCACTACTCGATCCAATCTCATCTCTCTGTGTGTTGGGGAGGGGGATAGATGGATGGACAGCAGCCTGTTTGAAACATATTTCCCTTTTAATCAAGCTCGGGCTTTTGTGCCAAGTTTGCAAATTATATTGAACCTCAGTGGCACCCGTCATTCCAAGACCAGGGCGCAGTCTACATGGGGAGCAGGGAAAGGCTTTCATCTGCTAGGATCAGCATGCGATAACCAGGCAGCGAGCGCAGGAGCTGTGTAATAGCTCCGTGCCACTCTTTTGAAAACCCAGCAGGCAAATGGGAAAAGCCTACCCTTGGAACCTGAAGGAGTCTAATTTGAGGAGTCTTGCGGATTTCTTTCCGCAGCGGTTCTAAGCATCCTTGCCCCTAGTGACCTAATTATGTCACCTGCATGCCGAACGAAAAACTTTGTTCTTAAGCAAGACTGCCACAAGGCTTGTGGGCTTTGTAGCGAAATTCCCCTGTAAATTGGATTTCAACTGCCTGCAGTTGCTGAGAGCTGCTGACTTCATCAGTTTATCTAAGGTTAGGAAGCTCAGCTGGGGTTTTCTGTTTGCTTGTTTGTTTGTTTTTAGTTTTGCAGTTCTCCTGCTCCCTTCCTTTCCAAAAGGCCAAGGAGGCAATGATAAAAACCCATTTGTCTTTTTAATCTTTGCCTTGTAATTAGAGCCAAGAAGAGTAGGGACGGAAGATGCCAAACAAGAGCTTGCTTCCTTCCCCCCTCTTTAAAAGTTCTTTAAGCCTGTCATGGAGCCTCAGGAGAGAGGAATGAAAAGAAGGGAAGACAATCAGGGACAGAAAAAAAGAATCACCCAGCAAAATGAAGATTTAAACACGCTAATTTTATTCCGGTTGGAGAGGGAATCCCCACTTGCGCTAAATCCCACCTTTTAAAATACAAAATGAACCACTAATGGTTTCTAAGAAGAAACTTCTGATTATACTTCTCCTTTATTACACACAGCACATGACCCCAGAGAATTTCATGGTGAGTCTGAAAGGGCTTTTCTATCTGATTTTTATTCAAGAATAAACATTCCTATAAGTATCAAGGGCCCTGTGTTTTTAAGACTCTGTGCAGTACAGCTGCTCAGTGGTGCAAAATCTCTTCAGGATGCAAACGGCCCCTATACTGCCAGCCAGCATGACCATGTACTTCATAGTGAATGTCTTGGAACACCCAATCCATATCATTGATATCCTGGCACAGCAAGCCTTAATTAAAATCTCCATGTGTTAACCAGCTTGAACGGTTTGTTCTGTGGGTTGAATGATCCAACACAAAGTTTTGAGGGATTTTTGTGTGTGTTTAACAGGCAGGAGCACTGCCATCAGAATCCAGTCAGGTAACAACTTTTTTAGGACTAACCCAAAATGTCACAAAATAGTGAGCAAACTATTTACCACTTCAGACCTCAGCATCAATGTCTGTGATGTAGGGGGATGGTTTGGTGTTGAAGACATAATGTCTGCACTTATTCACAATCTCCTGGGAAATGTATTGTAGTAGTAGTAGTAGTAGTAGTAGTAATAACAATAACAACAACAATAATAATAATAATAATAATAATAATAATAATAATAATAATACTGTAATGATCATTTATACCCCGCCACTCTGGGCAGCTCTCAACAGAATATTAAAAATACAATAAAGCAGCAAACATTAAAAACTTCCCTAAACAGGGCTGCCTTCAGATGTCTTCTAAAAGTCAGATAGTTGTTTATTTCCTTGACATCTGATGGAAGGATGGGCGCCACTACTGAGAAGGCCCTCTGCCTGGTTCCCTGTAACCTCACTTGATTGTTTTTACACATTTTTAACCTGCCCTGGAGTTCTGAACAAGGAAAGGCAGGATAAAAATTGGCTCGCAAAACAATTGAATACATACATACACACAGATAAAGGTAAAGGGACCCCTGACCATTAGGTCCAGTTGTGGCCGACTCTGGGGTTGCGGCACTCATCTCGCTTTATTGGCGGAGGGAGTCAGCGTACAGCTTCCGGGTCACGTGGCCAGCATGACTAAGCTGCTTCTGGCGAACCAGAGCAGCACACAGAAATGCCGTTTACCTCCCTGCCGGAGTGGTACCTATTTATGTACTTGCACTTTGACGTGCTTTCGAACTGCTAGGTTGGCAGGAGCAGGGACCAAGCAACAGGAGCTCACCCCGTCGCAGGGATTTGAACTGCCGACCTTCTGATTAGCAAGTCCTAGGGTCTGTGGTTTAACCCACAGTGCCACCTGTGTCCCTTACACACAGATAGTGGGAGATAAAGAACAATAATGCAAGCAGGTTTCATAAGGTTTATCTTACCAAATATTATGGTATGCTTGTGCAGATTGCACAATTGTGCAGATTGCGTTGTAGATTGTGTTGCGATTATGCTTCACTTGTAAAAGTGATGAATACATTTACAAAACACCATAAGGCTTCATTGTTACAGTGCAGTTGTGCACTTTGGGGAGAGGAGGGAGACATAATCTATCAATGGCTATTAGTCAAAATGGCTATGTGGAACTTCCACGGTCACGGAATATTAGTTTCTTGGAAGCCCGTTGCTCTGTCCCAGCTCCTGACAACCTAGCAGTTCGAAAGCACACCAGGGCAAGTAGATAAATAGGTACTGCTGTGGCGGGAAGGTAAACGGCGTTTCCGTGCGCTCTGGTTTCTGTCATGGTGTTCTGTTGTGCCAGAAGCGGTTTAGTCCTGCTGGCCACATGACCCGGAAAGCTGTCTGTGGACAAACGCCGGCTCCCTCGGCCTGAAGCGAGATGAGCACTGCACCCCATAGTCAAGTGTGACTGGACTTAACTGTCCAGGGGTCCTTTACCTTTACTTTTACCTTGGAAGCAACAGAGCAAGTGGCAAGGGTCTCTTGCCTTTAAGTTCTGTTATTGGCCTTACGAGGGCGGCAAATTATTATTACAGTGGTACCTTGGGTTAAGTACTTAATTCGTTCCAGAGGTCCATTCTTAACCTGAAACTGTTCTTAACCTGAAGCACCACTTTAGCTAATGGGGCCTTCTGCTGCCACTGTGCCACCGGAACACGATTTCTGTTCTCATCATGAAGCAAAGTTCTTAACCTGAACCACTATTTCTGGGTTAGCGGAGTCTGTAACCTGAAGCGTATGTAACCTGAGGTACCACTGTATTACTATTCATTTCATTTTTATTTCATTTTTAGGAAACATTTCATTTTTAGGAAAAAATCTCCAGTGTGTTGAAAGAACACATTAAAACTTCAGATAAAACAATCCAGAATAAAATGTTGCTGAATAACGTCAAATATAAAAGATACATTCAAAGCAACATAATTAACAGGAAGCTAACATGTTATCTTAAAGATTTCAAAATAAAACATTGCAAGGGAGGTCAGCTACCCAGTACACATTTAACGTGCGCCTCCCTAGGCGCCCGATTGGCTTGTTCCACCGCTGGAGACAGGCAAATGGCCACAGCAGAAGTGGGCTTCTGGATCAGACAAACCTTTGGTCTCTTACTCCTTGAGAAGGGACTCATGCAGCTAGACGAATTACCTCTGTTGGGGATGCCACCATACTGTGAGCTCAGTGCATCGCATGTGCACACAACCGACACTATTTGCCAGTTGCCACTTATGAAGAAGCAAGGGCTTTAAAATGCACAGATGTCTGCTGGGTAACATTAACCTCGTTCAGTCTCTGTGCTGAATAATTAAAATAAACTATCTAGCCTTAAACTATATGTATATAGACTGTTAGCAGAAGTCATTATTAGTACACTGTCCTGCCATGCTGGCGTAAACCTTTCTGGACCTCAGCATGCCTGATTAAATATTTAGCGAATATTGTTCTACCAAAAAATTAACAGTTTTCCTCTCCTTCTTTCTTGCAACTGGTGGTCTCCAAAGTCCTTTTAATCCTTAAATACTGGCATCTCTGTGTATGTGTGTGTAAAAGCCAATTTGGAACAACATGTCACACTGAAAAGGCAAGAGTGGCCTTGACTGTCAGGAGCAGACAGCAGGTCTTGTCCACTAACCTAGTTATGTCTGTGAGTGCATCCCTTTATTTTCCCCATATCGGTGAATGGACGGCATTCACACCTAAATGGAAAAGTGAAGTCTAGCCTCCATCTTTTAACACTGAAGTCCTTTCCACATGGTCTAGAAAATGTACAATGTGCGCATGGAATATCATCTGTGGTCTCCACCCATCGCATCTTCATGATTAGAGGCTTTGTGTGCATAGCGCAGGCATGTTCAGGTTATAGCTATAGTTCTTACTGCATACTGTCTTTGAAATATTTTGTTGTAAACACCCCAGGGAATGTGGATTTGTAGATAGCTACATACATAAAACTAATAAATAATGTGTGATAGCCAAAGTGAGTTGTCCTCAAAGTAGACCCATTGAAATCAGTGGGCTTAAGTTATACATGTTAATTTCAGTAGGTCTACTCTATGACTTAGATGGAAATTACAACAACAACAACAACGATAGCCTCTCAGAACATTTCTTGGGAGAGGAATTGCATTGCATCGACTATCTGTGATTTATAATTTATTCTCTGCCTTTTTCTTTTTCTTTTTTGTACCACAGCGTTTTCCCTGCATTATTTTCATGCACTCTGATAACTGGCCGATATATCTCCTGTGGTGGCTGGTTCCACTTAATCATCTGGGATTCACCGTGGTATTGAAAATGGTTTTGTAGATTCGGTGTTTGATGGGAGAAAAGGTTCCTCTTTTGGGCACCATTGCGGTTCTGCTCAATCTATTTCCCTGTGTGTGTGTCATCATGGCAGAAGAACCGGAGGCAATTGCATGGTAGATTCTTTGCTTTTTCTTGTGTAGTGACAATTCTAATTTTATCTCTGCACTCCTGGAATGTATTAGAGTGAAAATTGACATTAAAGGATGCAGCAGAAGGAACTGAAATGAATATAACTCGACTAGCCTGTGGCAAAGATCTGTACCTGTGCAGACTAGCTAGCTTCTGACACATCCATGTCATGAGGGGAAGAAGGAGGGAATTTTTTTCTCTCTGTGAGAACACAGTAATTTAGGGGTAGGCCAGAGAAGGCTTCATCTTTGATGGCTGCACTCACAGGCTTATTGTTTGTCGTGATTAGATTCCCAAATATCCATTGAAGGTGTTTGATGCTTTGCCAAGCTAGATCCACATCCTCTTTTGAGCCCTAATGTAATTTTGAATGTTGATCATTGGCATAATATTTATTCAATCCTTGTATAATATATAGAAACCTTAAATGCCAGCATAGGGAGACGGATGATTGTAGTACTGGACCTGTGGGCACATTACATTCCTTTATGTGGAGAGACGTTTTGAGTGTACACCTTAAAATACAAAGTGTGAATGTGACAAGCACATACACAAATGTCCCTTCAGCTATTGTTACACCTCGATTGGCTGGTGGCTTATATTTTATCTTTCTTTTGAGGGCCATTCATTTGGTGTTCATATCTTCTTGGGTCAGGAGCTGGGTGGCAGGAAACAAACTGCTTTGTCTGTAATTTCACAACTCCAGTAAAGACTTGTGTTGTACAGGGACTGTGTCAGTTGTGATTGGTTGCAGGTGCCTTGATTTTTCCACCCAGCACCACTTTGTTTAAAGTTTCCATCTGTTTCCAGGCTATGGGTGCACATAAAACAGAGAAGGAATAGCAAGGAGAAGTTTTGTGCTAACTCTCATCTCTAAAAGTCTGACTCTCCACTCCCGTAAACAACCCGAGGGGCATGTGGGGTTAATGACAGTTCGGCAGTGACAGGCTCCACCCTAGCAGTAAATTCAGTGCAGCTTTTCTCCCACCATCCCTTCTTCCATACAAATTCGACTTCAAAAACGCTGATGTGTGCTAGAACTTTAGAAGAGCTCTGTTGGATCAAGGCAAAGGCCCTTCTAGTCAAGTATCCTGTTTTTACAGTGGCTAACTAACTAGATGACAGTGGGACGCGGGTGGTGCTGTGGGTTAAGCCACAGAGCCTAGGACTTGCCGATCAGAAGGTTGGTGGTTCGAATCCCCACAACAGGGTGAGCTCCCTTTGCTCAGTCCCTGCTCCTGCCAACCTAGCAGTTCGAAAGCACGTCAAAATGCAAGTAGATAAATAGGTACCACTCTGACGGGAAGGTAAATGGCGTTTCTGTGCGCTGCTCTGGTTTGCCAGAAGCGGCTTAGTCATGCTGGCCCCATAACCCGGAAGCTGTACACCGGCTCCCTTGGCCAATAAAATGAGATGAGCGCCGCAACCCCAGAGTCAGTCATGATTGGACCTAATGGTCAGGGGTCCCTTTACCTTTACCTTTTTAACTAGATGACAATGGGAAGCTGATAAGGAAGATCTCCCCACTTACAGTTCCAGGCAACTCGCATTCAGAGAAACATCTTTAGCTCAAGCTGCCCATCGAGGTTTCAAAGTTAAGTGAAGAACATGACATATCTTGTTTTCCTGCTTTGGTCAAGCATTTTGTGTGTTAGCCGTGCTGGTAATACATGCTGTTATCTTTCTGGACGCTGTTCAAATAAGGCCGTTTCCTGGAACTTACATATTTATGATAACCTCAGGCCATCTGCTGATCTGCCACCAATCTCACAACCCAGATAAATATATATATATATATCTAACAAGAGCCTTTCTTATCATGAAAACACTATTTCTAATAATATGTCTTATATGCATGAGGTTTTTTTGTTAAATGAAATGAACACTTTTTAATCTCTTCACACCCAAATCCAAGCTTGGGGATGGGAATGAAAACTATCAAATTCTTTTCTCGGTCTGTGCAACATAAACAAGCTGATAAACAATATGTAAATGAAGATGTTTTAAGGCACTGCACATGCATGTGTGTGTGTGTATATATGTATAAATTATATAAAAATTAGGCATCATGTAAAAAGTCTTGAGAAAGCTATAACTTTTAAGCCAGACATGGTCTTTAATTTGACTGATAAAAATATATGCAATTATGTTAATGGGGTTTTGAAGCTTTAAGAAAAATAAATGACTTCTGCTTTTAGATTATGAATAGTAAAAATATGACAGAAGCTGTAGGACTTACGACACACCAGTTCTAAATATTTGACAGCGTGTCTGTCTTTGTATAGCATCTCTACAATATTAATATGAAATAATTAGTGCATTATAATTAGTGCAACTACAACACAATGGTTAGTGCATCCCATCTTAAGCATTGATGCTGCAAGTTAGGAGATGGAGCGAGTTTGGAGATCAAGGCGTAAAAAGATTATTTTCTAACATATTCAAAAAGAAAGTGACTTAAAATATAATAGCACTCTTTCTCACTCTGCATGGGTGTGTGTATATGTGTGTGAATAAACAATACAGTGGTGCCTCGGGTTATGAACTTAATTCGTTCCAGAGGTCCGTTCTTAACCTGAAACTGTTCTTAACCTGAGGCACCACTTTAGCTAATGGGGCCTCCTGCTGCCACTACGCCGCTGCCACACAATTTCTGTTCTCATCCTGAAGCAAAGTTCTTAACCCGAGGTACTATTTCTGGGTTAGCAGAGTCTGAAACCTGAAGTGTCTGTAACCTGAAGCATCTGTAACCCAAGGTACCACTGTATCCTGCCATGTCCATCAATCTTGAAAATGTCCATCAATCTCGAAAAGCTTGAAAGATGCACAAATGTGGGATACTGTCACCTCTCTTGAATGTGTGATGTACACAATACATGGGAGTAGTGCTTCATCTGATACACCTCAAGTGGAGGACTGACTGATTAGTTGAAGCTTTGGCACTGATGGAAGCTATAGCTGTTTTCATAACTTGGGCTGTGAATCTTTGGATGCAGGGCTGAGAAACGTTCACATCTCCTCCTTCCCACCACGTGGATAAGGACGTGGTTGGAAACTGTACCGCTGGAGTCATCTCCATGGCCTGTCGGCTTGCCAGGCTGCCAATACCTTGGCAGCACCATCAGAGCAGGTGCACAGGCATCCAATAGAAAAGAATGTTAAGCTCTCTGTTGCCCAGGAGTAAGAGAAATAGAGAAGCCTGCAAGATGCAGGCAGGGAAGAAGGTGTGGAGAAAAGAAAGTCCTTTCTTAGACTGGGTGATGGGACTGAGTGGCGGACAGTTTGGTCACTGCCTTCTAAGACTTCATGTCATTCATGTCAGTCTCAGTAGCCCTCTTTAGTACAGTACAGTGTGTGTGTGTGTGTGTGCGCGCGCATGCACACACAAACACACACCATAATTATTTGGGGATAGTAAACCACAGAGCCTAGGGCTTGCCGATCAGAAGGTCAGCAGTTCGGATCACCACGACGGGGTGAGCTCCTGTTGTTCGGTGTCTGCTCCTGCCACTCTAGCAGTTCAAAAGCAGCCAGTACAAGTAGATAAATAGGTACCGCTCCAGTGGGAAGGTAAATGGCGTTTCCGTGCGCTGCTCTGGTTTCACCAGAAGCGGCTTAGTCATGCTGGCCACAGGACCCGGAAAAACTGTCTGCGGACAAACACCGACTCCTTTGACCTGTAGAGCGAGATGAGTGCCACAACCCTAACAGTCAGGGGTACCTTTACCTTTTAAATAACTTGCAGAGCCTACACAAATAGAGAAGGCTCCCTGCATCATATGTTCAGCCTTCAACTTGTGGAGATGAGGGCATGTGGTGGGGCTGGGGCAATGGATTCATTCTCAAGACTCTGCTTCATACCACAGCATGTGGGTTTATGTGCACATTAAGCTGTACACCCAAAGAAATCAGAGGTCCAGCTCCAATGGATGCGATTCCATTGCTTTCTCCGCATTCAGTCAACATGTGGAAGGAAAGCGTGAACAGGGCTAGAGTGTCCTTCCTCACACTTCTGGATTCCCAGGACAACAGGCGTTTGGAACAGCTTCTTGTTTTCTGGATGATGTGTTGGACCAGGATGGTTTCCCCCTTGCCATGATGTCTTGGAGGGAAGAGGCTGTGACCTCTCAGTGGCCCTTGATCCTCTGGCAGGGGGCAGGAGTTGGGGTTCGATTCCCTGCTCCTCCACATGCAGCTGCTGGGTGACCTTGGGCCAGTCACACTCCTCTGAAGCCTCTCAGCCCCACTCACCTCACAGAGTGTTTGTTGTGGGGGAGGAAGGGAAAGGAGAATGTGAGCCGCTTTGAGACTCCTTAAAGGGAGTGAAAGGCGGGATATCAAATCCAAACTCTTCTTCTTCTTCTTCTTCTTCTTCTTCTTCTTCTTCTTCTTCTTCTTCTTCTTCTTCTTCTTCTTCTCCAGTTCTCAGGGCAAACTATATGTTAAAGTCTATCATTTGTTATTCATTCATTAATTCGGAACTAACACATTGTAAGTAGCTAAGCTACCTTTGCAATACTTTTATGGCCTGAAGATTCCTGTGGCTTTGAGAAGCATTTCTGCCATATTAACAAGAACTTGTTATTCCTTAACGAGGCAATCCAAGACAAGCTTCTAAATAAGCGAAATACTTATTTGTGTGGAGAATAGCCATTTTAATTAGATATTTCTAGAGACAGCGGAATAATGTCCATTGTATCAGGTCACCTTTAATCACATTCAGGAAGAGGTGTTCGTAAAGTTTGAGGCAACGCAAGCAGGCCAATGTGTATATTAATGTTCTGCTTCTACATGCCAATTCCTTAACTCCTGCAGCTGTTCCAGAAAAGCACTGTCCCTTAATCTAATCCTAGTTGCCCTTTTGGCCTCATTCTTGTGCCCTATCTATTTAATGATCCTTCTCATTCGTCTCTATCCCTTCTGTTGGTCACAACAGGGTTTTGGGGCGTGAGGGTGGGGAATCCACCCAGTGAGAGAACCTGTTGATTTCAAGGGAAACCAAAGGTTCCTCAAACCTGAGGAACTCCTCTTAACATTTAGCCACCAGTCTAGCTTTAGGGACCCGGGTGGCGCTGTGGGTAAAAGCCTCAGCGCCTAGGACTTGCCGATCGAAAGGTCAGCGGTTCGAATCCCCGCGGCGGGGTGCGCTCCTGTCGCTCGGTCCCAGCGCCTGCCAACCTAGCAGTTCGAAAGCACCCCCGGGTGCAAGTAGATAAATAGGGACGGCTTACTAGCGGGAAGGTAAACGGCGTTCCGTGTGCTGCGCTGGCTCGCCAGATGCAGCTTTGTCACGCTGGCCACGTGACCCGGAAGTGTCTGCGGACAGCGCTGGCTCCCGGCCTATAGAGTGAGATGAGCGCACAACCCTAGAGTCTGGCAAGACTGGCCCGTATGGGCAGGGGTACCTTTACCTTTACCTAGCTTTAGGTTGGTGTACTGTCTTTCACCTGTTCTTTTATTTGTGTGAATCAAAGAAGGATATCAGGATCTTTTGATTCTGATTTTAAACAAAGAGCATTTCTATGTTGCATCTGAACTGTGGTTTTAATGCTAGTGACTGAGAACACACCAGGATTGTGCTGTGGTTTCAGTGATGGGGAGCTATAGTTTGTTTAAACATGGGTGTACTTCCTGTGGACAAAAACAAAGAGGTAGCAACAGGAGGGAGAAGTAAGCAAACCTAGTGCTCATGCAAGCACAGAGCAAGAAACCATGGTTTCCTGCTATGTCAGAACTAGGCCACCAACTAGGAGCCGTTGATAGACTTCTACCTTCTCTTGCTGTTGTTCATCTGTGACTGGTTTTCAGAGGCATGGTGCTTTTGGTCTTGGAAGTGGTGTACAGGCATTATGACTTGCAGTAATTGATAGCCTTTTCCTCCACAAATAGCTCTCTTTTTAGAGCCATCTAAGCCAGAGGCCATCACCACATCTTGAGGCAGTGAATTCTGTAATTCGCCTCAGGCGCTTTTCTCCTCACCTAAATTACCTGAAGTTCTTTGTAAGGATTTCTGTCTAATATGCATGTGCTAGATTGAATGGATTTTCAGAGGAGGAGGAAATAGGTCTGTGCCCTTGTCAATCTGAGAAAAATAATTTAGTTTCTTCCAAGGTATCACCATTAAAAGCAATATTGTGATTCTAAAACTTGTCCTTATTTTTTAAAATCATTTTTATACCACTCTTGATTTAAGAACAAACAAAACCAAGATGGTTTGCAGCACATAAATATCCATGGTATGGAACATGCTCCCTGCTGGCTTTTGTTTAAACAGGCACTCCCTTGAACTGAGCCTCCTGTTTTAATTGCTATGTTGTTTCAGCTGGATTGTTTTATTGCCTATTTTAATTATGGGTGTTCATATTTTAATGTTTGCGTAACTGTTTCTTATGCTTTGTTAACCATCTAGAAGCCTGTTTGGCAATAAGTGGAATGAATATATAACAACAACAATAAATATAAAAATCCAATAATTACAGTAAATACTGCAACAGCTGCAGTAGCTGGACAATTCTCAGTAGCTTATTATTGAAGGCCTAGTTGAATAAATGCATTTTTAGGAGGTGCCAGAAACTTAGCAGAGTTAGCGCCTGCTTTATTTCAAGGCGGAGATGATTCCACGAGCCAGCTGCCACAGCACAAAGCCCTGCCCCACAGATGGAAAGTCAAATGGACTCTTGCAGGCTGTGACACAGCCAGGAGGGCCCAGTATACCTGAAGGAGCGTTTCCACCCCCATCGTTCTGCCCAGACACTGAGGTCCAGTGCTGAGGGCCTTCTGGCGGTTCCCTCGCTGCGAGAAGCAAAGTTACAGGGAACCAGGCAGAGGGCCTTCTCGGTAGTGGTGCCTGCCCTGTGGAATGCACTCCCATCAGATGTCAAAGAAATAAACAACTATCTGACGTTTAGAAGACATCTGAAGGCAGCCCTGTTTAGGGAAGTTTTAAATGATTGATGTTTTAATGTACTTTTAATTTTTTGCTGGAAGCCACCCAGAGTGGCTGGGGAAACCTAGCCAGATGGGTGGGGTAAAAATATGTTGTTGTTGTTGTTGTTGTTGTTGTTGTTGTTGTTGTTGTTGTTGTTGTTGTTGTTGTTGTTGTTGTTATCATCATCATCCTGAGGTCTCACAAATCAGGCAGGTCTGTATGGGAACAGGGGCTCCTTAAAGTAACCAGATTGCAAATTGTTTTAGGACTTATCAGTGACAGAACCTTAAACCTGGTCGAGTAGCAAGTTGGCAGCTAGTGCTGTTCTTTGAATGTCACCTGTTCACAATGCTGCTCCAGTTAACAGTCAAACTGCTGGGTTTACCTCAGGCTGCAGCTTCCAGATCAACCTTCATTTATACCAGCCATTCTAGAAGGGTGGTTTATAAACTACAGGTGAAGTTAAATTTCTCACACACCCCTCCAAAAAATATGCTCCTCAAAAATTTGTAGAATTTTTGCTTTTCATTTAACATTGCGATGGTATTGAGCTTTTTACAGCAATTGATGGCTAACAATTTATGAAGTTTTCATCCATGCCAAATCAAAGGAATTCAAGACGTGCATGTCTGAAGCGCTTTGTTTTGAGGATAACATTTCACATTTCTGGTTTGAATTCAAATTCCCAAGGCAAAGTGAAATTTCACACCAACATTTTATGTGATGCAGTTGGGTGAATTTACTTGGATTACTTGTGCATTTGTCTCTGGTTAGAACTGATTAGTTTTGCAGGAGGGTTCTGCCTCCATGGTCAGGAGCCAGCGAGGAGGCTAGGGGAAAATTAGCTGTGGGGTCTCAGAGCGGGTAATCTTCATAAAAGGGGAGGGGGAGGGAAGAGAAGGGAAGGGAAATAAAATATCAGGCTGAATTCAAATTGAAGGCCAGGCGGAATAGCTCTGTCTTACAGGCCCGATGGAAGGAGGTTAAATCCTGAAGGGCTCTGGGCTCATGGGACAGAGCATTCCACCAGGTCAGAGCCATCACTGAGAAGGCCCTGGCCCTGGCGGAGGATAGTCTGACTTCTTTAGGGCCCGGGACCTCTAAACTATGGTTATTCATGGACCTTAAGGTCCTCTGAGGGGCATACCAGGAGAGGCAGTCCCGTAAATGTTTGTGGAGTTACACTGCGGAATACTGTTTGCCTGTGGCAAACTGTATCCCTTACCCCTTAAAAATTCTGCTTTTCAAAATCTCTCTCTTTACACATGCAGAAGAGAGCCCTAGGTTGGTTGGTTACATGGAAAGGAAGCCTTTCAGCTGCTCTGCGCTTTGCTCCAGAAGTGGCTAAGCTGTGGCCTGTCAAATTGTTGTTGGATCACTGCACCCATTGGCTGGCCAGCTTGCCCCATGGTCCTTGGACTACAGCTCCCATCATCTGGAAGATGGTGGACTTTCCTTCACTGGAAGTTTTTAAACAGAGGTTGGATGGCCATCTGTTAGAGATTCTTTAACTGTCCTTCCTGCATTGCAGGGGGCTGGACTAGATAACCCTTGAGGTCCCTTCCCGCTCTACAATTCTATGATTCTGTCCCGGACCACTGGTCATGCAGACCACAGGTTAACAACCCCTGCTTTTAACCCCAAAGAGGAACAGCTGGTCGTGACCTTTGGAAGTCATCGGATCAGGTCCTTGTCCAGGAGCAAATACAGGAACCCTGTAACTTTGGCCACTTTTTAAATTAAACTTCAGAGCCATATAACATTACAACACAGGATTCTAATATAAGCCTGTGAGAAACTGTGGGCTGCTTTTATGATTCTTGCAGCATTATCTGTCTCTGATGATGATTTTATGTAGCTCTTGATTCATGGCTGCAGAATGGGATCCAGTGGAATGTAAAATGCCAGTTATGTTTTTAAAGCTGTAATTCAAGAGCGGCAATAAAGGAGAAAGGTTCGTTTCCTCTCCGCTTGCATCTCCACACATGGGCCTGCATGAAAAAGAATATATAAGCATTCAGTCTTCGAATAGCCATGCAAGCAAGGTGGCAATATTAAACCTTTGAAAGTGTTCTTTCAGATTTCTTTTTTTAAAAAAAAGTTTTTGGGCTGTTTAGACTTTATGGGTCATTATTTTATGGTAAACAAGTGGATTTTTAAACTTGGAACAGTTGGGATATTGTTCTCATCCGTTTCATCTGAACAAGCCCAAGACAATTGTGAAAAGCGATGTAAGGCCTGCTATAAAAATGAGCAAAACTCTGAAAGTAATTAAACAGCATTTTCAAGGCCGAAGGCCTTTCCGGAGGATTAATGACTAGCTGAGAAGCACTTGATAGCCTCCACCCAGGACATTAAGCCAGCCTGATTGCTTGAAACATCTTCCGGCAGTCCAGTCATCTTAGATTTTAATGCATGCCTCTCATATTAAAATGTCATTTCTTGTTTCCAGACAAAGTAGATTGCTCTCGACGAAGCCACCTCTGCTGCCTTTGCAGTTCTATAAAACGCATTTGCAGATTATCACATCGTTCTTGATGAACGAGGAGGGAGAGAGAGCAGTTGTTCATGTTGTTCCTCTTGAGAAATCAAGAATAACTATGGGCTCCCTTGCGCTGATCTTTGCTACCATTCATCTTGATTTGGTGCGACTTTAGCCCACATTTTTTTTGCCTGCAGTGTCTGCACAAGAAGCACATCTCGGAGGCGGCGTGTTCCATTACGAATTCCATTATGAATTCAATTATTCTCGAAAGAATCCCATTTTGAGAAGAGATCAAATCAAACTTCTAGTGTTACAAAGTATGCACTGAATTATCTTTTTAATTAATACTGGGACTTCTGTGGCTCAGTCATGTCCTTGTGCCCTCCCTCAAAAGCATTTGTCAACTCCCCTTATACAAAAGGTAATGCATGTACTCAGATGAGCCAATGTTCCACTGGTTTGTTTATAGATAATACTCAATTCATCGCTTGATCCTTTTGTCCCAGGACTTTTTAAATGGATGATTTGCAGGGTTAAGTAGCAGAGTGGCCCTTTAATGCATCATCATCATCAATAAATAAATTTATAGACTGATTTATGGCATAAATTGATTTATAAATTGATTTATAGGGTGAAAATAGAATAAAACACAGAAACACAAACTCTAAGAACAATAAAGTCTATGCAACAAATTCTAACCCAATAAAGCCATACAAATTCTAAAAAAGGAAAACATTTCATCAAATATAAAATTGATCATCCATAAATGACTGGGTTATACCTTACAGAAAGCCTTCCTAAACAAAAATGCCTTTAGTGGGCACCTAAACACCACCATGCTAGGTGCCTGTCTAATTTAGGCTGGTAGCAGATTCCAAAGAGCTGGAACTGAGATACTAAAAGCCCAGTTTTTAACACAAGCAACATTCACCTCAGGGGCAGTGTCCCATATCATGGGCAAGGCAGTCTCCTAGATACCTGGTTCCAAATTTATGGCTTTAAATGGGCTCAAGGGTAGAGCTGAGTGGAATGAACTGAGAGGCGGCTGGGACAAAATGAAGGGGATTTAATAATGGATGTATGGTTCAAGATAGAAAGAAATGGGATCATAACGTGGCTAGGACTCCTTTCTCAGGCGTAAAACAAAAAGATTTCAGATGCAGTTCTACTGTGGTGGTGGAGAGAACTAGAAGCAAGTGAACCATTTTATCCAGAAGCAAGTGAACCATTTTATCCAGAACTTCCATTGGCAAAGTGGAAGTGAGGGTGGATGAGGGCTTTCATGCTTCTCCACCTGTTTTGCAGGTTAAAAAAAAAAAATCAGTGAAAATCTCTGTCCAGTTTGGGGACATGTGTGGCTGATCTAAACCATTCCTTCTGATCCAAACCATTTCCTGGTCTTTCCTTGGTATACCCCTGAACCACCCCACTTCCTTGATTCCTACCAAGATCAGAGCTTGGGCGTTTGCCAAGACAAGGCAAGTGAGGTCTCTGAGGCAACAGAAGAGAGGTATCAGACATTTCATCTCCCTCTCCAGTGGTGGAACTCGCTCCCTGATGTTGTAAAGAGAGATCCAATATATTTTTGGGTTCAGGACATCCAGAAGTCCTAGTTTTGCAGCATAAATTTGGTTTGTGCTTCTAAAGGAAAGAGATTTGGTGGCCTTAGAGAGGGGTATGTGAACAACTTGGTTATGGTCACTTAGTGGGAAGAGGATACAAACCATAGAGGTTTCAGCTTATATGATTGCCTTCTGGAATGTTGTATCCACCCCAGAGCTTCAGGGATAGGGGCAAGTATAAAACCAAACTAAACACATTAACAGATTCAGAATCATAAGAAATGCATAAGGGCTTCGTGGTGAAACTACATAGCAAAAAGCCCTGCACCCTTCATACCTGTTCTTTTAGAGTAAGCATTAGGACCCAAGAGATTTGTAAAACTGCATCATGACGCTTATCTCTATTCAGAATTGCATTGTCACCTGTATACAATAATGTCCAAGATGAATCAAGCTGAACCCTTAAAATAAGGGCATTGGAAGCTTGAAATAAGATCACAAAACATTGTAGGAATGGATGTCACACGTACAGGGCATATTTTGGAATTGGGCCAGCTCCTGGCACCCTGACAAAAGAGATACCTACTTGTGTATTAAGTTCTAGCTGACCTAAGCTGGCAGAGATGTCCTTAGTTTTATTTTTCATTTCTTATGGGTCACTTCCCACCCAATTTCTATTTGTATACAACAAGTCTCCACTTTGCCGGCTTGGAGCACCCACTACTGTCAAAACCGCTTTGATTAATCGACCACTCCAATCCAGTGCTGTGCTCCTTTTCTTGGTGAAGCTTTTGGCTCGTATCTGATCTAAGGTCACCCACGCTACTTATTTTCAGGGGACTTTAATCTCCATACAGATGTGGCCTCTGACACCCACCAAAGAATTTAGTGTGCTATACAGTCTGCTCCTGTGTTGTCAGCATTTTCCTTTGCTAGTACACATGAAAGGTCATGGTTTTGATTTAGTTAACTTCTTGGGTCTCTCATTACCAGAACTTGAGGTCGCACACCTTGATTTCAAATACACTTCTAGTTTATTGCACCCTTATGATTCCACACCGATAAATTGCTTGTAAGACGCAGGTGGTTTCCTCAGCTTGTCACTTTTCAGCATGAAGGGTAGCAAAGTGGATGGGTATTTGTTTTCCACCTATAATACAAGCACATGGTAAATATAAATAAAATCTCCACACCTTTGTCATGCTAGGAACCTCGTCCCTGTCAAACTGTTCTTTTGTCTTTAAACTCCTTCTTGATATTCTTCCACAAAGATTCTGGACTTCACAGACTCTCCCACCTCACTAAGCCCTGTTTTCAGCTTACTGGAATGCAGTAGTACTGGCACTATAAACTTTTTGAGTGCCACTGTGTCATACCATTTAAGAGGTTAATCAAGAACACACTGTCTCACACCCAATTTTAAGGACTTTATTCTTCAACATGCGAATTTATAGTGAGCGCCTTCCACTTTCTATCCTTCCCTGATATCTCACGGAATTCACTCTCTATGATCTTCTCCATTCCTACTTCTCAGCTGCACTAGCTTGCGGAGTTGTGGCGCACTGATTACAAGATGCTTTGAGGCTATTCATGAGCTGGTCTCTCCTGCAGTAAAGCTGTGCCATTCAAAGAAAGAGCTGGAAGCTTTTGTTGCTTGGGAAACGATTGGGTGTCAAATGGGCGGGAGAGGAAACCCACCAGCTTTCTGTTCTGTTCATTCTTTTTGAAACGCTCTGCCTTGGAGCACTTGACTGCGGGCTGCAAAACAGGTAGCCGACATTGGCAGCTAGCCTGTTTGCTGAACGGATGGCTTTTGGCATTCAAAGGTTGTAAGCGGTTATTCCAGATCCAGAACAGGGCCTTTTTGAAATCTGAACATGGGTGAGACAAAGGCATGAAGAGCGATTGTGCTGGCTCTGGGCTTGCTCACTACAACCAAGTATCAAAGAGCGAACATGAAAAAATCATCCAACCAGGGGAGACTGCAAATTATGACAGCTTGGTAGCCAAGCTCTAGCTTTTACTAGCCCGCCATGACAATGAGTGACTCTGGAGCTCCCAGCTGAGCAGTGCTCATTTCATCTCCTCATTAATAACCTTTGTAAAACCTTTCTGTTTAGCAAGGCTTTTGGAATACAAATGGTTTTAAGATCCTCCATTGATTTGTGTTTTAACTTGCTTTACTGAACAGTTTTTTATCCCTGGACAGTGTCTACTTGTTCTAATGGCTGCCTTCCCCCTTTTCGTATTTTGTTCCTTATAGTAAGTTTGTTGTTGTTTCCTTGAGTTTTTAAAGGAGAGATAGAAATGTTTTAACTAAATGAAAAGAGAGCCAGAAATGAAATATTTCCCCATCGGGGAATTACTCTATCCCTTTAACCATTTTGCTTGCCTTTTCCTGCACCGTTTCCAGCTCAAAAATATTCTTTTTGAGATGAAGCAAGCAGAACTGTTTGCAGTGTTCCAAGTGTAATTAAACCATGGATTTGTGTAGAGGCATTACAATAGCAACAGTTTTATTTTTCCTCCCTTTCCTAATGACTCCTGGCATGGGGTTTGCCTTTTCTGCATCTGCCACAGGCAGAATCAACATTGTTGTCAAGCTGTCCTCCACAGCTCCACACACTGGATTGATGTTTCCATTGAGTTATCCGTTACGATCCCAAGATTTTGGTCTATCATCACCAGTTCAGAGCCTGCTAGTATGTAGCTAAAGTTGGCTTTGTTTCTTTGTGGTCCCTACTTTATTCTTACTGACACTGAACCATATTTCCCTTTGGATTGACCATTTCCCTTTTGGAGTGTTTTGAACTCCTTTTTTTTTTAACACCCTGAATAATTTGGTAGCATCAAACTTAGCCATCTCACAGTTCACCCCTGAATCTAGGTTAATCCTGAGCAAGTTGAAAAGCACCAGTCCCCACAACTTAGCACACTAGCACACCTCCACTGTGACAACTGTATTCCTACTCTCTGCTCCTTGTTCTTTAACCATTGATAAAGTTGAGCTGCCTTTAATGAGTGACTTTGTCAAAAAGCCTTTTGAAAGCTGGAGGATATAATGTCTGCTAGATCATCTGTATCCACATTCTTGCCAACACTCTCAGTGAACTCTAAGAAGTTAGTGAAATGGGGCAGAGCTTTGCAGAAGCCACGTTGATTCTTCTCCAGCAAAACTTCTTAGCTCAAGCGATCTGGCTGTGTCTTTACTGAAAATGGGAAATAAGGTATTTGACAGGATTTGTGTTGAGTTGGCATGGACAGGCATCTCCTGACAAGGCCAGGGTCTTAGATGGGCCCATCGCCATGCCTACCACCCCCACAATGCCCAGCACTGCTGCTACCTGCGCCACCACTACATATTGCCACTGTCAATCATGCACCTCCAACATTCCTACTGGACTGGGGCTTCATCTGCACTATACAGTGGTACCTCAGGTTACAGGTGCTTCAGGTTACAGACGCTTCATGTTACAGACTCTGCTAACCCAGAAATAGTACCTCGGGTTAAGAACTTTGCTTCAGGATCAGGATGAGAACAGAAATCGCAGCAGCAGCAGCGAGAGGCCTCTTAAGCTAAAGTGGTACCTCAGGTTAAGAACAGTTTCAGATTAAGAATGGACCACCAGTACGAATTAAGTTCTTAACCCGGGGTACCACTGTACATGTAGAGTCATATCATCCCATTTTAAACAGTTATGGCTTCTCCCAAAGTACCCTGGGAACTGTTCAGGGTGCTACGAGTTGTTTGTTGACTTGGTGTAGTGGTTAGGAGAAATAGACTCGTAATCTGGTGAACCGGGTTCACATCTCCACTCCTCCACATGCAGATGCTGGGTGGGTCATCACCTTGGGCTAGTCATACTTCTCTGAAGTCTCTCAGCCCCACTGACCTCACAGAGTGTTTGTTGTGGGGGAGGAAGGGAAAGGAGAATGTTAGCCGCTTTGAGACTCCTTCGGGTAGTGATAAAGTGGGATATCAAATCCAAACTCCTCTTCTGTTCCTCCCCACAGAGCTACAATCCCCAGAGTTCTTTGGGAAGAGGGATTGACTGCTGAACCACTTTGGGAATGGCTGTTATGTGAAGGGAATTGGGGGGGTCTCCTAACAACTCTCAGCAGGCTTATTAAACTACATCTCCCAGGATTCTCTGAGGGACACCACAGCCACTTAAGTGGTATGATACTGCTTTAAGTGTATAGTGCAGATACTGCTCAGATTGGTAGAGTGGGATGAATTTCTCCAGCCTTCCCCTCACATGTTTCCTTGTACTCTTGTCAATTGAATGCCCTGATAGGACACACCACATGCCATACCGCATATAAGACCCAGCCAATGACATCTTGTTTTCTCCCTTTTGGCACATCTGCAGTTCTCCATTTGTTAGTTTCTCCAACCCGCTCTCTCCCCCTCCCCACATTACTCTCTGCAGACAGTTGTTTTGAAGTGCCTCTGACTTATGTGAGACCGCAGCTGTCATCTTCCAGCATTCAGCTCTGTGGTGAAGCACAATGCTCCCATTGCTGTAATTTATCTGCACTTTAGCTTTCAATGTGAGTTGTTTCAATTTCATACAATACCTGCCGTAAATTTACCCGGTGCTCAGTGATCATAGTATATATCCGTGCTGATACCAAAATGCATGTGTAGGTATGGTTGGTGCTGGCAGGAGGTGGGGGAGAGCTCTTGTCCAAGCGGTGAATCAGTTGAATGGCACATATCTCATAGCCAGGCTTAAGCTTTTCAGTGACCTCTGCGAGCAAACCAAGAACAATGGCTTTACTCAAATTTTGCTTTCAGGGCCTTTCTGAGAGGAGAATAGGAGCAATCAAGAGAATATTTGATCTCACTGCAGAAAAAATAAAAATAAATGATAGTCCAACCAAACTTATCAATAAGCTCCCCAGTCTATGAGCAGTGAGAGATCCTGGGGGTTACAAGAGCTTTTCCAGGATCCAGTTCCCTCGGAATGAAGATCATGGGTATCTTTAGGGAATATGGGGTGTATGGTGTGTTAAGGTAGTACCTCTGGCGGGAGACACACCATGCTCCTTCTGGGGTAGTTTGTCCACCTTTGGTCCCCACCCTACACTCAGCTCTCACCTGTGGCTCCTAGAAGCTGCCAGCATACAACAGCGAACAAACCCCAGGAAACTGCTTTAACTGGCTGGCTAAATCAGGTGAGGGTAGCCAATGGGTCTCAAAACCTTGGTGATTTAGGGACTTCCCCTGCATACAAAGACAGGCTCTTGCAGATTGAGCGGATGAGACCAATAGTAGGTTCAATGGTCAAGAAGACGGCTTCTGCACATGATGTAGTGGGAGGTGAGGGGCAGATGGGGCTTGTCAACCTGGTAGGGTAGCAGAAGGAAGACTTTGATCCTAAACCTCTGCCCAGGATCTCCACACACACAGTCCAGGATTGTGTACCGGAGAGGTTACTTCGGTGCTGCTAACACACCCGTTTGACTTCAACTCCAGAGGTACATTCCATTGTCTCTTGAGACAGATGGATGCCAACAACAGTATCCCACTTGAGCACAATGCGAACAGCATTAACAACCCCCATAGATCTTGCTTCCCTTTCAGGTATCCATGAGAGCTCCCAATTCCAGCGCAGAGCAAACACACATCTCTCTCTGCACCTTCAGCCTGCTTTAAGGACCACACCTAGCACCAACGCTGGCTATTTATTGTTCTTCTACCTAGAATCCCACAGCCTCCAGCCAAGTGAGGACAGTGGGGAGTAGTGACTCCCATCTTTCCTGGAGAGACCAGCACTTAGTTCATTCTTTGATATGCTGATGGGCACTTAACTGGCCAGCCAAGCCATTACCTGGAGGAAGGAACTGGTTTTACAAGCTTCTCCTTTTACACTCTACCCTCAGATACAGGATCACAAGGTCTGGATCCAGGATTTCATCCAGACTGACACCCCCACCCCGTATCATATCACAAGCACACTAAGACCCAGTTCGTATGTTAGAAGTTGTGGTTCATATAAGAAGTACAATACAATTTTAGAGAAGTCGGTGAAAGAAGATATACAGCACAGTTTGTTCAAGTTGCCACGGTGGTGCCATGCAAGTTCCTGCCTTGTGTGTTACACTGCTTAGCAAGCAGGCCGCTATCATAACATCACAACAAGCACAAATATAGATGTATGGATAATCTCTAACAATGAAATCAGTTCCACTTAAATAGGATATTCCAAAACTGATACATGATACTGTGTAAGATCTTATAATCTAGGCAGCACTAATGTTTCATTGTAATTATATTTTCATACCCTTTTTGAGTATCTGGAGGTCCTCATGGATTATGAGGGTCATTAGGACCAGAGGCTCTCAATGTTTCTTTTTTTTTTTAAGTACAGGCGTCCCCCCACTTATGTGAGGGTTACGTCCCAGGCCCCTGTGTGCATAAGTGGAATTGTGTAAAGCCTCTAAATACCTATTTTTCTCTGCTCTCCAGCTGTCTCTCCAGTCCAGACCAAAATATATAGAATTTAAGGTCTGGAGATTGCTGGAGGCAGTGCAGGAAAGCAGCTGCTCCTACATTAACTCACATGTCAGCAGTTTAGCAGGGAGGCTGAGCAGCCCAAACAAACCTCACTGCGCCTCTGGTCTCCTTGGGGCTTCCTTCACCCTCAGTGACGTCCTCTTGGGGCTCAGGGGAGAGTCTCCACATGAGCCATGAGGACTTTCCAGCTCTCTCCCACCACTTCCTGGCTTGATTCTGTTTATTCCACCCCCCCAGCACCGCATATATGTGGTCACGTGCGAGTAGAATGTGTGTAAATGGGGGGTGGAGGTGGCGGCTAATGTTGTCATGTGTTCCTCACTTTCCTCAGTGGTGGCATCCCAGGGGCATTCTAATAAGTTTAGTTTCCTTTGGAGTGCTGCAAACTTCATTGGGTTGTAGTAACATCTAAAGGTAAAGGGACCCCTGACAGTTAAGTCCAGTTGCGAACGACTCTGGGGTTGCGGCGCTCATCTCACTTTCAGGCCGAGAGAGCTGGTGTTTGTCCACAGGCAGTTTTTCCAGGTCATGTGGCCGGTATGACTAAGCCACTTCTGGCGAAACCAGGTAAACGCTGTTTACCTTCCCGCTGGAGCAGTACCTATTTATCTACTTGCACTTTTTGGCATGGTTTTGAATTGCTAAGTTCGCAGGAGCTGGGACTGAGCAATGGGAGCTCACCCTGTTGCGGGGATTCGAACCCCCGACCCTTTGATCGGCAAGCCCAAGGCTCAGTGGTTTAGACCACAGCGCCACCTACTTAATATAAACAGAGCTTTGTCTACTGGAAGCAAGCTCAATCCTAAAAGCAGGAAGCAATCCTGAAGGTGCTGCAGCTAAAGCCAGCTCACTGCTATAAAACTCCCTGTCTCTGATTCTCTCTTGGAAGCTGACATGCAACCTCCTTCAGACTTTCTCTGCCCCATCCACTAAACTGGAGGGTGCCACTTTTCCAAACTCCAATGATGATAGAGTGGCCACTTCTGCATCAATCCCCCTCTCCCACAAATTGAAATGCTTCGCCAAAATAGAGGACAAAAGAGGACACAGGTTTTCATAAAATTTGTATATGCTTGTATATGTCTTGATTAAAATTTCAAAGCAATTACTGTAATTTAAATAGAAACGCATTACATCACTCCATACTGGGGAAGAACGTGAGCAGATGGCCTGTGTTCCCGTTAAGTCCACTTTCTAGGTGTTGATGGGGGAACTTCCAAGCTCCCCCCCCCACTCTTATGGTTATTTACCTTTAAACCAGATTTGCCTTGGTCAACCCTTCAAATAAAGAACTCCTTCAAACAGAGGATTGTCCTCTGCAAGGTAGGAGTCCCTCACTGGGAATTACAGCCTAAAAACTTGAAAGAAGAACTCTCACTTCTCAGGAATCAAGGAAACATCTCCTTCCATTAGCACCTACTGAGGAAACATCAGCCAGTCTTCCTTGACTATGAGAAAGCCATCTGCCCAACAGAATAGTCTCCAGTCTCCATAACAACATCCATTCTTGATAGTCATGTTGTTGTTGTTGTTTGCACAATTTTAATCTTCCGTTTATTAACGCTTGATAGTGTTCGCTGGAAGATTTTAGGGATTGATCTTTCGGAACAGAGAAGGATGCAGCCGTGGTCTCTTCTTATTCATTTCTCAACTTACAATGAGTGCCTCTGTTTCCCAATGGAGCCCTTTTATTGCTATTACTTAGGTATCAGGCGCTTCCATGAAAACACACAGCCTGCCAATAAACATAATACAGTGGCTGTGAGAGACACTTTTATGCTGTGATCAACGTTTTCCCAACTTCCTGTAAAATGCATTATGCATTTCGCAGCTGTAGCATATTTTGTTTAAAAGTACAGTGGGGGCAGGGGAGGGTGGAATAAAATCTTACATTTTTTAAAATACATTATTCAGCGTGAAAACGGAAGACTACATTTCCCCTTGTGTAGCTTTCAGCCCACCAACCTTGGTCTGCATGCCAGCTAACAGATCACACCTTATTACAGATACGGATGTTATAGAGGCAGAGGATCCCAGTGGCTTGGCCTTGGATCTCTGTTTAAATCCCAGAATGGCACGACCCTGCATGATTTGGGCAAGTTGTCTCCCTCCCCTGCCATGCGATTAATATTAGTGTTATAGCATGCACTAATAAGAGAAGAATAGGGACGCGGGTGGCGCTGTGGGTAAAACCTCAGTGCCTAGGACTTGCCAATCGTCAGGTCGGCAGTTTGAATCCCCGCTGTGGGGTGCGCTCCTGTTGCTCGGTCCCAGTGCCTGCCAACCTAGCAGTTCGAAAGCACCCCCAGGTGCAAGTAGATAAATAGGGACCGCTTACTAGCGGGAAGGTAAACGGCGTTTCCGTGTGCTGCGCTGGCTCGCCAGATGCAGCTTGTCATGCTGGCCACGTGACCCGGAAGTGTCTTCGGACAGCGCTGGCCCCCGGCCTCTTAAGCGAGATGGGCGCGCAACCCCAGAGTCGGACACGACTGGCCCGTACGGGCAGGGGTACCTTTACCTTAATAAGAGAAGAGAAGATGTTATAGATTGTAGGGGGAATCCGCCCCCTAGAATTAATAACCCTAGAAATTAATAAATGATAGGAGGGACGTGAAGAGAGAAATACCAACTGCAGAAGCGTTCCTGAGCTAGCTTATGCAAAAACAACCTGACCAAGTTAGGGCCATTAAGAAACAACACAGGCCACTGAGAGCCATTGGCAATACATTGGGCTCATGCTTTCTAGTCACGGGACAAGCAGAAATGTAGATAAGCCCAGTGCATCTACATTGCACTATACTGGATTCCTATACATACCTATGTAGAAGTAAGTTCCATTGATTTCATTGAAGCTTGTTCCCAGGTAAGTCTGAGCAGGCTTTCAGGCTTTCAGTGCTTATTACGCACTCCTATGAATGGATATTCAGAAATAAGTACTTTGGAGTTCACTTTCAGCTGAGTGGGTATAGGGATGCAGCCTTAAGTACTTAGCTCTCATTACGGTTTCCTTTGGCGAGCAGACAGTTAGGGGGCCTTGACATTTTGTTCTGCGTAATGAAAGGCAAGAATAAAAACCCAACAAAGGACATTGCCACAGTTATCCAGCGGTGCACTTACCCGAACAACTCCAGGATGCTAGCAAGACTAACTAGCGACAAATTTGGAAGGAGGCTGCAGTAATGGAGAACTTCCTTGCACATAAGATAGGAAGTGCTTCTATTTGACGCCCCCGCAACAAAACAAAAGCAAGCAATGCTTTTGGCTTAACCTAGCCAGACATCAGTTTAATACGATGTTTTAGAATACATTCCTACCACTGAACACAGCGGGACTTACTTCTGAGGAGATGTATGGCTGTTCATTGCTGTGAGATTAGGGATGGGGGTTGTGCCATGTATTCCAATCACGTTGCTCCTATGAATGGTTTTGTTGGTTGTCAAAAAGAGATCTGAGAGTGTCAGCGTGGGCGTGGCTGTGATAAGATTGCCTAGAATTTGTCAGTAAACTGATTTTTTTTAAGGGGGGGGAAGGTTTTTTTGCCTACTCTATGCCTACTCCAACAGAGATCCATAAAGTCCCAAATATTGGATGGCTTCCTCTGGAAGTGAAAAACAAAGTTGTTTACCTCCCATTCTTGCTGTTCTGATTTTAACTATGTATTCCCACCCCACCCCAGTTTGGTTTAAATAACTGGATTTTCTTGATTATGGTGGCTTAAATCCAAGAGTCACTGCATGAGCAGAATGATGTCTGCTCATGCTGTGTCATTTTTCCTTTCCCTGCGTTCCCCCTACCTCCCAAAATCTTATCCAGAGGGTTGAGGGAAGCTGCAGAGCAGATAGGATGGGCAGGGAGGAAGTTGAATGAGCTGAAGTTGTTCTGTTTCCACAGTGGCTTCACGGGACCCCACTCAGTGTGTTGCACTGCATTTTCCATGGAAACTGCTTTGATAATTGGTCGCAGAGGTGAAAAGCAGGGTATGACTTCTCCAAATAAATAAGCAAACAGGGTGCCTTTGGTAACCAACCTCAGTTGGCTCAGCAGAACGTCCCTTTGTCGTCAACAGGCCACCACCAAGTTAAGCAAGGGACCTGCGAAGTGGTGGCAGTGCATCGGTGCTGCAACAAGAACAGGATTGAAGAGCGGTCGCAGACGGTCAAGTGCTCCTGCTTCCCAGGTCAGGTGGCTGGCACAACAAGAGCGCAGCCCTCCTGCGTCGAAGGTAAGCAGCTTCGGCCCCATTTGTCACACCGGCTTAGAACCACCCCCCCCCAAATCTCCTTGATGGTTTTGATTTCCTGCTGCCTGGGAAAATAATAATAATCCTCCCCTTTGTTAAATTTGGACACATTTCTCTTTGTTAATGATAATGAGTATGTGCCTGAATCATGGTGCAATTAATCTCCTTAATTTATGTACTCGCCCGTTTGGTGCCAGGAAGATTTCTTGGTCGGTTTTATACCATTTCTTGTAGTTATGAACTGAAGATTGTAAAGCAGAACTGGAACATCGCTTTGTTGTTCTACCAGGGAGAGGCAGGTGATCCTCATGACACAGGTTTTCTTGTGCCAAGCAAGGGCAGATCAACCCAAAGGTTAACTACGCTATGAGGGTAGTCTCAACAAAACCAGATCAGGGCTATGGTTCAATTATCAGTGAGCTGAGCTGTGTGGTGAGTGGGCCTATCCTTGCCCTTATGCTGGAATTTTCCTGAACACATTTCCCCTTGCCACTAATAATAATAAATACTTGTGCTTTTTGGAATATGAGAAACAGAATTCTCAAGCTATAAATAGTATCCACTTTGGGGGCATTAGTAGACCTGGTTTGAAGAAGGGTTAATTCACCCTGTGAATTTGTAAATTCTCAGCCACGCTCCTGACATCACACACTCCAGCGCCACATTCACACCATACTTTTAAAGTGCTGTGATGTGACTTTAAAAGGCCACGACTCTCCCTCCAAAGAATCCTGGGAACTGTAGCTTTTTTAAGCGTCTGGTAATTGTTAGGAGAGGGACGTGGGTGGCGCTGTGGGTAAAAGCCTCAGCTCCTAGGGCTTGCCGATCGAAAGGTCGGTGGTTCGAATCCCCGCGGCGGGGTGCGCTCCCGTTGTTCGGTCCCCGCGCCTGCCAACCTAGCAGTTCGAAAGCACTCCCGGGTGCAAGTAGATAAATAGGGACCGCTTACTAGCGGGAAGGTAAACAGCGTTTCCGTGTGCAGCTCTGGCTCGCCAGAGCAGCGATGTCACGCTGGCCATGTGACCCGGAAGTGTCTCCGGACAGCGCTGGCCCCCGGCCTCTTTGAGTGAGATGGGCGCACAACCCTAGAGTCTGTCAAGACTGGCCCGTACGGGCAGGGGTACCTTTACCTTTACCTTAATTGTTAGGAGACCCCTATTTCCCTCCCAGAACTACAATTCCCAGAGAGGTTTAACAGTCAATCCCTCATCACAGGGAGCTCTGGGAACTGTGCCTCTGCGAATTGCCCCTCTCAGTCCAGGACCTTGTTCCCTTAGAACTAATTTATGCCGTCATTCTACATGCAAAACAAGCATTTCTGTCAGTTACATGAGGAAATGTGGCACTGGGAGAGATGGATGGACCCCAAAAGTTGTTCCATATAGGATCCCAGGGCACATTTTATTAAATCTCAAAGCCACCTGCGAAGCTTTTAAAAACACACACAAACGAACAGATGTCATGATGAACATATAAATAAACAACAGCAGCAATTGTGACAAGAATGAGAGAACGAAAGCCTCTGAAAAGATCAGATACCTAAAGGCAAATGAGGAAAAAAGACACGATTTTGCTTGCGTGGGTACAGATGTCATTATTGCTAATAACGGAATATATGCAAGCCTGGTTATAATTGCTGGTAATCATCACAGTAGTGCTTGGGCAGGTAAACATCCTGATATCATAACTATTATTAGAATTGCTGCACCGCTTCTATCCATGGCCCCTTTGATGAAAACATGAAGGTGTTCGCTTCCTTGGGTTAAATGCATGTTTATGGCTGAAATTTAGCTTGCTGAAAAGATTCAGGAAATTGCTCAATATTTCACTTTTCCTTCCCGTTCCCTCCAGCAACTACACAGTAGCATATTTCCCTTTTTACGGGATAGCTTTATGTTAAGAAATGGCACCTATAAGTCTTAATTAGGGTTTCTGTCAGCACCAGTGGAAGGAATCTTAAGATGTAAAATGTGGTGAGATTTACATTTAAGGAAAGCAGTGCAATGTTTTAATAGCTTGCCGCTAATTAATATTGACATAGAAATCATATTTGTTAATCCACATGGAAGAGACTTATCTTCGGTTTTCATTGCTTTCCACACAAAACCATGACCTTTAAAAGTGAAATAACAAAGAGCCCCGGGTTTTTCCTAACTTCCCCTGACGTTTTAATTCTGTGAATTAACCCATAAATAAATGGAAACTCGCAACAAACACCCCACACCCCAAACACTGTAATAACACCACCACCAATCTGTACATACATAAAATCCATGTATGAATTGCATTACTGCACAGATTAATTCAGAAGAGAAACCAAATGTGCCTTGAAGCCAATATAGATGAGCAGATGCCTCACTGCACTAAATAAGTGGGGCAAGATTATTGGCAAGTGGATTTTGAGGGAGGGGAATAAATTTGTCAGCATTGGGGCCCAGGAGTAGCCAGCAGGACAAGACCACAGGGAAGGAGCAGATGAAAGAAGGTGTGGCAAAGGGATGAAACGTCAGCTAGAAGGGCTTAGGATGAGCGGAATCATAGAATTGTAGAGTTGGAAGGGACTCTGAGGAAGATCTAATCCATGGGTAGGCAAACTAAGGCCCGGGGGCTGGATCCCACCCAACTGCCTTCTAAATCCAGCCCGAATCAGCGTGTTTTTACATGAGTAGAATGTGTCCTTTTATTTAAAATGCATCTCTGGGTTATTTGTGGGGTATAGGAATTCGTTCACCCCCCCCCCAATATAGCTCAGCCCACCCCCCAAGGTCTGAGGGACAGTGGACTGGTCCCCTGCTGAAAAAGTTTGCAGACCCCTGATCTAATCCAACCACCTGCAATGCAGGAATATGCAGCTGCCTCATACGGGGATCAAGCCTGCAACCTTGGTGTTATCAGCACCACGCTCTAACCAACTGAGCTATCCAGTCCCCTCTACTTCCAAGAGTACTGGATGCCTTTTCCTCTCTACCTTGGCCCTCAACAGCGAAGGCATTTCCATTGAACACAGCCAATTTTCTTCATTGAATTTATGCTGCTCTGTTCCATTTCAGAACTGTTTTACATGTTTTATAACTGGGCTAATTTTTTATCTGTTTAATAGTTGTACAGTGGTACCTCAGGTTAAGTACTTAATTCGTTCCAGAGGTCCATACTTAACCTGAAACTGTTCTTAACCTGAAGCACCACTTTAGCTAATGGGGCCTCCTGCTGCTGCTGCTGCACCGCCGGAGCACGATTTCTGTTCTCAACCTGAAGCAAAGTTCTTAACCTGAAGCACTATTTCTGGGTTAGCGGAGGCTGTTACCTGAAGCGTATGTAACCTGAGGTACCACTGTATATTCTATTTGTTGTAACTCACCCTGGGACCTCACAGTGAAGAACAGGTAAATAAATAGTAAAGGAGAAGGGGTGATTTGTGCCTTATGCCTGCTGGAACAGACGAAAGGCCCAGCTAGTCCATCATTCTGTTCTCCCAGCAGCCAACCAGGTGCCTATAGAAAGCCCACAGGCAGGTCATGGGCACAGTAGCCCTCTCCTACACTTGCTCCTCAGCATCTGGTACTGGAGTTAATATAGACATCACAACAAATCTAGCTTTCGTTAAGGAAAAATTCCGGGGTGAGAGACTACTCAACAGCCCAGCTCGTCGGGGTGCAAGTCCCCCGCAGATCCATGTGGTCAGTAAAAGAAGGAAGCTCCAGCCAAGTAATTAGGAGCAAAACAGTGGTCAGTAGACCATGATCTTTATTGTTGCACAACAGGTCCCCACAGGAGTAAGAACCCCAAGCATGGGGTGACATCCTCTTTCCCCCAGAATACACTTTGAGCAGCTAAGTTTGTTATTGGTATGAGCTTTCATGTGCATGCACACTTCTTCAGATACATCAGAAGTGTTCATGCACACGAAAGCTCATACCAGTAACAAACTTAATTGGTCTCTAAGGTGCTACTGGAAGGAATTTTTTTATTTTGTTTCGACTACGGCAGACCAACACGGCTACCTAACTGTAACTAGAACTTTGAGCAGCATAATTGATACATCATCACTACATCACTAGCATGTCACAAATGGGGAGAGGCACCACAGTTCAAGAAGGACACTGACAAACTGGAACGTGTCCAGAGGAGGGCAACCAAAATGGTCAAAGGCCTGGAAACGATGCCTTATGAGGAACGCTAAGGGAGCTGGGCATGTTTAGCCTGGAGAAGAGGAGGTTAAGGGGTGATATGATAGCCATGTTCAAATATATAAAAGGATGTCACATAGAGGAGGGAGAAAGGTTGTTTTCTGCTGCTCCAGAGAAGCGGACACGGAGCAATGGATCCAAACTACAAGAAAGAAGATTCCACCTAAACATTAGGAAGAACTTCCTGACAGTAAGAGCTGTTTGACAGTGGAATTTGCTGCCAAGGAGTGTGGTGGAGTCTCCTTCTTTGGAGGTCTTTAAGCAGAGGCTTGACAACCATATGTCAGGAGTGCTCTGATGATGTTTCCTGCTTGGCAGGGGGTTGGACTCAATGACCCTTGTGGTCTCTTCCAACTCTATGATTCAATGATTCTATACAATGGTTACACAAGTTCAACATTAGGTCACTTTATCAGACACCTTTCCCAACACCTCTTAAGTACCCATCACCAAAAGAACAATAAAACTCTTTACATATCCTTGCCTTTGGTCTTGTCTGAAGATGGAACATCTGACTTGCTAAACTGCCTCTGCAGTTGTCTATTGCTGCCCCCTTGGTCACTCCCCGGGTGGGGTGCCGTGTATGTGCTCTCACGCTTGGGGAATTATGGCGGGATGCCCTGTTTCTGCTTCCTACGTGACTTCCTGAACACTTTTAAGCAGTCCAAATTGGTAGCCGTCACACCACCTTGCAGTAGTCCGTTCCATATTTTCAACTATGTGATACATGAATAAGTACAGTGGTACCTCTGGTTACGTACTTAATTCGTTCCGGAGGTCCGTTCTTAACCTGAAACTGTTCTTAACCTGAAGCACCACTTTAGCTAATGGGGCCTCCTGCTGCGGCAGCTCCGCCGGAGCACAATTTCTGTTCTCATCCTGAAGCAAAGTTCTTAACCTGAGGTAATATTTCTGGGTTAGCGGAGTCTGTAACCTGAAGTGTATGTAGCCCGAGGTACCACTGTAAGTACTTCCTCTTGCCTGCCCTGTATGTTCTTTGGAAAGCTGTTTGTCCCAGCCTTTTGCAATAAATCCCCAGGTGTGTTTGGGGCGTGTCTTTTTGTCTCCTGCCGTTGCTTCCACCCTTCAACCTTGCAGGTTGCGCTAGTTGGATATAATCGCACAATAGATGGGCTTCTTGAAGGGGAGGGACAGGGAAAAGGTTGACGTGTGTAAGTAGAAGTCTTATATTTATCTGATGATCTAACCCAGCCTCTTGTGGGGAAACCTCTTGTGGAGAAACCCCCGTAGCCATGAGAACAGAGGTAAAATTATAGAGTTATTAGGGGGCAGCTGGAGAGCTTCTGCACCTGATAGACCCACCTGGGTCCTCTACCATGTACTCCCATGTGACCTCACTGTATTATGTTGTGCTATCCAGTGCCATAGGCTTCTCCAGCCTTTTGGCAATGATCATAGCTGTCAACGTTTCCCTTTTTTAAAGGGAGATTCCCTTATTCCGAATAGGATTCCTCACAAGAAAAGGGAAAAGTTGACAGCTATACTAATGATTCTCCTACAATATGGAATATGGTGATGTCGCAGTGCATAAGGCTGGATACCAATAAATGGTGGAAACCTTCTTTAAGGTTCACTATGGCATCAAGCCATAATGGATGGCGTCTCTGAGCGCTGTGGATGTGGCTGTACCCAAGGTAGTATGGTGCTTCCTTGGCAGTCTAGAACTCCTCCCTGCACCTACAAAAAATTGCATGAGTACGCTACTCAGGAGTTGGGTGGGAGAAATGTTTTTCATGAGCTGCCCAAGCGTTTGCTATTTAAAGACTTTCTTCAGATATTTACATATTCTCTATGCCACATAGCCTCTTCTTTTATTTAGAGATTAGATTTGCCTTGATGCTTACATTTTTCATACCGTATTATGTGTGCATGCAACTCAGATTTAATTACTCAATATACATTATATATATATATGTGTGTGTGTGTGTGTGCGCGAGCGCTGAATGCTAGGCAATGCCTGCACATTTTATGCCATGTTCCCTGCAACACTAAAGCAGGACTTTATGGTGGACAGTAAATAGATATTTACTAAAATATGCATCAGCGGAGGAAAGGTAGAGCTCTTGGCTTTTGTGATGATATCCTAATTGCAGAGGTAAACTGGACATTACATCTATTTTGTCAAAACAAATCCTTGCTGAAACAGTTTGGTGCCTGTACTTTAGATTTTAATAAGGAAAGCATTATGGATGCAAGAACCAGAGGTATAAAAGCAGACACCCCTGTATTTCCCCCTGTAGTGTGATGGCTTAGCATACTTTATTTATACTGTAAGCGCTGAGGTAATTTATTCAGGTACTTTAGGGCAGAAACCCATGCATGTCCATTTACAGTTTGCAATTTTTTATTTTTTTGTGATCTAACCCAACCCTGTGGAGGCCTCCATGCTGCAGAAGCCTGAAGGAGGTTTTTAATTAAGCTTGTCTCCGCCTGGCCCCACTTGTGTAACTAATTATTTTCAGTATCATGAAAGACTTTCATTATTCATTTCCCTTTCAAAGAGCTTACCCCACCCCCAATTTGCACTGTGTAACTTGAACCTATTTTGTAAATGATTTTTTTTAAAGAAAAACATAGCTGTTTGGCTTCTTTGGAATGATTTCATTTTACTCTCTATCAATAAATGTAGGCTATAGTCATGCTTTTTCATATATGGCAGTAGAAATACTTGGAATGCCCCCAATATACAGGGTTCACAGGCTATGGATGGAGAAGTCGTCTTAGAAACTATGATAGCTGGTGGTAATGGGTGCTCCAAGCCACTGAGGCTACCTGGGCTTCTAGCGACATGGCACACCTGAGTGATACACCTGGTCCTTCAGAGAGAGTCCAACACTATCCAGGGCAGATGAACAATGCAATTCCTAGACCTGGGAACCAACCATCCATAGGGTCTCTGACTTGTCAGGTTTCACCCTGATCTAACCCATAGTTACAGTACCCCTGTACCCTGGGGTTGCAGCGCTCATCTCACTTTACTGGCCGAGGGAGCCGACGTTTGTCCGCAGACAGTTTTTCCGGGTCATGTGGCCAGCATGACTAAGCCGCTTCTGGCGAAACAAGAGCAGCACACGGAAACACTGTTTACCTTCCCGCTGGAGCAGTACCTATTTATCTACTTGCACTTTGATGTCCTTTCGAACTGCTAGGCACCAGTTTAGGTCATGCATGGTGTAACTTTCAAGGAAGTTGTGGATTCAAACAGGCCATAAATGCCTAATCTCGGCAAACTTTGGTTACAACCAAAGAGATTTGCACTGTTTTGATTGAAATAGGATGGGAAACTTTGTTTAAGTAGATTGTCAGGAACTAATAGCACTCACCAGGAACAAATACAAACAGTAATTAAAATTTGAAATCCAACCAGCCCAAAGCCTTGCTTGCCGTAAATAAGTGAAACGCCAGCCTTATCCATCGAGTCTTTCCTTAAGAACTATCTCATTTGTGAAATGGGTCTAATAATAGTCATCATGTTGCAAGGCTTAATTGATGTTGGTGCAGCACTTTGCCGTTCCCCAGTTCAGCTACGAAATGTAGATAGTGATGGAAGTAAAAGCAGCTCATTAAAAGAAAAAGGATAGCAAGGAACAAAGAGAACAGATGAAGAATTGGGGGTAGTTTGAAACTGCTGGCAGGCCCTATTGATCTGCTTCTCGGAAGGAATTCTTCACCCCCTCTAAAGATGCTGGGGTCTACGGCATCTCTTTCCCATTACAGGTCTCAGTCTACTCTCTGGCCACGCTCTCCTGTGGATTGAAAACAGGCCAGAATCTTGCAAGCTACAAAATAGGGGAAAGAAGGGCAGGCGAAAGCATTGTCCGAGCAGCAGAACAGGACACGCCACTGTCTCCGAGCTCCTTATAGGTGGACTTACCCCTTTTTGCTTCCTAGGGGCTCCTTGAGTCTCCAGAAATGGGCCTGACTCATGCTTCTCCTCCCCACCAGCTGACCCACTGATGTATCGATCTGCTGAGCTCTGGAAGCAGCGTTGCAAATGAAAAGGGAGAATAAAACATTTAACAGAAAGGGAAGGGATAGCAGCAGCTTTTAACTGCCTTTGCGCTGCAGTTGCAGGAGTCCAACAGACCCACACACTATTGTGTTTCATTAAAGGTCAACCTCTTCTGTGTTACTTAAACAAGCGGCAAACACTTGACTTTAAAGCGATCATCAAGGGATTTGGCTTTATCCCCCCCCCTTTCTCTTTTGTGGGAATAAACACTCTCGGGTTAGTACCTGGAACTTGGCTGGCAGCCGCTACGAGAAGATAAAGCATTAATAAGCCTTGTGTAACTGCCTTCTCCCAGTGTGTAAAATGTGGCTGTGAGTAAATCTTCCCAAGCCGAAGTATTCCGTGTGCCAAAGGACTTTGAAGGGTGGTACACTCTGCACTAACAATAGTTGCTTTTAAAGAAAACTTCTGTTGCATCTAGGGAACTAGAGAAACCCAGAGGATTTAATCCCAGAATACTGGTAAATCTTCGCCTTCAAGATGTAGTCTTTTGTCAAAACGAAAGCAGCCTTCTGATATCTTCATTCCTTAGAAAACCATAATTAGGAGAGCTTCTCTGAACACTGCTAGCCAGACAAGAGTCGTTCTAAACCCCACCGGGATTCCCTGACAAAAAAAAGTGACAACAGATGTTATCCTTAGTGTGTTTCTAGCTGTGAAAGAAAACATACACACACAATTTAGCCTGCAGTCCTATAGCTGGGAATATGCTACGCTGATCTCAAGAGGACTTACTTCTTTTTTTAAAAAAATTATTTGTTGACTGATACATTGATACATAAAAAGGAAAACACAAATACAAAACTACACACAAGAATAACAATAAATACAAAATTTTCTTAACAAACAATAAAACATAAATTGGTCTTAGCACTATAGACCCGACCTCCCATCTATTCCTTATTTCGATTTTATATTACTTATTGCTAATACACACTTTTATCATAATTTAACTTTTTCTTAATATATCTTAACTCTCATGTCTAACTTGCAACTATTACTGAAATTCCCCAAATGCTGTGAGGGCGATTTGGCTGCCACATCTGTCACCCCATTGATCGCCAGGGTTGATTCAGCTGATCTGGCTGGCTAGGCAGGTGTCCCCTTCCTCACTGCTCCATGTGCATCCCTCCTGAAGCTGCACGCTCGGTGGAAGAGGACAACCACCCCAGATAGAAGGAGTGTACTGTTGAGAGCCAGTGTGGTGTAGTGGTTAAGAGCGGTAGACTCGTAATCTGGTGAACTGGGTTCGCTTCCCTGCTCCTCCACATGCAGCTGCTGGGTGACCTTGGGCTAGTCACACTTCTCTGAAGTCTCTCAGCCCCACTCACCTCACAGAGTGTTTGTTGTGGGGGGACAAAGGGAAAAGAGAATGTTAGCTGCTTTGAGACTCCTTTGGGTAGTGATAAAGCGGGATATCAAATCCAAACTCCTCCTCCTCCTCCTCCTCTTCCTCTTCTTCTTCTTCGGTCAAGGGTATGCGATAGCTGTGCTCCCCAGCTAGAACCTCCAAACAGGACTTACTTCTGAGTAGGCATTGTTTAGGACTGCACTGCTAAACCAGTAGCTGTTTGCATAAGCCATGGTACCTAGGATGAGAGAACCTGCTCCTGGAAAATTAGATGTTTGTGGCATCTGGGAGATCAGCAAAAGAAGTCATTCAAGAGAAATTGTCTATTTATTGTTTATTTAAAATAGAGTGGATACCCTCACAAGGTATGTTCCAGATTTAGATTCCCAGTTTTGAAGCAAGCCCTAACAAAGTAGCTTGCAGTAACTTAACAGACACAAATATCATTCAAAACGATGGCAACATTTAAACGGTTTCAAAAGCTACAAAAACTAAGTAGCAGCCAACTAAGGAACTGGAATAAATATTTGCTGGTAGCATTATATTATGATCTGGTAGATTGTATGCATATTTTATTAAATGAAACTTCAGGTAACGAAATTACAATACATAATGTTAGACTCCCATCCAAAGACACCCCTGTTACCCACATTGAAAATGCATAGCAGAAATGAAATAATTGAATCAGTATCAAAAGCTACTGAATTTACCACTGCCAACCTGCTGTTACATAATTTATAGGGGGGGGGCACCCTGTGAGATAATAGTTTGTTTTGTCCTTTACATGTAAGAATTGTGGTTTGGTATGCTACTGTAGACTAAAGAATCTATGTATGTCTACCCAGAAATAAGTCCCACTAAACTCAGTGGGACGGACTTCCAGGTCAGTGGATTTTGGATTGTCACCTTAATCAGCTATACACAGTAAAATCATGTTAGATAACAGAATTAACATTTATTTCCATATTTTAGCTTGAAATTCAATTTAAATTTGTAAAGTAATTTCATATGAATTGATGAATTGCACCCACTGAATTGAATCTAATAAGGGATGTATAAATACGCTTTATGGGGTCTCCCTGCACAGGGAAAAAAATATGAAAATACTAATGATCACATTATAAAAATGAAAGAGAAGACTGATGAAGGGCAACTGTCTTTGCCAGCAATCATGTACAGAGGCTGCTTGAATCTCATTGAAGTTAAATGGATTTCGGCTGAAGCTCAACACAAGGAAACATACTTGAGTAAAAGTGCACAGGATTGCACTCTTAAGCAGCCTAATATTATGCAGGAATGCATCATGGGCATACAACAACATTACTTAAAAGAAAGAGACGTATCTTACTAAAATCTGTGTTCAGAATATTTTATTACTTACTTATCTTGTTCTTTGTAAACTGAATAAAATGTCCAGTGGCCAACAATGGTTCTCATAATAGCTTAGAAATAAAATTAGAGATGTGGTACCATATGAGCCATAATCTCCATTGCCAGGCCAGGTGGGTTAGTGCTCCCTGGGCTGGTCGATGGATGCGCTGAAACAGCTGCAGCACACCAAAACAGGGGATTTCAGGCTGGTTCTGGTGGCAACTGGAATACATCTCCCCACCACCACCACCTGCTGAGGAAAAGAAATAGAAAGGCTTTGTGTGAGGAAGGGGGAACACAGACAAACAGGCCTACACACTTTGTCTTGCCATGTCTTATGTTTCTGGCAGGCAAAAGAAACCAACAATGGTGTGCAGTAACAGCAGAAGCGTTAGTCTAGGGCAGGGGTGAGCAACCTTTTCCAGCCGTGGGCCGGTCCACTATCCCACAGACCATGTGGTGGGCCGGAGATGCATTTTAAATAAAAGGACACATTCTACTCATGTGAAAACACACTGATTCCTGGACCATCCATGGGCCGGATTGAGAAGGCGATTGGGCTGCATCCAGCCCCCAGGCCTTAGGTCGCCTACCCTGGGTCTAGTGGTTCTGGCAATGGAGACAGCCCTCAGGCACCACCATGCAGACCCAGGGATTGGGGAATCTGTGGCCCCTCAGATGTTGCTAAACTGCTAAACTGCCAGTGTGGTGTAGTGGTTAAGAGCGGTAGTCACGTAATCTGGAGAACCGGGTTCGCGTCTCCGCTCCTCCACATGCAGCTGCTGGGTGACCTTGGGCTAGTCACACTTCTTTGAAGTCTCTCAGCCCCACTCACCTCACAGAGTGTTTGTTGTGGGGGAGGAAGGGAAAGGAGATTGTTAGCCGCTTTGAGACTCCTGAAGGGGAGTGAAAGGCGGAATATCAAATCCAAACTCTTCTTCTCTTCTTCTTCTTCATCATCCCTGAACATTTGCCACATTGGCGAGGGATGATGGGAATTGAAGTCCAGCCACACCTGGAGGGCCAGAGATGCTCCATCCCTGACGCAAGAATGTGATTGGCTACACAGCACCAGTGTCACAGTCGCAAGGTGATATTTAATTGGCTGAGATAACAGTAGAAGGGGATCGGACTACTCCTCCCACACACATTAAAATAATGTGCGAGAAGGTCATGGCGCCACATGGGCTAGCCTTCTGCCATTGTTCCTGCCACGGTCCCTGCTCATGAACCCACCAGTCACACATTTGACAAGCACGAGAATGTACATGAAGAGACCTCCGCATAAGGAGGGATCCTGATTAGCCCATTCCAATGAGACTCGTTGCTAAGAAAGTAAAACCAGGTGCTGAATTTGGGGTTTTACAAGGTGTGGCAGAGCTGGCATGGTCCTTGGGTTCAGCTTACTCTGTGCTCAGTCAGGTGGTAGGACTAGGATTGCTGCCTGTTATCGTTATTATTAATTTCATTTATATAAGACAGCTACATATATAAAAACAGTTAAAGCAATATATGCAATTTTTAAAAGGTAAAGGGACCCCTAACAGTTAAGTCCAGTCGCGGAAGACTCTGGAGGTGCGGTTCTCATCTCGCTTTATTGGCCGAGGGAGCCAGCATACAGCTTCCGGGTCATGTGGCCATGTGAACCAGAGCAGCGCACGGAAACACTGTTTACCTTCCTATTTATCTACTTGCACTTTGATGTGCTTTTGAACTGCTAGGTTGGCAGGAGCAGGGACTGAGCAACGGGAACTCACCCCGTCACGGGGATTCGAACCGCCGACCTTCTGATCGGCATGTCCTAGGCTCTGTGGTTTAACCCACAGCGCCACCCGCGTCCCTATATGCAATTTTAGTAACCTACAAAAAGTATCAATTTCTGACATTTGTAATGTAATGTTAAAACCTTTTAACCCCCCCAAAATAGTTGCAACCTGTTAAGTCAAGGATTCATATTTCCTGTGGTTTGGGGTAAGATTTGTATTTTCCGTTACCTGCAGGTATGACTCCTATTTTCAGAAAAGCCTTTTACTCCTATTTACAAAAGCGATTGATAGTCTGACCTTCAACTGCTTTGTTGGTAAAGGTCCATATATTTCTAGCTTGTTACACCAGGCTTTTGCTTTGAAAACCATTCTTCTGCTTCTGAGTTTTCAGTCCTAAGCACTTCCACACTGGCAAGTATGTTTACGTTGACTTTAGCAAGACTTACTTCTTAGTAAACATGGTTAAGATCCATCTATGAAACTATTTTTGGAGGAGTGATCCTAGAATGACTTTTGCACGAGGTCTATATACTCAGCTTGAATTAAACATGATGATTTCATTCAGATACCATGTTCTCAGTCTGCCCAGTTGCTTTATGCTGTCAACTTTGGAGGATCAGCAACAGCTTGAAGCATCTCTCCTCCCCCTGCCTTCTCCCCTTGATATAATCCTTTCTAGTTTCATCAAACCACAGTTTCCCATGAGAATTGAACTTACTCTGTTGGCATTGCCTTTGCTTATAAATCAGCGTGATGGCACTTGCTCCATTTTGCTCTTTGACAAGCCATTTTCTTTTTGTCTTCCAGCTGCCATTGTCATCCAGAAGTGGTGGTGTCATATGAACCCTTGCCTGGATGGAGAAGACTGTAAAGTGCTTCCAGATTACTCAGGTTGGTCATGCAGCAGTGGAAACAAAGTCAAAACTACCAAGGCAAGTTCATGTACCCTTTTCATTCCCTATCAGTGAATACTAGGTCATTCGGTAACATGGGTAGATCTTACCAGTACAATGCCCCAACAATGCCCCCGGCCAAGGGGAGCAATCTGCTTTTCCCTATAGGAGTGAATGGCTTCAAGTACAGGAGTGCACTCAGGGACATCTTCCTGCTGAGAATGAAGTTTGGGTTTCCAGCGATGAGCCATCAATATGCTTGAAATACTCTCCTTGCCGCATCTGCTGTAGACAAACCTCTCGTGCCTAATGCAAACTTCTCTGCATAGCATTTTAATACGATGCAGTCAAACGTAGAATTTTATGCATATCAAAGTTATATCTTTAACAGTGTGGTCATCTTTTGGGTTCTGTTTTGGAGTCATGCTAGAGTAGCCTTCATCAACCTGCTGTTGTTAGCAGAGGCACTTGAATAATGCAGAGGGGAGTTGAGTGAGAAAAATAAACATTTACCGAACAAAACGGAATATATCTGCTGAGCAGAAAAAAACAACAGAGGGGTTTTGCTTTTCTGACAAGGCTTGTTGAGAGCAGGATTCAATTCAACTAAACTTCCCCAAGAAAACTCCCTCAAAGCTTGGCAGCCTATCAGAGTACATGCTACCTCACCAAAGAAGGAGGAGGAGTTTGGATTTGATATCCCGCTTTATCACTACCCTAAGGAGTCTCAAAGCGGCTAACATTCTCCTTTCCCTTCCTCCCCCACAACAAACACTCTGTGAGGTGAGTGGGGCTGAGAGACTTCAGAGAAGTGTGACTAGCCCAAGGTGCATGTGGAGGAGTGGGGAAGCGAACCCGGTTCACCAGATTACGAGTCCACTGCTCTTAACCACTACACCACACTGGTTCTCACCAAAGACCATGCCAATTTCTCTAGTTGCTTTGCAACACCTTAAATTAACAGAATTAACCCTTAAACCACACACTGAATGAGCTCTGCTGTTTCACTTCCAGCACATTGCACCCTCTAGCTGTTTTACACATACAATAGCCCTGGGAACAACCAACACAGCACAAATGATGATAGAAGCTACAGGAGCACAGAAGCAGCTGTATTCTTGATCATGAGAAGCATCCAGCAGCACACCTGGGCACAGAGAGAAAGGAATAAGGGAGGAACAGGTGACCAGAAACCACTGGAAGTCTATGTAGAGCCATTCCGGGGCAGGTATAGGACTCAGCAGAGCTTAGGTTGACAATGAGCAGGAACTGTTCTTCTTCACATGTGTGGAGTATGGAACACAGGCATGGCATAGGGAACTTTCCAGTTCAGATTTAGGCCTCTGCACACATTTGAGATCAACTACTGTGCTGAATTAGCACCCAGGAGTGCCCTAAACTGGCTTTGCCTCATTAAAGTAACAAGCTATTAACTCCCCTCTTCAAAGAAGAGATTCCCCAAGAGTGCAATCCACATCCCATCGAAGTCAGTGGCAACGCTTACTTTGATCTTAATGGGTTAGCATTGCACCCAAAGGTGCTGCAAGCATCTTTAATTTGATAAGAGGCCTTTTCCATTTTCTTGTTATCTTGTGGAGTATACTTTTGTGGAGTGAAAAAGCAAGGGCAAGGGATATCCAGATAAGGCTCAAAAGCCACCTTTTATAGTGTGGACTCATGTATCTAGGGTATACAGGCTCCAGCTTTGGGGAGGGGGGAGGAGGAGAAGAGAAATATAAAATTTTGATTTTACTTTTGACTCCCCAAAGTACAGCCACTGTATATGACACTCCTGTAAGTTAAAGAAGGAAACAATTCCCCAAGTCACCATGAAGCAATATAAGGTCTTTATTATCATCATCATTCTGGATTCATTAAAATGTTGCTGTCAATCTAAGCAAAAACGCCCAGCACTGTATACCATGTTTTAGTTCTGTGTAGGAATAAGATTTCCATAACAGTAAATTCATTTGGGTTATGGGCAGTCATAAATAGTTTCTCTCTCTCTCTAAAAATGATAAAGGACGGTACTGCAGACGCTGAATACTGGTGTCTAGTACATAGCTTAAATATATAATGGTATAAAGTTAGCCAGTTTATTGATACATTTATTACTTCACTAGGCCAGCTGCTGGTTCTAAATGAGCTGTCTGGTTGATCTCAGCCAGAACTTGTCAAAACTGCACTTCCAAAACAAGGTTGCAGCATTGGCAGTAGGGAGACAGTGACTCCAGGTGTTTCCTAAATAGGTTGAATAAGCATGCAAGGGGGAGGCAGCAGGGATGAGTGCTCCCACACAAAGGAGGGTGACTGTCTGAAGTGAAGAGCTGGCCTGTGCTTGTGGAGGCTCCCCATGTTGAGCAAAGTCTCAGGAAACTGACCTGGGGTACAGAACAACCAACGACAGGTTGTAGATAGTAGATAACAGGTTGTTTGTTGTTTGGTCGTTTAGTCGTGTCCGACTCTTCGTGACCCCATGGACCAGAGCACACCAGGCACTCCTGTCTTCCACTGCCTCCCGCAGTTTAGTCAAATTCATGCTGGTAGCTTCGAGAAAACTATCTAACCATCTCGTCCTCTGTCGTCCCCGTCTCCTTGTGCCCTCCATCTTTCCCAGCATCAGGGTCTTTTCCAGGGAGTCTTCTCTTCTCATGAGGTGGCCAAAGTATTGGAGCCTCAGTTTCACGATCTGTCCTTCCAGTGAGCACTCAGGGCTGATTTCCTTCAGAATAGTTAGGTTTGATCTTCTTGCAGTCCATGGGACTCTCAAGAGGCTCCTCCAGCACCATAATTCAAAAGCATCAATTCTTTGGCGATAACAGGTAGTAGATGAAAACCTGCATGGCATTTCATATCCCCAAGGAGGACCTTGGTGAGTGTCTGAGGGATCTACAACTGCAATGGAATGAATGTGGCAATGCACTAGCTGGGATTCAGCGGAAGGTGGAGTTTGAGATGGAGGTCATTCATTGGTGCCTGGGTACAGATCCAACAGCAACAGGATAGTGAATGGTCTTGGGTCACCAGTGGGTTGTTGGGCTCCTCCTCCAAAATGTCTTTACGACCCTTCTTGTGGTTGGAGCCTGGATGCTCTTTCTGTTCCTCCAGAGAAACGTTTGTGGTGAATTCCACTTTAAGTCTCTTATCTCCAGTGAAGTACATGGTGGCTCTGGTTGGTTTGTGGCATCTGACTGCAAATCACCGCAAATTTGGTGATAATGATTTCAGGACGTTGAATTATTATTTTTTAACCAGTTTGAAGATTCGGTGCAATAGTTAATAAACTGTGTTCACGGATGTGAAATGCAAAAATGGGGTCAGAATTGTTTTATTGGAAGTAGCAAGGGGACATGCTACGGAGGATGCCTTGACCTCATTGTGGTTCCCCTTTAATACATACATACAGCACAACAGAGCAATGGCCTATCCCCTCCAACAGCATACGAATCCAATATGGCTAACCTGACTCAACAACCTAGCCTGCCTTTCTCACACAAATAAGCCGCATCACAATCAACTAAACACAACCAACCAAGCTTGGGAATCCCTAACCACGCAATATCGATAAAAATAAATAAATACACAAATATGCGGACCCAGCCCTCCGACGCTAAGAATAGGCAATAAAACGAAAGAACAATATCCCCCATCTCTCTCTCCCCTCACCTTTTCCCCAACTGCAAGATGTCTATGACAAAAACGACTCTCACCAAACATAAACGAACTGTGAAAAAGACTATGAACTGAAAGTGGAGGCAATCGGTATTAGAATTCCTGCTCCATGATTGCAGTCATGGGATTTTTGTCTATCACATGACGGTGTATGTTTTGACTCCACAGAGTGGGAAGTGACGGAGACAGGATGTTTGGGTTACTGTGTTCCGTGAAGTGGGACTATTGTGCTTTGTTCTTTTTCTCTTTGCTGTCTGATGCTAGAGAGAGAGGGAGCCATGTTGCAGTGCTCTGTGTGTGTTTATATGTAAATAAAGTAGATTAGCCAAAAAGCTGAGTTGCTGAGGTCTGTCACGCAAAGTGCGCAAACTCTGTGGATCTCTAAGTGTGCCGGTGTTGGTTGGCATCGGTCGCTGTGATGTTTGGGCTGAAGAAAGCTTATCAAGCTCCTGAACGATCGACCAGGAGGGAGAGAACATGCCAGTTGGGCATGTGTCTCTGCCAGAGTCCTACTCGAGTGTAGGCTGAACTCCTGACAATAGCTGTGCCTTTCCCTGTTTATCTGTTTGCTTTGTTACACACAATTTTTTAAAAAAAAACCAATAAAAAAGAATTGTTTTATTGGAACAAATATCAGTGCAATCTGGGCAATTGCTGCAATGCATAGAAAAAACAACTTGTTGGCATCCATCTGTCTTGGGAGACAATGGAAGAGTGTGCCTCTGGGGATGAAGCCAAATCATTGGAGAGTTACAGTGCCTCCTGTGGCTGTAGAGAGACATGTTTTGTTGCAGCTGGGGCAGATGAAGGCATCCAGTTGTGCTGATGTGGGTGTACCATGGTGCTTCTTCTTTCTGTGCTCCTCCCAGCACTCATTTCTCCTGTGGTCACTGCTGTGGATATATGACCTGACTGATTGTCTCCAGGTGCTGTGGTCATCTGTGGTCACACATAGAAAAGCTGTCACCAATTGGCTGTTAATACTGACTTTCTTCCCCAAAGCAGCTCCCTCCTTTCTCTATTCCTGTTTCTGTATGCATGTAGAATGCTTACATTGCTCAGAAATGTGCATAATCTAGCAAGCACAGGTCAGCAGTTGAAACCCTGAACGTGTGGGAATTTATGAAATCTCTGGAGAATCCATCTCCTCCTGCCAGTATTTGCCACTATCAAACTATTTATACACAATTGTCACTTTCCTCTTTTTCTTTGTTTGCAGGTAACACGGTAGCAAAATGTAAACATGTGCCAAAGTTGGACCGATGGGATTTACAGGTGCATTGCCCAGAGACGTTCATTTTGTGAAAAAAAGTATCAAGTCTGGACTGCCAACTTTTCAGAACAGCTGGCACAAACTTGAGCAGTGCTCCTTTTTAACAAGGAGACCGCACTTCTCAGTCTATGACTTTCTTACAAAGAATGGAATACATTTTAAAGACAGAAGCTCCGAGTCTAACCCTTTCATGCTCAAGATGAACATCTGCAACCAGAACTCCTTCCAAAGTGCAACAGAGATCTCCAGGACTTTTATTCATGACTTTGTAAATCCTGAAACCTTGATTCAAATTACTTGGCAGGAATGGTGAGGTTAAAAACCAAGGGTAATTCAGATGAAGGAGCCTCACCATGAAAATGATAGGGAAGACAATCGAATTGCTCTTAGAACACCCGCTTCAATATATTTTTACCTGCGATTTACTAAGTATCAAACAAAGTAGGGAAGTCTGTCATGATGTTTAATAAATAAGTACCCCTTGCCAATCTTCATATTCTGTTATAGTGTGTGCAATTATGTTTCCCCCTCCATTTGTTCAGTGTTAAGGACAGTAATGAAAACACTCATTCGAAAAGTAGATAGATTTTAGCACGCCAGAGAATTCTGTCCAGCAGAATAGAAACCGTTGCTGCTTTGCTGCCAGAAATTGAAAGAAAATGGAGCCATTAAATTGGTATTTTCACCCAAGTCAATGAACATTTGGGTCACGGCTTCACATTCTCCTACGTACAAATGTGAAGTGTGTCTTAAGCAAGTCTGGTACCATTTTGCTCTAAGACAGCTCCACCAATGGATGGTAGGGCTAGCTAGCTTGCTAGGTCATCTCTGCAGTGAACCTTGTTGGCATTGTGCAATGGCGCAGGACTGAGGGATGAAGCCCCCTGCCTGCCTGGAGTACAAAGGTCAAAGACACTGGAACTGCACACCCCGCAGGCACAATTAGATTCTTTCCCGCAGCAAAATGTATAAGGCAAAGGAGAAAATGAAGCACACTATACTATTGCTGTATGAGTTTCCTTCTAATCTCTTAACTGTCACTTGTCATGCACTTGTATAGATGGCTCTGGAGCATCAAGAAAGTCTTTAGGGTGAGGCCTTAGCATCTTAAGTTCTGTGCTGCACTAGAATACTTGTGCATTGGTGCTTTGCTGCATTTGGGTAGGGCGGTTCTTCCTAGTGGCTTTGACCTGGCTGCTGCGACATTGCAGAATCTCTGTGCTGGTTCCGAGGGCTGTGGCGAGGTCTGAGGCGAGGTCTGAGTCCAGTCCAAGGTCGAGGGTGCGGTATGGAAGCGTCCATCAAAGCTGAAGCTGGGTCCAAGGCAGGGAGTCGGGTGAGGTCAGGAACTCTGGCAGAAGAGCAGGACAGGGTGCTGGCAGGAACAGGCTACCAACAATGTTGCTCCCGCAACCTGGGACTGGGGCTGGCTGGCTTTTATCTGCCCCGAGGCATAGGGCAGCCCCGGTCCATAGGTGACTCGCCTCTCCTGGCCTGGAGGCGAGCATTCCTCCTGCGGGAACTTAGTTCCCTCCGCCTCTCTGCCCTGAGCCTCTGCAGCTCAGGAGAGGCTGGAGGGTTACCGGACCCAGAGGCAGCCTCATCTTCCCCTGACGGGGCTGAGAGTGGAGCACCTGCAGGCAATGGGTCCTCCATCACCTCAGGGGCCAGAGCAGACTCAGCTGGTGCCTGCACCTGAGGGTCCAGCACAGGTGAGAACCCTTCAGGCTCAAGCCCCAGCCCCGGCTCAGCTGGTTCTGGAGGCGGGGACTCCTGTGCAGGCTGTGATTCCTCAGGTTCAGCCTCCGAGTCCGAATCCCAGGCCATCACATCCTCACATCTGCTCATGGCACAAGTGCAGTAAAATGGAGAATGCAGGACCAATTGCATAGCACACTAGACTTGGGATCGAATTGTCAAGACCGTACCAAGGAAGATTAGTGGAAGACATCTGGATTTTTGTTGCTCTGACTGCATCCTAATAGGGAGCGTATTAAACGCTCATGAGCAAAGTTCTAGATAGAAAGGGGATCTTCACTTTCGGTTAGCTGCTATTTATAATGATTATAATAATTAAACGTCCAGTTCCTTGACAGACCACATTTTCTAGCTCATACAATTTATGACATGTAATTGTTTCCTATTATTTTAGTTGTATCTCATTCTGGTTTCCATCTCTCTCCTCCCCGCTGCCCCCGCTAAGTGCTACACATTTTTGTTTTGTCATCAGCCTGCATAAGTGGGAATGTAAAAGGAGGTGAATTTATAGCCCGTCTGTTCCTGGTTACATCATTTGACTTTAAGATACGTTGGAATGTATTCAGATGCAGCGATGCACACATATCCCTCTGCAGATGAACTGTCACTGACCCAGCCATTGCTATGCTTTATGTAAATTCCACTGTGTTAACATAAGGCCGATTTTTAGAGATCCAGAAATGCCAAAAAAATGGAGATGGTGTTGCACTAATTTATTTAATTGTGCACAGGATGTCTTCGCTACAATGTGAAGTTGTCTAGAAGAATAGTCATTGTTGACTCTTATTCCGTAAGGAACATCTTGAAATATTCATACAATGTTCATTCGGTCAAAGATATTCGTAGAACTTTTCTCTCTCCTTTAAAAACCAAAATAAAGTCCTGCTTTTTTTTGTTTCACATCCTTAGTTGGGGTTACTGGTGATTATTGCATTTGTTTATTAAATACTTTCTCTCCACCACCACCCTCCCCGTGTCAAATGCCTTGAAAGATCATTCCAACCTGGAGCCAAAGTTTTCTAGAGACAAAGATGGCCTTTGGGGAATGGCTATAGCTCAGTGCTGTTGCCCAGGCATCAGCAAGGTCCCAATCCAATCCTCATATTCTGGAAGAGACCTCTGCTTGAAACCCTGGATAGCTGCTCCCAGCCAGTGTAGGCAATACTGAACTAGATGGTCCAACAGTCTGACTCATATATATATAAGGCAGCATTTTGTGTTCCTTTGCTTCCCAGCCTGCATCACCTTGTTAGACTGGTTGGAGCATTCTTTTACTTTCAACCCACTCTAATTGTCGAAGCAAATGACCACTGAGAAAACTATATACAGTGGTACCTCGGGTTAAGTAACTTAATTCATTCTGGAGGTCCATACTTAGCCTGAAAGTGTTCTTAACCTGAAGCACCACTTTAGCTAATGGGGCCTCCTGCTGCTGCCGTGCCGCCGGAGCAAGATTTATGTTCTCATCCTGAAGCAAAGTTCTTAACCTGAATCACTATTTTTGGGTTAGTGAGTCTGTAACCTGAAGCGTATGTAACCTGAAGCGTATGTAACCCGAGGTACCACTGTATATAAAACTGTATTCTAAAAGATTTGTGTATACCATTTTGCATCACACGTGACCCCCTGAAATATACTTGAGTGTGGGTTTCATTCTCTTTATTCAGCTCATATTAGTGAGGAATGGATGTTCCCCCAAAATATCTGCTTTATATACATTATTTACACAGTGGGCCGCACGTGATTGGCTAATTCTGGGATTCTCCCGTGGGCCAATCAGGTTGCGGATTCACTTCCTCCTGGAGCTGGATTGGGTGGCTCCTGCGGACCAATCATACTGCTGCATTCTGAATCCTATTGTTCTAGGACCAATCAAACTGCTGCCTTTTGGATCCTATTCAACTCAGTACATAACACCCCGCAGAACAGTTTCCATGCAACAAGCAAATCAATAATAATAGTAAAAACACTTTATAAGTTAAGAGCATAAAAAGAGCATGCTGGATCAGGCCAATGGCCCATCTAGTCCAGCATCCTGCTCTCACAGTGGCCAACCAGATACCTGTGAGAAACCAGCAAGCAGGATTCAAGCACAAGAGTACATTTTGCTTCTGTGGTTTCTAGCAACTGTTATTCAGGAGCCTTGCTGCCTCTAACAGAAGGCAGAGCATAGCCATCATGGCTAGTAGCCATTGCTAGTCCTCTGTTCCTTGAATGTGTCTAATGGGTTGCCATACGTCCGGATTTCCCAAGACATAGAATCATAGAATCATAGAGTTGGAAGAGACCACAAGGGCCATCGAGTCCAACCCCCTGCCAAACAGGAAACACAATCAAAGCACTCCTGACATATGGTTGTCAAGCCTCTGCTTAAAGACCTCCAAAGAAGGAGACTCCACCACACTCCTTGGCAGCAAATTCCACTGTCGAACAGCTCTTACATACGTGGAATACTGAAGTTGGCAGCAGTGTCCAGGCAGAAATCAGGAAAATGGAAAAAATACAGATGTATGGCAGCCCATGTCGGCAATGCCGTTTTTGCTGTTTTCCCATAAAAAAGCATTTTTTTGTGATTTCCCCAAGAAGCTCAACAACTTTGGGCTGGGCAAAACTACAAAAACTTCAGCCAAATAAAGCTCAACAACTTCTCTGTCCAGATTTTCACTGTTTCAAATATGGCAACCCAAGTAATCCTCTTTTAAAGCTATCCAAGTTACAATTAAAATGTTAGTATCAACGATAAAAGCAAACAATGGAAATAGAGACTAGTGGCTAACTGAACTGAACTTTCAAAAGCACGAGAAAACAAAAATGTATTCACCATATGACAGGATCCCATAAATATTGTCACTATCTTAGAAGGCAGAGCCCCAAAGCTACAAAGAAGGCCCTTTTCCATGTCCTCATCAGATGAGCTACGCTCATGGATGGGACTCCAAGCAGCCCCCTGCCAGCTTTATGGTTCAGGCTGGTATAAGTGGAATGGCTTCTTCAAATATCGAAGTTCCAAGTCATCCAGGGTTTGGGAATAAGTTACAGTGGGATTTACTTCTGAATAGACATGTATAGGTTTGCACTATACAAAACGTATCTCTCATGCTGAATTCCATAGAGGTTTTATTCTCTTGGATCACAGAGGACAGAATCATAGAATCATAGAGTTGGAAGAGACCACAAGGGCCATCGAGTCCAACCCCCTGCCAAGCAGGAAACACCATCAGAGCACTCCTGACATATGGTTGTCAAGCCTCTGCTGAAAGACCTCCAAAGAAGAAGACTCCACCACACTCCTTGGCAGCAAATTCCACTGTCGAACAGCTCTTACTGTCGGGAAGTTCTTCCTAATGTTTAGATGGAATCTTCTTTCTTGTAGTTTGGATCCATTGCTCCATGTCCGCTTCTCTGGAGCAGCAGAAAACAACCTTTCTCCCTCCTCTATGTGACATCCTTTTATATATTTGAACATGGCTATCATATCACCCCTTAACCTCCTCTTCTCCAGGCTAAACATGCCCAGCTCCCTTAGCCGTTCCTCATAAGGCATCGTTTCCAGGCCTTTGACCATTTTGGTTGCCCTCCTCTGGACACATTCCAGTTTGTCAGTGTCCTTCTTGAACTGTGGTGCCCAGAACTGGACACAGTACTCCAGGTGAGGTCTGACCAGAGCAGAATACAGTGGCACTATTACTTCCCTTGATCTAGATGCTATACTCCTATTGATGCAGCCCAGGATTTAAATGTGTGTGCAATTAAATATTTTGGCTCATATCCGACGTAACTTTTGCACAGAGTAAATCCACTGAAAGTCATGGACTTGAATTAGTAGTGGTTCATTCATTTCAATGGGTAGAACTGATATTGGCTCAACCCCCTCATCCCATACTATTCTGTTTGAAGAAACACAATAAGCCTAAGAGGTTCTGCAAAGTGGCTACAATTGGCAGTGTCATTTCAGTTGCTTCTCAAAGAAAGAACATCGCGTCCCACAAGACTGGTAAGTTTCCACATAAGGAATGGCTCTGTTAATGTTCTTTAAATGGCTGACTTCTGCTAAGTCATATGATCCAGCTAAACTTTGGACAGAATTTCACATTAGATAATAGTTTAAAATAACAGCCTGAACCAACCTTCAGAGACCTTTCTGTTTTATGCACCATTATATAGTTTTTTTATAGGCATGAGGGAAAACCTTCCCAACAGAAAGAATTAATATTACAGTTCAAACACTTAAGGGGCTAATCTAGCCTTGATATGTGCACTTTTAACTCTCCATAATACTAACAGCAATTACGTGCCAGTTTTACAAAAGGAAGGGAAGGAAAAATCTGTCGGATAAAACTGTTTGTGTCAGGAAGCTATACCCGAATAATATGAAATTGAATCTAGCAGATAAAACTGCCAGATTCTAGATGGACCTGGAGATTTCTAGTGCTTGGATATGGCGGTATCTTTTCCACAAGGAAGGCAGATTAATGCAATTAATTCTTCTTTATACTCCTGGGTAGGTTAGCAGAGCCACCAGAAGTGCAAGCCCATGAACTATGCTCCACGCCATGTAACCTCATGGATCAATAACTGGTTATTAAAACAAAGAGCAGAGTGTAGGAATAAATGGATAGTTTTCACACTGGATGTAAGTAAGCAGGAATCCTTCTCAAGGGACTGGTGCTAGGTTTTTCAAAAATGGCATGGAGTTAGCCAGAGTTGTGGCGAGCACCAAATTATTCATAATGTCTGGAATGACATCTCCAAACTAGGTGGAAAGGAAAGGAAATGGGAAATGAAATTCTATATAATTGCTGTATAATAATAAAAAACATATTGTTAGGTGTGAACTGGCAAGGATCATCCAGGGAAAGGATCTTGGGCTCATGGCGAGAAGGTCACTGAAAATTCACTGCGTCGTCCTATAAATGTCTAATTAGCAACTTGAATGGTATGGAGATAAGTAGGTCTCATAATACTCAAACGACAGTCTTCCAGTTAAATAGGTTTTCAGGAGTTTCCGAATGGACAAAAGGAAAGAGTGTTTCACAAAACACGCAGTTAACTCTCATAACTGTCATCCTGTGGCGGTAATTCACCATCCAAGGATGTGAAAATGACCACTGACTTAGATTGCTTTTAAGAAGAGGTTAGACAAATTCATAGAGGGCAGATCTGTCAACAGCTAATGGCCATGATAGCAAAGTGGAACTTGGGGGGTGGAAAGCAGGTTTTCTTTATAGCTTACCGGAGATCTCTGACCTGTGGTGGTGAAAACTTGATGCTGGATTAGATGGGCTGATAGAACAGGGCTGATAGAACAGGGCTGGATTAGATGGGCTGATAGAACAGGGTTCTTTTTATGCTCTTGCAGGGACTGCTACTGCAAGCAACTTCTAAGTCTAGAACTGTCCAGTCCCGTGAGTGCTGAAGACTCAAGGTGGAAGCAGACAGTGACAAGTCAGGTCTAAGCAGAAGGCAGATAAAAACAAGACCTTGGACAGCTCCAAAGCGGCCTTACTGGCACACTGGAACCTTATGCAGCTGATAAGACTTGGAGTATGCTAAAGCCTGGGACGCGGGTGGCACTGTGGGTTAAACCACAGAGCCTAGTACTTGCCGATCAGAAGGTCAGCGGTTCGAATCCCCACAACGGGGTAAGCTCCCGTTGCTCGGTCCCTGCTCCTGCCAACCTAGCAGTTCGAAAGCACCTCAAAGTGCAAGTAGATAAATTGGTACCGCTCCGGCGGGAAGGTACATACAGCACAACCAGGAGGGCCCTGAATAATGTACCAATGGCTCCCCACCACAGGAAGCTGCCTATACACCATCAGAGTCCCCTGCCGTACACTGCCTGGTACTTGAGTCATAGGTTACGGGTCATCTGTTGTGCTGGTGCATTGGCAGAAATCCTTTGTTTGGCACAGTCATAAGCAGAGTGAAGGTTTAGGAATCAAGGGGCTAAGAGGAATGCTTAAAATGACAACAAGGCTGAGTTCCTCAGAAGGAGAAGAGGACAAACTATGGGTTTCAAAGAGATGAGAGGGATTCAAGGGTGGCTGAAGAAGGAAGGTAGGCCAGGAAGTCATCTCAAGTCTGAAAGGGGGTCTGTTCCCTTAGGAGTTGTGTATCACAGAATGGCATATCAGACACAGCTTGCAACCACATCACTGTGGATGAAAGTGGCTAGTTCTGTCAGGAATTAGCAACCACAACACTGTGGGGTGAAGGTGCTTTTTCTAGCTAGGCACAAAGCAGCCACCTCACAGGTCTGAACTGTGAAACTAAGCAAAGTGCCATACAGAACAATGGCACTATAAAATAAACAGATATATAACCACCTATCTGCACACTGAGCAACCTGTTTTTGCCAGGTTAGAAAAGTATTCCTCTTGCTTTTATTTAGTGAGTTTTAGCACCAGATTTTTATTCTTATTTTTTTTGCTCCTCACGGTACGCGCCGGGAGAACAGCCGATTTATAAGCAAACACGCCTGTTGTTTGCTTACCCTTTAAATTAAGCAACCCTCAAAGTAATCTACTGTAGTGGCAAAATCAATGTAAAATACATTAATCTAAGTCCCAGTGTAGTAAAAGTAGAGCTCTTTGAAACAACACTTGCATTCCAGATGACGACGTTCTGCTTCCAGACCTCTGCAAGGCACTGAGTTGACTAGGATTTACTCCCAGGTAAGTGTGCCTAGGGTTATTAGGGGAAAGTTGGAAATTTATACTGTCAGTATCATAATGCAAGTTACAGGTACATAGCCACGTTGGTCTGCCGTAGTCAAAACAAAATAAAAAAGTTCCTTACAGCAGCACCTTAAAGACCAGCTAAGTTTGTTATTGGTATGAGCTTTTGTGTGCATGCACACTTCTTTCAGATACCTTAAAATATCATCATGCAGTTGTAGAAAAGGATGGTTCAGCAGCATTTGAAATAGCGTGTAGTTTCGGCCACTCCATCCGCCAGAAAAGGATATCATACAAGGAGAATAGGCAGAGTGGAGAGAGCTGTAGCCAATGCGGTGCAAACGGAGTTCTGATAACACAATGAGAATTCTCCTTCCACTCCCAAAAGCTGCTCCAGAGGGACCCCCAGCCCTATGGAACAGATTTTAGGGATGCACAGGAGGAAGGTGAAGACCTATTGCACAAACTGTTGTGTGAGTGAAGCACTTGATAAAACCCACATTAACTAAGTTTACCAGGATGTTTGAGCACCTTCCATGATGAAAGGCTGGAGGATAGTTCTCATTCTTTGAAAACAGTCCCTCGATCAGTGCTTTTTTTTCTAGAAAAAAGGTGCTGGTGCTCATCATGATCCTTTTCTCTCCCTTTTCTCTCTCTCACGCACTCTCTCTCCTGTCTCCTTTCAATTAATTGTGGGTTTTTTAAAATTCTCTTTTATTTTATTTTACAGATCTAAATTTATAACAAAACCAAATACATATCCATAGAGAGAGATTACTCTGAATCTCGAGACTTCCCCTCATCCACTCCATGGGTCCTATTGTCAACGTTTTCAACTGCATATTATTTCATAATCTATCCATATTGTCCATAGTATTTGTTAAATCAATTCCTGCTAATTAAAATCCCGCTAATGGTTTCATCTACAGTGGTACCTCGGGTTACAGACACTTCAGGTTACAGATGCTTCAGGTTACAGAAATAGTACCTCAGGTTAAGAACTTTGCTTCAGAATGAGAACAGAAATCGCACAGCAGTGGCACGGTGGCAGCGGGAGACCCCATTAGCTAAAGTGGTGCTTCAGGTTAAGAACAGTTTCAGGTTAAGAACAGACCTCCAGAATGGATTAAGTTCTTAACCCGAGGTACCACTGTACTTACAGTGGTCTCCATTCTTTCTTGAAGTTATTGTCTTCTTGGTCCCTGAGCTTTCCGGTCAGTTTTGCCATTTCAGCATAGTCTAACACAGGCTTCCTCAACCTCGGCCCTCCAGATGTTTTTGGCCTACAACTCCCATGATCCCTAGCTAGCAGTACCAGCAGTCAGGGATGATGGGAATCATAGTCCCAAAACATCTGGAGGGCTGAGGTTGAGGAAGTGGAAGCCTGGTCTAACAGCTTGGTTAGACCCTTTCAATTAATTAAAGTCCCACTATGTGTGCCCCCCTTCTTCAACCTCCTCCCCCCACCTTGCCCTGTCTGTTATTTGCGACCAGCCATCATCCTGCCAAACCCTTTCTCCCTCTCCTCCCTTCCTCCAGCCCCCAGCTGCATGATTGCCTCTACTGCTTGCCCCACGGAAGGGAGGGCGGCAGTGCTAGCAGCAGAGGCACTTGCCTCCTCCGTCTCCGCTGCCCCACAGACAAGGAAAAGATGAGCAGAGTTAAAAGGGAACCAGTCTTCACGTTTGACAGGCTGCTCATGGTGCAGTGAGTCAGTGGCATAGGAGCACGTCCGGGGGGGGGGGGAGCCACGCATTGAGGGGCAGTCGAGGGGGGAAGAGTGCAACCTGTTGACTGAGAGCGGGAGTTACAGCCTCTAATTTTCCTCGCCGCCAACGCCTCAGTCTCCTGACTTTTGCAACTCCCCTTTTAGCCAAGGTTGCTTGCTTGCCCACTCTCCATTTCCCCTAACACAAGATTTGAAGGGGGGGAGGTGCCAGTATGGTGTACCATCGCCTTTGACTGGACTTAACCATCCAGGGGTCCTTACCATCGAGTAGCACCAGGAAAAAAGCACTGCCCCTGGAGATCAAAAAGCATTAGCAAACCCATTTAGAACATTTGGGCCAACTTAAAGATTTCAAAGGGACGTGGGTGGCGCTGTGGGTTAAACCACAGAGCCTAGGACTTGCCGATCAGAAGGTTGGCAGTTCAAATCCCCACGACGGGGTGAGCTCCCGGTGCTTGGTCCCTGCCAACCTACCAGTTCAACCTACCAGTTCAAAAGCACGTCAAAGTGCAAGTAGATAAATAGGTACCACTCCGGCGGGAAGGTAAGCGGCATTTCTGTGCGCTGCTCTGGTTTGCCAGAAGCGGCTTAGTCATGCTGGCCACATGACCAGGAAGCTGTACGCTGGCTCCCTCAGCCAGTAAAGCGAGATGAGCGCTGCAACCCCAGAGTCGGTCACGACTGGACCTAATGGTCAGGGGTCCCTTTACCCTTTACCTTTAAAGGTTTCAAAAGGATATTTTAAATGGATCACTTGTCCCCATAAGCTCTTTTTGATTGCTCAAAACCTCTAGGCTTTAATATGCCTCTAGGTTTTTTAAATAAAAAAACCCAGATCTTGTATTTTTGAGGAGTGATTAAGGTGCACCGTGTCCTGCTAAACTGACAGGTCTGTGCAAACAACTGCTGTTGGATGAGCTGCTAATCCTGCTCTCTGTGTTTAAAGGCTGCTTTTAAAAAATATGACCATTCAGATATAAAATAGCTCCCTCCCACCTCTGGACTGCAGCTCTTCCATGTCCCATTCCTAGACATCATGTTTGCCTTAATTCTGTATCCTCTAGTTCCGAGCTTTGTAGCTGGTTATTTCCATTGCGTCTTTACGAGTCAACAAAGGAAGGGTTGGGTTTACTATTGACAGACTCTCCAGTAAGGAATGAGCTGGTGTTTTTTAAGCTCTCTAGAAAGCCTCGCCCAGCAGGCAGTTGTCAGCACAACTGTTTGCTTCAAAGCAATGCTGCTGCTGCTGCTAAACACTCTTTGACTTTTTTAGTAGCACACCAGGCATGCCAAAACTCCTCCAAAGCCATTATCCAGCTTCAAATCAGAAACCAAAACAGCGGGATACAATAGCACAGGGCAGGTTTCCTTTTAGCGATGTTATGGCAAGGCAAGTGCTTTTTGTGATTCTGTTGATCAAATTTTTATTTTGCATAGCAATTCATGTCTATAATATTCAAGACTTACTTTACAGTTATATTGAGACATAGATCAAGGCTATGTCATTATCTAGCATTAAAATGCAACAAACCAAAATTCAGAGGAGGAGAAAATTATCAGGCACCCAGAATTTTTTTAAAAATGGCAGTCAACTAAAGAATTACGGTAAGCTGAAAGCTACAATTTTTACAAAGGCATATTTTGCTTCTTTTAGCTGATTCCGTTTCTACAGTAGATACAGAACCAGCAGCTGAGGAGAAAACAGCTGTATTATAAGAGGAAAATTCAGCTGCAAAGTGATCTGGGCTTTCCCCGATCTTAACAATTTGAATGATGGACATACATATCAATGACTCTAACTGGTTTGACTTTTGGTTTTTCCCCTCCTTCAAGTTTCAGAAGGCTAATCACTGTAGAATTTGTTAAAAAGTGTCACATATATGCTCTCCTCATTATTTGCCTCAATAGTTTTCTTCAGAGACCTTCTTGGTGGCATCATTGATACCAGCCAATCTGTCCAGAACTGGTTTCTATGGCAAATTTGCAGAACTGGATTTCCCAGTGCTTGGCTAATGCAGAGTAAGGGTGTTGCGTGGCAAGTTCCCGCCTCCCCCAGTGGAAATAACGACACATGACACAATTATTTAGGTTAATGGGCTAAAATGGCCACAACTTTATTGGTTACAGGTAATAAGCGGTATTGGCTTAGGCATTGGTCCTAACCAACTATCCAGCTTCAGCCTGTCTGCTTGAAGTCCGGGAAGGGTTAACCACCAGTAGGGGGAGTCCTGCTGATGCACATCAACTAGGAACTCCCCTGGGGTCACTGCTCGGGGGCGTGCCTTAGGCCCTCACCTCCATAAGCTTCGGACAGGGCCACGCCCCCTGGAATCCTTCATCAGACTACCCTTCAATATGTGGGGGAGGTGATGGCGCATCCCCCCTCCATCTACATAACAATACCCATACTAATGCCTAACCGCCAATGCCGAGGAAGTTGTGATGATTTGCTATGAGGTAGACGAAAAACCAAGTGGCTGGTGCCAATTTGCCAAGTAGAAAAAATTCCTACCAGGCCCCTTAACGGCGACCAACTGAGATCCATAGCAAGGTCAAAAGGAAAACCTTAAAGGGCAGGAGGGTGGGAAACCAGAGCAGCTGAGGCAGTCAAAAGAAGGAGATCCTCAGCTGCGCCAGCACTAAATAGCGCAGGCCACACCCCCCAGGCCAGCCAATTGGCTGGCCAGGGGATGACATGGCTGGGAATTCCCTCAATCGCGCGGAGGCTGAGAGGGCTGAGAAGCCCGCAACCCCACTTCCTCTCAAGCTCGGAAGTGGCTTTTTCGGACTGAGGTCGTTGAACTTACAAATTTGCTCCCATACTCTACAATGTTGATCTTCACCGTGAATTCAGCTGGCACCTGGGGCAGGGGAAATTGATGGAGACACAAAGGGGGTAAATTGCATGCCTAGAGGGAGGTGAGCTTCATCCCATATTTTAGATTTATGAAAGAAAAATGGCAGTGTATTTCACAATAAAACTCCATCCTAAAAAAATAATTAAAAAATTCTCTGAAGCCTTAGTCATTTTGGTGTATTCTCATTAAGAAGCAACATTCTGAGAAAATATAGTCCCCCAGTAACGTTGCTAAGTTCATTTTACAGAATGCATGTCATGTATGTTGTTGAATGTCACGTATTTGGCTCGAGAGGAGAGAATCCGCTAGAAAGGCAGTATTTTATTTTTTAACAAACTCTGACTTTTCAAAGCAGGAAAAGTTAGGTCTGGCTACACATGTTTGCAAGTAAATAATGGTCTTCTAATGAGCTAACTTATTACTTTCATCTACAGTTAAGATGGAGTACTTAGATTACAGCCAGTTATAGTAACAATTGAATTTTGGACAACTAAAGGTCATGTTTTTGAACAGCAGGTCTACAGATCAGCCTGACTGTCAATATTTCATTATAATTAGATTTTTTTAAAGCATAGCATACGGTCCAACATTTGATGGAGGAAAACAAGTGCACTTGCTTTTTTGTGCTTTTTTAAAAAAGAGTTAACACGGAATTATTTTTATTACACCAAGCAAGCCGGAAAATGGATTAATTCATTCATGGTAATCTCCAAGAAAGTGCTGGGCTGATGGACCCTTATTGAAATTGTATGTTGCTGCCATTTATATTGAACTGTACATTGGTGCTATTATATGAACCTGGAGTGTAGCGGCTATGAAAAAAGGGGGTAGGGAATTCATGTAAGGGATCATTAGGAATGGGATTGAAAGTTAAATTGCCAGTGTCAGGATGCTGTTATACAAATCTATGGTGCAACTACACTTGGCATCTACAAAAGGCAGCATCCCCTGTATGCTAGGAATTTCCCTGCCCACTTCTGATATGGTGGTGGAGGAGACAAAAACTATTGCCATTGGGGTAGCGACAAAATTTCAAAGTTTTCTTGGTAGGAAATGCTAACTTCAAAATGCTTCTGACCCAGGGATGAAGAACCGACAGCCCTCTAGGTCAGGCATCCCCACCTGCGGCCCTCCCAATGTTTTGGCCTACAACTCCCATGATCCCTAGCTAATAGGACCAGTGGTCAGGGATGATGAGAATTGTAGTCCAAAACATCTAGAGGGCCGAAGAAGAAGAGTTTGGATTTGATATCCCACTTTATCACTATCCTGAGGAGTCTCAAAGCGGCTAACAATCTCCTTTCCCTTCATCCCCCACAACAAACACTCTGTGAGGTGAGTGGGGCTGAGAGACTTCACAGAAGTGTGACTGGCCCAAGGTCACCCACTCAGCTGCATGTGGAGGAGCGGGGACGTGAACCCGGTTCACCAGATTACGAATCTACCACTCTTAACCACCTGCTCTAGGTGTTGCTGAGCCAGAGTTCCCATCAGCCTTTGCTCTTGGGAGTTAGTGGGGCTTTGGGAGATTAGGAGAGGAATGTGACAAGACCCTCCCTATGTACAGTGAGGGAAGTGTAGATTGAAGAAGAGATTCTAATACGTGCATATTCTAGTGTGTGAAGGTATTCAACAAATCATGATTTTGATAATGATTCTCCATGGTCAACAAAAGTCTGTTTCCTGTATGCATATGCATGTGTATGTGTGTGTGTGCGTGTCTGTAAAAAAATTGTGTGCAACAGGATATTTCAGCTCTGTAAACTCTAATGGTTCAAGTGACCAACAGCAAAGGCTAATCTGATCCCTTGACACGGAATGCAAAGATGACAGATGTGCTGTCAAAATGCAACACTGTCAACTACATCATACAAAGCTATCTACTGATGCTTTCCAGGAGATTAGAGGGGAAACAAGCATATTAACTCACAGAGTAACCTTGTAAACAGGAACTTTTAACAAGAGGCTGAGGTTAATAATTTATAATTTGCAAGAGCACTGCACAAGCAGACTATTGTCTGGAGATTCCCCCTCCCTCCATATTACAGTTAAACAGTTTCCAACTCCCGACACATTAAAAACAGCTTCTGACAAACCAAAAAATATTAAAATCATTCAGGTGTGCAACAACACACCTGAAAATCACAACAGCAGCAGACAGCAATGATGTCATGTGACTAAAATAGCAGATGGTAGAAATATCATATTAACGGTGCTATCCTATGCATGACTACTCAGAAGTAGGAATGTATAGGATTGCAGTCGAAAAGGCCAACGACAGAAAAATACCAACAGAAATATCAATACTAAGTGGTTGGGGGGTTGGTGGGTTGGGAAAGAAGTCTTCAAGAGCCATTTAAAGGTCATCAATGTAAAGAAAAAAGGAGCGTAAGACCATTAAATTTGGAGTCTAAAATTACCTAGCAGAGCAATTCTAATTACATGAAGCTGGCATGACTTATCCTTATTCCAAAATATCTTCAGGAGCCTCTGGGAGGGGCTACTGTCAGCTGAGCTGGGCCTGAGTTTTGAGGATTGGGCCCTAGGTCACATGGCCAACCTGAAAAGGTTTTGGAATATGTCTAAATCTCTTCTTCTCCCATTCCATGCCACCCTGCCCTTCCACACACCCTTTGCTTTCCTTACACTGGCTTATGTTATGCCAGCAGACCTGGGCTCAGCTGTGGTGAGCGATTTAGGCCAGCATGGCCCTAGAATGTCTAAGATCTGTCAAATCCAAACTCTCGCATCCCAGCATCTTAGGTTTGTTTTGCAATGTAACTGGCAACTTGACCAAGTGTTGCCCCATGCACCCAAATTAACAGGGAAGCCTTTTTCCATTGTGTTCTTTATACCAGCCTAAGACTCCAAATTAGAGCTACTGGACTGGGGTAGCTGACTTTGTTTAAAAAGAACAATACAAAAGTGAATAGAACACTTGCTGTTGCTTTAAAGCTGCAATTACAGCAGAGAAGCTCAGACTATCTTATAAATGGTTGTTGTTATGCATTTGTAACCCATTCTTTATTGAGTATTTCAATCCCGGAATGAGGAATAAAACAGCACTAAAAAGATACAGAAAAAGGATAAAAAAAATAATTGCAGAAATTACAGAATCCATAAAAACCAAGTTAAACAAAACTAAACAGCAGTGAGGACAAAAGCTGGCATTTCCAATTTAAATTAAATACTATCCAACTGGATAGAACAAGCAAATGGTCTTAGCAACGGTTCCCATTCCACTTATCACCTGGGGCAGCCCAATCCCTTCCTCCAAGTATCACACCTGAGGACCACACTCTCACCTCCATGGAGATATTACATGTTCTTTCCTCATGTGGAGACTCTAAAGCAGCCAAGGGTCAGCAGAACATTACCATTAAAATTTGAGAAGCATTGGATCCCTCACAACTTTCAATGATGGTATAAGAACTGATGAAGAATTTCCAGGAAATACGCGCTGTCCCATAATTTCCCATTTCAGAAATAGACTGCTTTGATCATTGTACCTTTATTAAGAGTTCAGATAAAAGCTCTGCTTTTTTTTTTTTAAAAAGCAAACCCCTAGATATCCAACTGGCTTGGTCCTGACTTCAAGTGCTTTGCTTTTATCATTCATTCCCCCCCACTTCCCCTATACCTCTACAAACTCCTAAGCCGGGGCATGAATAGCCTCGCTGCTTTTCCCAATGACTGTCAAATGCGGCAGAATCCACTTAATTCAACTGATCAAGGAAGTGAAGATCTAGGGAACGAGAAGCCTTTGAACACAGCTCTGGAGTATTGCTGAGCAATTGTGAAAAATATGTTAGAATCTGCTTTTGCCAATCAATGTGGTTCATTAGCCGAATTTATGTGAAGAATGCACACAATAGACAGCCATTCATGACAGAGGCAGATGTTGAATAATGATGTTGAATAATAAATCAGCTACAGCTCAACAGTATTTCTGCATCTGGTTGCATTTCCAGTGCCAGTGCAGCCCGTTTATTCTAAACAACAACAGCAATATAGGGAGCAATCCTATATCACACAAGAAGCTGTCGCAAAGCATGCTGGTGTAAGACCAGTTTAAAGTTGCACCAGATCCAAACCCCATTCAGCAGAGGGTCTGTTGCTCTGCCTAAGCCTTGCCAAGGGAAAACAAGCCTTTAAAATCCAGTTCTTTGCTGGTTTGCCAGGTCACATGAATGAGATGAATGGGCTTAGGATCCAGCCTAAGTCCCCCCTCTCCAGACCCAACCCTCCTCACCCCTAGAACACCGCTTTGGGGGACTTTCAGCTGAGCAAGTGATGCTGGTGTATCTCCAGCTGAGTGATGGCAATGGCAATTTAACACTGGATGAGCCATGAATCAGCTGGCTGAGCTGGAGATCCATTGCATCCTAAGCTGTTCATCCTAGCAGATCTCGGCATAGGATTGTCCTCAGAAGTACGCAAAATAATAATACAGTGGTACCTCGGGTTACAAACACCTCGGGTTACAAACACTTCAGGTTACAGACTCTGCTAACCCGGAAGTTGTCACGGCTAAAATGGCCGCTGTTTCTTTAATGCTTAAAAAAGCTGGGTCAGCATGAGTCAGCGGCCTGCACCGGGTTGTGTATATAGAGTGAAAGATGTTAGTTTGTTGTTGGTTGGGTTGGTTGGTTGGTTAGTTGGTTAGTGAAAGCTGGTAGTGTTGATGTGTATAGTTGGTCAGTCGCTTTTGCACAGACTTTTAAGAATAAAAGCAGAAAACACTCTGCAAGGATATTCTTGTGGACTCTTTTATGCCGACAAGGGTCTGAGGACCAGGCTGAGGAGACAAAGGGAGGTCAAAACCCTTTCCTTTTTTTTTTTTTTTTTTTACAAACACTGACAGAAGTAGTACCTCAGGTTAAGAACTTTACCTCAGGATGAGAACAGAAATTGCATGGCGATAGCGGGAGGCCCTATTAGCTAAAGTGGTACCTCAGGTTAAGAACGATTTCAGGTTATGAACGGATCTCCGGAATGAATTAAGTTGTAACCAGAGGTACCACTGCAATTCAAAAACCCCATCAACTCTACCACCACAAAGGTAAGTCATGTTCCGACTGCAAGTAAATCGTCAAAATGATGTCCCCATGCCTTCACTTTGGGTTGCAGTTCATTAGGGTTGCCATATGTCTGGGAATTCCCGAACATGTCCTCTTTTGGGGGTTGTATATGTCCATCTGGGGGGAATTCTACACTTTAAAGCAAATGCCCTGGATTTGGGGTTTTTTTGGCGTGGGCGGCTTGGGCTCGGCGATTGCCCTAAGAAAGCTCAACCACTTTTCTGGATTTTTACCTCTTGAAATATGCCAGCCCCACAGTTCGTTGAAGGCAGGACAATTGCTTCATACTGGATCAGGGCCAGGCCGTTCCTGGAATTATAAAAGCTATAGACATCACCAGGTGCTTTCCTTCCAATGTTTCCCCCTCCTTGGCAACCCAAGATCAAAATTCTAGTGGATGGCTCTGCAAATCTTAACTAGTTCTCAAGCATCAGTAAGCGTCTTTATGTCTATTAGTGACATGAGGATTTAATCACCGATATGAGATTGTGTCACAGGGTCATGGTTGCAGGGGCCATTTCTGTTGGAAATAATTACCCTGAGCTGCAATATATTGTGTTAATAAAATTGCTTTAACCAGGCAAGCCACCCTATTAACATTTGCCACTGCTCTACATATATCTAGCTGTTTCATTACCAACTTAGTTATCATTGTTCTGAGGCAGTTCAGAGCTACAGGCAGACTTGGCACATGCCATTTGGCTCCAACCCGGACATTGATCTCCAGCCTTTAGATTTATCCAATGGAAAAGATGAGGGACGCAAAGCATTGCCTGATTCAGAGATAATGCTCTATAACCAGTTTAGCTGCAGCCTAAGCATATGGTCATTTAGACCCCTTTTCAGTTTTGGGAAATACTTACAAATGAGAGTGAGCACACAGGTTGCAGTTACCACTCCAGCGACTAGAAGGTATGTTACGGCTATGTGCAATCGCATGCCCTGCAAGTGTCCTGGAAAAACTGGGACATCATGTTTCTTCTTGTGAGAGAAAGGTGGCCATTTTGGATGCCACAATATTTTGCACCAAGATTTTTCTTGAATGAAATCTTTTTTCAGAGCCACAATCTCGTTTTTTGTGTGAATTTGTCAGCAAATTTCTAAAATGAAAACTTTGGGCTCTACGTCTGTCTGAATATCACACTGACTGACTCCACATCCTCCCCCAAATCTGGAAGATCGTCACCATAATCTCAGACATGAGAAGATTATGATTACTCCTTGGTGTGATGCACACTGCACATGAGCAGAGATTATTACAGTTGTATCTTGGTTCTCAAACGCCTTGGTACTCAAATGTTTTGGCTCCTGAACGCTGCAATCTCAGAAGTGAGTGTTCTGGTTTGCAAATGTTTTTTGGAAGCCGAATGTCCGACGTGGCTTCCGATTGAGTGCAGGAAGCTCCTGCAGCCAACTGGAAGCTGCACCTTGGTTTTCAAACAGTTTCGGGAGTCAAACGGATTCCCAGAACGGATTAAGTTCGACAACCGAGGTGTGACTGTGCTTCATATTTTCAGGACAGAGCCATGCATTGCGAATTTGTTTTGCTGTGCTCTGCTGTGCCATGGTTCAAACGAAAGAAGCATTCTTTTGGCTTGTTGATTAGAATACTTTGTTCTTTTAATTTAGAGAAAGAAGTGTTTTAGATCATGAAAAGTTACAGTGACTTTCCACATGAAACCACATGTTCCTCATACTGTGTGAGTTTGGTTTTCTGAGAATATATGAATTCTAAAACTTAAGTCATGTGGAATGGCGTAATTTCTAAATAAGAGGTGCAGAGTTTATCTGAGGCGTGCATAAAAATGCATTGCATCGATGAAAACAACTTATGAAGATACATTATATTGAGGAAATTTCCTCACAAAAGTGTATATAATAGTTAAATTACAGATTACAGAGGAATTACAGAGGAAGTATCTATTGTAAGAGATTCATACTCAAATGCTGATGGATGTTCATGAGGACTTTAAGAAAGAAAAGAATTTGCAAACAGATGTGGAAATGAGGAGAACTGAACTCAGAAGTGGGAAACTTGAAGCTGTGAAAAATGGAAATTGACAGCTTTGCGCATCTCTACATGAGAGTAGTACATATATTATGGAAGCAAGACTGAGCAGAAACCGCTGTGGGTGGCAGCCGTACAGTCTGCTGAGCCACGAAGTGGGCCTGCATGAAGCACTTGTAGCTGAGTTGTTATTTTCTCCACCAGCCGCTTCAGAAGCCTATTCTGCAACGAGAGCTATCACCCCCCTTGAAAAGCATGAATCTCATTTAATTAAATATGAAGCAATTATACAAAGCATTATAGCTATAATTTGATATTCCCGCAGTACTTTGGTTTTATAATTAGCTTGTTGGCATGAAAATCATTAGCCGATAACATCGAGGAATATTGAGAATTTTTTTTTTTTGTCAACGCTGACTACCCAGAGCCATGGCCGCTGTGGTTTTCCATTACCGCAAACAGCTTACTTAGTCCTATCAACAGTGCAAATTAGAGTAAACTTCACAGGCAATTGAGATCGGCTCCTTTCATTGTTCCACATTTAATTCCAGAGGTTTTTATTTATACAGTCATAAATGCCAGAGCCGGGTCTGGCACGATGTGGGCCTCTGACTGCAAAAAGAGCCGCAATGATAGCGCACCGGCCTTAGCGGGCGCACCTCATAAGCTTTAACGGAAACATTCTGCGCACCTGTGTGATAGGTGATGGATTGTGCTTGAATTAAAAACGACACGCTCTGAAGGTTGCCACCGCGTTTTCTTTGCCCCCAACATTAGGGCAATAGGAACAGCAAATATCTGAGCTGAAACGACGACAAAAACATCGGTTGCTGCTGAGTGGCAATGATTACGTTTCGTCTGAGATCGCCAGTCCCTAGGTTTACGAGATTATAGGGAAGAGGCCTGACCCTGGTGCTCTTGCCGTGAGAATGTTTAAATTAAAATTGCCGGCTCTCTGAGAAAGGGAGCTGTCACGGCTTAATTAAAAGCCCCTTTCCTCTCTCCTCTGCCTTGACTTCTAATTCCAACGTGATGTGGGGGATGCAGCGCTTTGTCTTCCCAGCTTGTAATTAGACTTGGTAATGTGGCCGTCCTGTTTACAGTGCAAATCCCACTAATGATGAATGGAGTAGGCTTATGAAGCGCCCCCGACAGCACTTCAGGCGAGCCAAGTGGATGGGCTTCACAAACATAGCTGCGGTGCGGCAGGTAAATCATTACCTATTAATGACTCCATGGCAGCCGGGGAAGGTCACAGCCTGCACTCCCAACAGGAAGCGGGAACCACGCTACATCAGGATTTCAGGATACCGCTTTTAAATACATGTCATCTGCTGCTGCTGCTTTTAAATGGCTGTCTGCGGCCGGTTTTGATTTCTCTTCATTACCGTTGTTTTACAGTGCAGAAGCTGCCGCGGCAACGTGTTTGGAAAGGCAGGGGGGTAGAAACGCAGGGAATAAACAAATAAAAATGGCAGGCAGGCAGGTCTAAAATGTCATGGTGAATATCTTAAAGAGCTGGTCAGCAACAGGGCGGCAAAGTCGAGAGGCACAAAGGCAAGGAATCAAATGGAGCTGAAAGCAAAACACCAAAAGGAAGATGGGGGGAGAGATAGCTTTGGTGAGCTGTGGCATTAATGGTTTCCCCAAGCCTCTCCTCCTTGATCCAGTTGCCCCACTTTCTTTGAGGAAGGAGGGAGGGTGATGGACAAAGCCTGCCAGCCCCATTTTTGTTGTCTACTAAAGTGGACTGCAAGCAGTTCTCAACAGTTCCTTCCACATCTGTCAATTGATATGGCACCGGCCACTCAGAAGCCTCATAGTGTGTTAGTGGGGTCTGCAGTCTTAAATATGGAATTATCAAGCATTCAGAAGAACCAGCCTTGCTGTAGCAGAACCAGCCTTGCTTCTGCAAGGATAAGGCCTGTCTCCATAACCTTTAGGAGTACTTTGGGAATGTCAAAAAGCACACACATAGATATAGGGGATGCAGTTGACAGAGGACGTAAGAGGAAGAAAGAAAGCCTTTCAAGAAAATCCCTCACCCAAGACTCCTGAGTATGTTTATCATGGGATATGAGGTTATCCTATGATCCTCTTCTGGATCAGTGACTGGCTAAGGAACAGGGGGAAGAACAAGATGGTTCTCTTAATGAAGGGATGCAGAAAGTGTCTACCGTCAGTGTCGGAGACAGTATGCCCCTGTAAACCAGCTGCTCCCCCACAAATGGGGAGAGTGCTGTTGTACTTGGCTCCTTTTCTTAGGCATCTGATTGGCAAATATGATAACTGGCTGCTGCGGTAAATGGGCCATTGGTCCGATAGCAGCAGGGCTCCTGTGTTCTTATGTGATGAGAGCCACAACACATTGTTGTGTGCTTATTTTTGGATGCAATTTGGGAAACATCCTTCACAACATAGGGCCCTATCCAATGCTACAGCTCCACTGGCAAAACAGACTTCTGCGTGCACAAGAAATCTTCATCATCTTCTCCTGTCCCCTCCAGTCAGGCAGCTCTGGACTGTTGAGGGAACCCCCAGAGCAGATCATGGGGGGGGGGGCATGCAGGGGAAGGAGAGGAAATAGAAGTCCTGTTCTGGAACCCCATTGGTGCAGCACTGGATACACAGTTTCCTATTAATTGGCTTATCATTAACAGAATAAGAACATTTAAAACGAATATATAAAACAGCAACTTCTCCCCATAACAGCAACATGCGATACAATTGTCTTTTGTTGTTGTTAGTGGCAAATGTTGGAGGGCAAAGTAGAGACTGTGACTGTGTCAAGATCTATCAAGTCCTGGCTGATAATCCCACTTCAACCATGTTACATGCCCAGTTCTCACTGCCCTGGTAAACAAGGATCTGAAGGGCACCAGTTTCAGGCTGCACATCATCCAAAAATTCCCTCCAGGTAGAAACCCAAAGGAGTCTAGCCTAACCTTCTTCGGCTCAAGTCCAGAGATTCGTTGATTATTTGTACAGGAGTATCCCATCAAGCGACCTCCAGTCCAAAGCAGTGTTGCCCGGACACACACATGTATCATCTCAGAGGGCCCATCCACAATTCTGTTTGCCCCGCCACTTCTGCCCAGGAAAAACTGTGGTGTACCACTGAATCAGACCAAAAAGCAAGCAAGTTTTCTACAGGTGGCCATTTGTTCTGATTCAGCAGTAAATAGTGTGTTTTCCTGGGGAAAGCTGTGGGGCAAACGCAAAACTGCTCGGACCCGTGTCTAGAAAGCTTGGGACGAGCAGAAAACCTTTTGGACCTATTCTTTCTAGGCATGGCACAAACATGTGTGGAAGAGCCCAGAGAGAGAACAGACTCCGTTGCGAAAGGCATTATCTGACAGTGAATAACTCATGAGAACTTCAGTTACGGGGTAGTTGAAAAAAACACTGTTTGAGCTGGGATGAGGCAATAGGAAGGCTCTGCTTGTGGCGTTTGATCTGTGATGTATGTATGAGTCATTGCATATCAAGGGGATGGAACAACTCCCCTATGAGGAAAAGTTATAATATTTGGGGATTTTCAGTTCAGAGAAAAGGCGAGTGAGAGGAGAGACATGATAGAAGTGGATGAAAAAGTGGAAAGTTTTTCTCCCTCTCTCAGAACACCAGAAACGCAGGTCCGCCGAAGGAAGCTGAATGTTGGAAGATTCAGGGCAGGCAAAGAAATTATTCACACAGCACATAAACCATGGAATTTGTTCCCTCCGGATGCAGTGATGATCACCAGCTCAGGTGGCTTTTAAAAAGGATTTGACAAATGCATGGAGGAGATGGCTATTAGTGGCTGCTAATCTTGATGCTTATGTTCTACCTCCACTGTTCAAGGCAGCATTGGAAGCTGCAAGCAGGGAGACGGCTGTTGTGCCCAGGTCCTGTCTGTGGGCTTCCCAAAGGCTATTTGGCCACTGTGAGAACAGGATGGTGGACTAGGTGAGCTATTGGCCTGATCCAGCAGGCTCTTATGTTCTTACAAGATATCATGAAGGACACTGATACGTCAATTAAAAAAGCGCTCATCTCGCTTTATTGGCCGAGGGAGCCGGCGTACAGCTTCCGGGTCATGTGGCCAGCATGAGTAAGCCACTTCTAGCGAACCAGAGCAGCACACGGAAACGCCGTTTACCTTCCCGCCGGAGCAGTACCTATTTATCTACTTGCACTTTGAGGTGCTTTTGAACTGCTAGGTTGGCAGGACCGAGCAATGGGAGCTCCCCCCGTTGCAGGGATTCAAACCGCCGACCTTCTGATCGGCAAGTCCTAGGCTCTGTGGTTTAACCCACAGCGCCACCCACGTCCCTGATACGTCAACTAATCCTTCATTAAATCAATATTAAGCATCTCGTGAAATATTCTTGTACTGTACTAATGGGGCTCATACTTTTAGAGAGCTAAAGGGATGCATGATTCTTACAACCTTTCCACATATATAGACAATGATTTATCATAGTGTTTTAAGCAAAGGGATTGGTTGTAGCGATGGGTAAAGAGTCCCTCTGAAGGATGCTTCTTGACCTGGTTGCTTGAATGGTATGCAGCGTAAGACAGATTAACCGTGTCAAAGTGTCCCAACACAAAACAGATTTATGATCTCATTCACTTAACTCCTGATCTCATCATTATTCTCGATTTACCAACATTAGCCTTTGGATCAGCTGCAGGTCAAATGACCAAAGAATCGCAATGCTTGGATAACTCAACAACACCTCTGCACAAGACTTGGTACCTTCTACCTTACAGGCAGAAGCTGTTTCACAATGTGTTTATATAAGAATCGGTTTCCTGACTGCAATTTTACACACTGAAATGCTGAAAATAAACCTCCTTGCACACAGAAAATTATTATTTCCGGAGAATGGCTCCTGCTTAAGTTGATGGAACACATTACTTTTCTATGTGAAGAGTGATTTTGGGCAAGGGGAAATTAATTTTTTTCAAACACAAGTGGGGTCTGCAACAAACTGTTGCAGCACAGAGTGTTCCTGTTAAGTTTCTTCTATTTTCCTTTCCTCCAGGTTGTCTGTTTTCTGTCATTTCATGGCCACTAAGCATGCTCAGCTTTCATTGGACATTTTTGGTGTCTTTGGTCTGGGGAGCTAGCACAGCTATGCAAAGCCAAACTTTAACAACAAAAATCTAACATATAAAAATAATTATCAACCAATACCATGACTCAGGCCAGGTAGCACATCTGTGGAAGAGGCTGGATAACTGAACTTTTGTCCATTTGGCTCATTGCAGGGGCACAAAACAAAGGGAACTGGAGAAATAAAGTGGTACATGTGGATTTATGGAGTTGGTTACATGACAATGGGTTTCCCCCTCAAGGTCACCCTGCATAAAATGTATGCTTACAGTGACTCTATAGACGAGTATGCTATAAAAACAATAAAATGTGCAGCAGACAGAGGAGATGTCAGGTGGATTATTACTTTGACACTCTCCTGAGACTCCCAGTACAGGTGCAGCCTAACAGCAACAGATAAAATAAATGCTGACAGCCAGCCAATGCTCCCCAAGAGTAAGAATGGTAATACTCTGAGGAGACCCCTCCGTGAGCACACACCATCGGTGCACGCGTGGAAATTGCCAACGGCAACTTGGCTGTAGGAAAAGGTTTATAAGGTTGCAGGTGTAATAAAACAGAATACTGTTTAGAAACAGTTTTAATGGCCTCTTGCTCTCGCTCTCTCCCACCTTTTGTCAAACCTCTTTTCACAACCCATCCGCACTATACATTTAAAGCAGTATAATATCAGTTTAAACAGTCATGGCTCCCCCAATGAATCTTGGGGAAAGTTTTTTTGTTTAGGGTGCCTAGAGATGTTAGGGGGACCCCTTTTCCCCTCACAGAGCTACAGTTTGCAGAGTGGTTTAACAACCAATCCATCTTCCCAGAATTCTCTCCTGGAATTGCAGCTCTGTGAGTGAAATGGGGGGTGGTCAGTGCCTTTCACAAACTACAGTTCCCATGATTCTTTGGTGGAACTCATGACTGTCTAAAGTGGTACTGTACTGCTTTAAATGTGCAAAACCTATTTCTTTAGCTAGGCATTTCCTGGTCTATTTTACAAACATTTCCTGGCTCTTCCACTGCCGTTTGGCGTAGAAAAACAGGAAGCTCATAGTGAGTTAGGCCATGGATTCCTCTCGTTCCCTACTGTCTGCGCTGGCTAAAAGTGCCTCTCCAGGTTTTTGTACAGCAGTCTTTCCAATGCCTACACTGAGATGCCAGGAATTGGGGTTTCTCTCTCTCAAACATATTTATACTGATTTTAGATGTACAAAAAAACCCCATGCAAGGTAACATTAATTAACAAACAAAAGTCAGGTCCCCAATGTTCACATTTGGCAGTAGCATCAGTGGGGAGGGGGACTAGGCTGACCCAGCTGCTGACGTCTAACACAGGCCTCTCCGGAAGCTGGCAGGAAGCACATTGGAAAAAGAACCATATCTCTGTTCTTAATGTGGAACGGTTTGTTAGCGAGTATGCGAGTATGCTACAAAAGGCAAGAAGGGAGCCATTCTTCTTTCCAGAGATGTTCCTTGCAGAATTATGGCTACTGAAATACATCCTAAGTGCAGATTTATTTTTATTAAAGCTTCCTTCAGCCGCTCTGTTAACTATTTACTCATTATATGCCCTAGATTCTAATCAATGTACATTCATTCAGGCTACTTTGCAAAAAAAGAAAAACCACACAACAACAAAACACACTGAAACCTCTGGTGAAGACACTTTGCTAATTGGTGGAGATTTTAATTCTGTTATAAATCAGTCCACTGACTGATTTATAACGGAGCTAAAGTCTAAGATACCAGAGACTTGGGGGGGGGGGGCATGAGGTGTCTCTCTTTAGCATGCTATTTAAAAAGCTACAACTTGGTGGATGTATTTTTCTCCATCCACTGTAGGAAAAAGATTGCACTTTCCTTCTTGATGTTCAGCGTTCTCGTTTCCATATTGATCATCTTCTTGCTTCCTCTCTTCCCCCTGGCTAGAGCCAAATTTATAATGGTGCAATTGTGCCAGAGCTCATGCCTGAAACAGGGTCCAGATTCTGAGGTCTTGAGTTTTTTATTTCTGGCACAATTTCTGGAAAGCTGTCTGTGGACAAACGCCGGCTCCCTCGGCCTGAAAGCGAGTTGAGAGCCGCAACCCCATAGTCGTCTTTGACTGGACTTAACCACCCAGGGCTCCTTTACCTTTTTTTACCTTTTACATGCTACTCATTTTGCAGTTATAATAAATTGATCTTTTGTTGTTGCAGAGTCTACAGTTTGGAATTCCCTGCCTATTGACATCAGTCAGGCGCCTTCGCTGAACTCTTTTTGGCACCTTTTTAAGGACGCCTATCCAGACATCGGGACACGGGTGGCGCTGTGGGTTAAACCACAGAGCCTAGGACTTGCTGATCAGAAGGTCGGCGGTTCGAATTCCTGCGACGGGGTGAGCTCCTGTTGCTTGGTCCCTGCTCCTGCCAACCTAGCAGTTCAACAGCACCTCAAAGTGCAAGTAGATAAATAGGTACCGCTCCGGCGGGAAGGTAAACGGCATTTCCATGTGATGCTCTGGTTCGCCAGAAGTGGCTTAGTCATGCTGGCCACATGACCCGGAAGCTGTATGCCGGCTCCCTCAGCCAGTAAAGCGAGATGAGCACCGCAACCCCAGAGTCGGTCACGACAGGACCTTTACCCAGACATCAACATCTACATGTTAAGGAAGCCTATCCAGACATGTAGACGTTGATAGGCTTGCTTAAAAAAATGTTTGATGCATGGACTGTGGAGTAAGGTTAGAGCAAGACATAGCACCTGACAGATTTATGGTATATCTGTTCACAGGGCAAATGAATTAGTGTACAGGCAACTCTGATTTGCATGGGAGTTGCATCCTGGGTCATTGTGCATGTCGGTGGTGCACACATAAGCAGCAGCGGAGTAAGCCGATTGGGCACCTGGGGCAGTGCGCGTGCCCTGCTTCCAGGAGCGGGGCCAGCTGCCCACAGGGGTGGGGCCAGCTGCCAGAACCTGCGTTGGACCGAGCTACTCCTTCTCTGGTCGAGTCCTTCCAAATCGCCTCTGACGATGATTAACGACCTGAGCCTTTGATAAGGCTCCAAGCATGTTCCCATTACGCAGAGTATCAAAGCAGCAGAAGTGATGAGATTTGTGAGCTACAGCGCAAGGTTTTATTTTCTAGTTACAAAGACAGAAAAGAAATACATCCTCTCTCTGTGAAAGCAAAGAGCAATTGAAACAAAGGAACAGGAAACCAGTAAACATCACCTCCATCTCCCGTCTTCGGTGAGACTTCCAACAGTCTGGAATCCCTGGAATGTAAACAGAGTCCTGTGACTCCAAGCAGCTGCACAGTGGCAACACACACAAACCAACACCAGCTGGGGCAGGATGCTTCACAGGGCATCCAAGGAGTCTGCCTGCTTCCTCACACTCAGTTACCCTACAGCTGAGGGGGAGACAGCGGGCGGACCGTTTAGAGCAGCGTGGAGCCTGCGGGTGCCCAAGCCACCGTGTCACTCCCAGGAGAGACACGTGGCTCGGGCACACTGCAGACCCCATAGTGAATGTCGCCTGGCATTTTGCCACCCCCCTCAGTGGTGACACCCAGAGCAGACTGCCCCCACCACACTGCCGCTGTGCATAAGCTCACTCCATTCTATTACATCTCCTCCCCACTGTGATAGGAATTTTATGGTCTTAGATATATGGTAATGTTCATAAGTGTACCAACCAAGCACGTACATAGATCAGCACTGGAAGACCCACCTGGAACCATTTTGATTCCTAAACTGAGCAAATGTTTTCTCTGCAAGGTCAAAGTGGGAAACCTCCCATTGTCTCTTTCCTCACAAATCCTGTCTTAAGGGCACATTTAAGATATGAATAGGGTGTGAGCCTGTGACCTGGCCCAGGAACTAAGTATTTATCATTACAAAAGACTGGCCAGGCTCCCCAGGCAATCCAATCAAGTAACTTGCCAGACAGGAGATAAACAATGACAGGAGAAAAACAACATTCAAATTTCTGTTTTACACCGCCTTTTCTGTGATGTAGGAATGATGTATCTCAGGGGTGGTCTTGGGTTATACCCCTTCTGTGATGTATGCATGATATTTATGGGGGTGGTCTTGATCTACAGGGTGGCAATTTCAAAAGCCTTTATAAGGCCTTGTGTGCCATTATTCTGGGTTCCTCTCCCTCTCCTGCGAGTGAGGGGAGCACCCTGTTGCAACAGTTCAATAAAGATCAAGCTTACTAGCTGCTTTGCTTCTCAATATTCTCTGATTGGCCTCTGTTAGTTTCTCCTACCAATAGGGAACCTATGTAAGGACTCTATATGGGCTCTTGGATACCCTATAAGGGAAAAGGGCAATTTTTGTTTACAACACCACCCCATCCCACCCTGCTCTGCCCCCTTATCTGGCCATTTCCCTGTTACCGCAGTCACATGTCAATTAGACACTCATTGTCACCTGTAGTTTTGTAGAAAGCAAAAGAGGAGACTAGAGATAGTTGCTGAAATAGTCACCCTAGAAACTAGACATGTGAAGTAATCATTTTTTTTAAAAAAATATACGTTACAGATTATTATTTTCTAAAGGTAAATGGCTTTTGATTTAAAGTCTCAGTGCTATAACTCACCAGTCATTTTCCAGGCAGAAAAAAAGAAAACAAATTTAAGTTACTGGAAATAAACACAGAAGAGCCTGTTTCTTTTCTGAAATCAGAGAGATCATAAGAAAACAGGCAGCTGATAACCTCTCCTGGCTAAAAGCCTCTCTTGGAAAATCGATATGGGAATGATTCCCATAATTAAAAAGCTCAAAAGATACTTACCTGACCAAATCCTCAGAACTAGATGAAGCATCTGCTAATTAATATGCAACCTTGCCTACTTTCCAGAGGCCAGCAACTGCTGACATTACAGAGTTTTTGCAAACTAATTTACCTAATACTATCACATCAGAGCAAACTGTTTTCCTTGAACTACAAGTTGCACCTAGAGAGGTCCAAGACATCAGGCTAAAAACACAATAAAATTCCTGGCAGGGATGGACTCCCTGCTGAGTTTAATTCTTCTTTTTTCAAAAGTGTGATCTATTGGTTCAACCACTTCTTTTACTTTCTCTATTGAGCCATCAGGAATAATGCAGAGATCAAAGAGATTTGAAATGATAATGTACATCACAAGGCCAGGCTCTGCAAACACCCGTTCTTCATTTATCTGAAACTGAAATTTCTCCTCCCCCTATGCACCAACTAGCTGAGCAGTACAAAAATCAATTACATGCCTGGAATCTTGTCATTTAACACCCCTACTCAAAATGAAGGAACTGAATTCAATTTCATTCAAACAGGGTGACATCATCTTCACATATGATCTAATTCAAGTGACCAGGGCTGAATCCACAGCAGACATTTAAAGCACTGCAATACTGTAGCACCCTGCTTGTGGTTAACGCTTAGCTGGAATGAAATATTCAACGCAGCAATAGAGAAATTAAAATAATAATTTATTTGTCAGACAAATAAATGATTGGCACAGTGGTATATTTACCAAAAGCTCTGCACACCCCAGCCCTGGTGGCCAGCACTTATATTCCCTCAGCCCAGCCTCCTTACTCCTCCTTTGGCTGCCTCTGTCCAATCAGCCTGGTTGAAATTCCTATTGGCTGTTTGCTAGAACCAATCATAAAAGATACACCCATTTCCTATTACCTTTTATGGGAGACAAAGAGCTATATTTCCTTCTATCAATATCTTACATTTGCCTTGACAAGGCATCTTAAATATCAAATCACCCTTTGCTCTTTGCTCTTCTGCTCTTTGCTCTTCTGCCCTTGGCAACAGGGGCAAATGGCTAAAACAGATGGCTCATGGTTTCAAATTTTGTCATATAAACAGAGGTCTTGGATTCACCTTCTCACACACCATCAATGAAATAAGAATCTAACATAAGAATCTAACATTTCTTACTTTCTACATTCTTTTGTATAGTTACATTAAAGTCAGTACATATATATAGATTGATTTTTAGAAGGGAAGAACTTACTAAAAATCAAGTTTCTAAAGTGACCAAAAACAACCTCAGAGCAGTTTCTCTTCCTCACCAGGCAGCAGCTGTTGTTTTTAGCTCTTTGCCTTTTAACCTTCTCAGGATACCTTAAACCTTGAGAAGATGTTTGATGGGAGGCATTATTTACCAACTCTAATTAATGTTTTTGCAGCTTGGATTGTATTCTGTAAATTGTATGACCTTTGTTCCCAGCTTTTGCTCCTTTTTACAACTTTGAGGTACTGCAACAAATCAATGAGGGGCCCTTGTTCAGGAGAATAAACAAAAAGACTCTCAGCCAGCTGGTTTCTGCCTGGCCTGGAGCAAGCATTTGGAGCAAGCATCTACAAATATATTTTTAAGCTTATTTTAAAATACAGATCTTTGATCAGATGCCTCAATACCACTTCGACAGTCATGGCTTTCCCCCAAAAATCCTGGGGAATGTAGTTTGTTAAGGGTGCTGAGAGTTTTAGGAGACTCCTATTCTTCTTACAGAACTTCACTTCCCAGAGTTCCCTGGGAAGAAGGATTGATTGTTAAACCACTCTGAAGATTGTAGCTCTCTGAAGGGAAGCTAACAATTTAACAAGCACCCTTAGCAAACTACAGGTTCCAAGAAGTTTAGGAAACAAGTGAAGAAATATCAGTGAGAAACTTGATTTACATCAGTCTTTCTTCTTGTCAATTGAAATCGCTGGTTTAAATTGCCTTGCTCAGTCGACCCTGGTAGAAAGTAGGCCTGCTATGGCAGTGGAAAAGACGACAAGTAGGGTTGCTAGCCCTCAAGAGGTGATCAGAAGTCTCCAGGTTTGCCTGCCCCTCTCCAGCTGGCTGGGGGAGGAATTGAATTTCCAGGTGGGCTAGCTAGAGTGCCTTGTTTGTTTGTTTGTTTGTTTGTTTGTGTACGACTGCAACTTGCAAGCTTCAGCCCAGCAGAAACTGGCTGCAAATTGCTGCATAGACTCTCTAGGGGGAGTGATTTGCTTTCCTCCCCTCTCCCAATTAACCTCCATCTCCAGAGTTTAGTGGTGGAATGGACTGTAGAGGAAGGATCGCCAGAACCTGCCTTCGTGACATCCCTAGGTGACATCTCCTAGGTCTCAGGTTTGGGCATGAAATCTCATAGTCTGGGATGCTCCTGACCTGCCAACCCCCATGACAAGCAAAACCACTCATGGCTGTCAACATACAGAGGGGTCGGGAGGCCAGCTGGCAAGCCCAACTTGGACGTCTTCTTCCATTGGCCTGTGCTCCAAAATAAAGCAGCGACCTGGACTTTAGAAGCCAGGGCATGCAATTAGCAGAGTGTACTGCGCACACAGAAGTAGGCGTGAGGCATATGAAGTCATGCTACAGCTACAGATTTATTAAACATAAATCAGAACAAAGAAACATGTCGTCTCTCTCTCTCATGTCGTCTCGGAGAGAACAGCAAAAGCTATACACAAACGGAAGTTCCCAGCATACTGTGCTGGAGTGTAAACAGACATATGACATGCAACAATCTCATGCCTGTTCCTTAAGGTGGAGTGGAAATGTCAACAATGGCAGCATGCAGCTTAATTGACACACTTGGTATCTGTGGTTCTTTCCACTCCTCATTTGGGCTCTATGAAGGATGGATAATGCCGCTAATCCATAATCTACCTGCTCCCTCTGCATCTATAGGAGTGTCACTGAAACCTCCTAATAGCAGTTATGAGCAAGCATACATTATATGTACTAGGAAAATGCACATAGTTAACATTTTCAAGGCCTGACAGCCATCTCTCCCCCTTGCTGTTCCTTAACAACAAATAATGATGCTGCAGCAACTGGCTTTCTTTTCTCAGAAGAAAGATGCGAGGTGTCTGTGCCTGTAGGATCAGGGTGTTTTCCTTTTCTAGGTTAGAACAGGGACTTTCCCACCCACGTGTCCCATAAAAGTGAAATACAGGCGGCAAAATTTTGTTTCCCACCTGAGCACGATAAAACAGGAGCCGGGGAGCGTGTGGGGCTGCAAGCTGCTTCCCTCGCTAGTCATGACAAATAGAAGCCTCTGAGAAAACGCTGGGGTTTGTCAAAAAGGAAAGGAAAGAAAAACACCGCCCCGAGTCATTTCCTGTGCATGCGTAATTGCTAAGAGGCAGGGTTTAGAGACAGAGAGAATTAGGTTGCTTCCTAATTTGATGGCATGAACTTCAAAAAGCGAATCCCCTCCCCCCATCTTGAATCCTCTGAAAGAACTAATTAGCTAGAAATGTAGCAGCCAGGAATAAATCCTGGATAAAGCTGTTTCAAAAACATATCCTTTCAGAAGGGCCTGAGTCACATTCGGCTCCATTTGGCAAGCATTGGATAAAGAGGCTTCTCGCTCCAGTCTGGAGCTCCACATAGGCTGAAAGGTGGACGTGGAGCACCTATGAGAGTGGGCTGGCCTGTTATGGAGAGAGACTTATCTCCATGTTGCTTCCAACATGACATGCCCTGTGCTGGATAGTGTTTCCTCGACAATAAAATGATTATTTGCTAACATACCTTGCTTTTCCATCCTGGAGAAGCTACAGGCGACTACCGTGAAGCTATAAAACAACAAAAACAGTAATAACCTTCATTCCCTGAATAGCAAGACTAAATTCACACCAGGTAAATCTGCTTGCTATTTGCTGCTGGTTTAATTGCTCTTGCTCTGTTTAATTGCTTTGTGCTGATATTTTCTGTCATTGTACAAGCTTTTATTGAACCATGGGTGTTCCAAATTAATTTTATTTACTTGTTGAATGTATATACCAGCTTTCCTCATAAGATCTCAGGGCAGTTACTGCTTTATGTTACAGTGGTACCTTGGGTTACAGATTCTTCAGGTTACAGACACTTCAGCTTACAGACTCCACTAACCCAGAAATAGTTGTTGTTGTTGTTGTTTAGTTGTTTAGTCGTGTCTGACTCTTCGTGACCCCATGGACCAGAGCACGCCAGGCACGCCTGTCTTCTACTGCCTCCCGCAGTTTGGTCAGGCTCATGTTTGTAACTTCGAGAACACTGTCCAACCATCTCATCCTCTGTTGTCCCCTTCTCCTTGTGCCCTCCATCTTTCCCAACATCAGGGTCTTTTCCAGGGAGTCTTCTCTTCTCACGAGGTGGCCAAAGTATTGGAGCCTCAACTTCATGATCTGTCCTTCCAGTGAGCACTCAGGGCTGATTTCCTTAAGAATGGATACGTTTGATCTACTTGCAGTCCATGGGACTCTCAAGAGTCTCCTCCAGCACCATAATTCAAAAGCATCAATTCTTCGGCGATCAGCCTTCTTGATGGTCCAGCTCTCACTTCCATACATCACTACTGGGAAAACCATGGCTTTAACTATACGGACCTTTGTTGGCAAGGTGATGTCTCTGCTTTTTAAGATGCTGTCTAGGCTTGCCATCGCCTTTCTGTCAAGTAGCAGGCGTCTTTTAATTTCGTGACTGCTGTCACCATCTGCAGTTATCATGGACCCCAAAAAAGTAAAATCTCTCACTGCCTCCATTTCTTCCCCTTCTATTTGCCAGGAAGTGATGGGACCAGTGGCCATGATCTTCGTTTTTTTGATGTTGAGCTTCAGACCATATTTTGCGCTCTCTTCTTTCACCCTCATTAAAAGGTTCTTTAATTCCTCCTCACTTTCTGCCATCAAGGTTGTGTCATCTGCATATCTGAGGTTGTTGATATTTCTTCCGGCGATCTTAATTCCGGCTTGGGATTCATCCAGCCCAGCCTTTCGCATGATGAATTCTGCATATAAGTTAAATAAGCAGGGAGACAATATACAGCCTTGCCGTACTCCTTTCCCAATTTTGAACCAATCAGTTGTTCCATATCCAGTTCTAACTGTAGCTTCTTGTCCCACATAGAGATTTCTCAGGAGACAGATGAGGTGATCAGGCACTCCCATTTCTTTAAGAACTTGCCATAGTTTGCTGTGGTCGACACAGTCAAAGGCTTTTGCATAGTCAATGAAGCAGAAGTAGATGTCTTTCTGGAACTCTCTAGCTTTCTCCATAATCCAGCGCATGTTTGCAATTTGGTCTCTGGTTCCTCTCCCCCTTCGAAATCCAGCTTGCACTTCTGGGAGTTCTCGGTCCACATACTGCTTAAGCCTGCCTTGTAGAATTTTAAGCATAACCTTGCTAGCGTGTGAAATAAGTGCAATTGTGCGGTAGCTGGAGCATTCTTTGGCACTGCCCTTCTTAGGGATTGGGATGTAGACTGATCTTCTCCAATCCTCTGGCCACTGCTGCGTTTTCCAAATTTGCTGGCATATTGAGTGTAGCACCTTGACAGCTTCATCGTTTAAAATTTTAAATAGTTCAGCTGGAATATTATCACTTCCACTGGCCTTGTTATTAGCAGTGCTTTCTAAGGCCCATTTGACTTCATTCTCCAGGATGTCTGGCTCAAGGTCAGCAACCACACTACCTGGGGTGTACGAGACATCTATTTCTTTCTGGTATAACTCCTCTGTGTATTCTTGCCACCTCTTCTTGATGTCTTCTGCTTCTGTTAGGTCCTTTCCACTTTTGTCTTTTATTATGGTAATCTTTGTACGCAATGTTCCTTTCATATCTCCAATTTTCTTGAACAGATCTCTGGCTTTTCCCATTCTATTGTTTTCCTCTATTTCTTTGCATTGCTCGTTTAAGAAGGCCTTCTTGTCTCTCCTTGCTATTTTTTGGAAATCTGAATTCAATTTCCTGTATCTTTCACTATCTCCCTCACATTTTGCTTGCCTTCTATCCCCCACTATTTGTAAGGCCTCGTTGGACAGCCACTTTGCTTTCTTGCATATCCTTTTCATTGGGATGGTTTTAGTTGCTGCCTCCTGTATAATGTTACGAGCCTCCATCCATAGTTCTTCAGGCACTCTGTTCACCAAATCTAAATCCTTAAACCGGTTCCTCACTTCCACTGTGTATTCATAAGGGATTGTATCTTACTGGCCCAGTGGTTTTTCCTACTTTCTCCAGTTTAAGCTTGAATTTGGCTATAAGAAGCTGATGATCTGAGCCACAGTCAGCTCCAGGTCTTGTTTTTGCTGACTGTATAGAGCTTCTCCATCTTTGGCTGCAGAGAATATAATCAATCTGATTTCGATGCTGCCCATCTGGTGATGTCCATGTGTAGAGTCGTCTCTTGTGTTGTTGGAAAAGAGTGTTTGTGATGACCAGCTTGTTCTCTTGGCAGAACTCTATTAGCCTTTGCCCTGCTTCGTTTTGAATTCCAAGGCCAAACTTGCCAGTTGTTCCTTTTATGTCTTGACTCCCTACTTTAGCATTCCAATCCCTTATAATGAGAAGAACATCCTTCTTTGGTGTCATTTCTATAAGGTGTTGTAAGTCTTCATAGAATTGGTCAATTTCAGTTTCTTCAGCACCAGTGGTTGGTGCATAAACTTGGATTACTGTGATGTTAAAAGGTCTGCCTTGGATTTGGATTGAGATCATTCTATCATTTTTGAGATTGCATCCCAGTACAGCTTTCGCCACTCTTTTGTTGACTATGAGGGCCACTCCATTTCTTTTACGGGATTCTTGCCCACAGTAGTAGATATGATGGTCATCCAAACTGAATTCGCCCATTCCCGTCCATTTTAGTTCACTGATACCCAGGATGTCAATATTTATTCTTGCCATCTCATTTTTGACCACATCCAACTTACCCAGGTTCATGATTCTTACATTCCAGGTTCCTATGCAATATTTTACTTTACAGCATTGGACCTTCCTTTCACTTCCAGGCATATCCGCAACTGAGCGTCCTTTCGGCTTTGGCCCAGCCGCTTCATCAGCTCTGGATCTACTTGTACTTGTCCTCCACTCTTCCTCAGTAGCATGTTGGACGCCTTCCGACCTGAGGGGCTCATCTTCCAGCGTCATAACTTTTATATGCCTGTTGCCTTTGTCCATGGAGTTTTCTTGGCAGGGATACTGGCGTGGCTTGCCGGTTCCTGCTCCAGGTGGATCACGTTTGGTCAAAACTCTCCACTATGTCCTGTCCATCTTGGGTGGCCCTGCATGGCATAGCTCATAGCTTCTCTGAGTTATTCAAGCCCCTTCGCCACAGCAAGGCAGTGATCCATGAAGGGTACCAGAAATAGTACCTCGGGTTAAGAACTTTGCTTCAGGATGAGAACAGAAATTGTGCTCTGGTGGCACGGCGGCAGTGGGAGCCCCATTAACTTAACTGGTACCTCAGGTTAAGAACAATTTCAGGTTAAGAAGAGACCTCCAGAACGAATTAAGTTCTTAACCCGAGGTACCATTGTACTGGCAAGTGCTCTGCAACATCAATGTTTTAAATGGACACCATAAGGCACACACAGAGGGAACAAAGGTGTTTCTGGATTTGTCCTGATTAGTTTGCAGAGATTAGACAACATTGGCTACTTCATGGGCATTTGTTCCAGTTTGTTTGTGGGGAGGTTAGACGATGGCGTGACAAAGCAAGTCTTATTCCACTCATTTCACTGAATTCTCCCATCACTTTCCTCATTGCAAAACCTTGATTATTTCCCATTTTCCACGCAATCTCCACTTCCACCCCCAATTTCTTATTCTCCAAAACAGCACTGGAATTCACATCAACATTTCTTCCCCTTTCCCCCGTATCTTGACAATTACACCATAATATTCCACAGCAGTTTTTAATCTCTTCATTTGCATCCCCAAAATCTATACCATTTAACTAAACAGTTCTGTACAGATCAACCCCCAATTTCCTGCATGTACTCTTTGCAACAATTTACACTTGCATATTCCCTTCCAGACCCCACGCTCAATGGGCACCAATTTTCTAACCTCCGCCTGCGTGGCTCTTAAGGGATTTCAGTAGAATAAAACTGGCAATTTTTCTTAAATTGGATCCATCATAATTAAGGAATTGCCCACAGAGAGGTAAATGTGGAGGTAATGCATGGAAAATGCAGAAGTCCTTCTGAGTCAAAGAGAAAATTAGCCAATTCTTGCCAGCGAACCTCGAGGTCAGTACGTCCAAATGTTCATCTAATTTGCCAAGGTGTTGGGATATTTCTGAGATTTTCCTTTGCAAACAGTCCCAAAGCAGCAGGAGAAGTGCAGGAAATGGCAAACTTGTAATTTGCAGTTTGAAGGACAGAGCGCTGCAATCACAATACAAATATAACAAATAATATCAGATACACAAGCTCTGATTCCCCACCCCCTGCTAATTAACCATGCCTATGCACACTTCCAATTCACTTTTTCCAAGGGGATAAGAATCCAGAAATATATAACCCTCCAGCAGAGCAAGCCGACTCAGTGCCTCCACTTCTAGGCTCCCCCCGTCCATGCTTCTGCATCAGGCATAGGAAAACTCGGCCCTCCAGATATTTTGAGACTACAATTCCCACCATCCCTGACCACTGGTCCTGTTAGCTGGGGATGATGGGAGTTGTGGTCCCAAAACATCTGGTGGGCCGAGTTTGCCTATGCCTGTTTTGCATCCTGCAGGCTTGAGGAGTCTCTGATCCTGGTGGGCTATGAATGGGATCCACGACTTTGAGAATATTCCATAGTTAAGATTCTGACCTTGAAATTCCTTGGCAACTGCTGGGCCAGTTTGCTTTCATGTCATAGATGCAGCTGCAGAAGTCAGGAGAAAGAAACTGTCTCTCTTTTATCCATTGATACAGATGGCTAGGGTTTCGACCGCCATTTTGATGGGAGTGCATTCTGCATTAAATATAACACCTGCTTCACTGTTTCCACTTAGCGAGAGGTGTTTGCTTTTGAGATCTGGGGATCTTTGTATTTCATGTTTTGAAAAGACCATGTATCTTTTCATAGAGAAATCTCTCAAGGCAAAACCACAGCAGCCAAACTTTATGGATCTGATATGAGGGCACTGGAGAAATGGCTTCCTCTCAAATATTTGTACAGCATATATTAGAAAGGGAGGTGTAGACACACACACAGAGGGGCTTGGCTATCTCACTGTCTGCCCTTGAAACAATGTTAGATAGTTTGTGAACGATGAGGATGTTAGCTTAAATGTACTGTTTCAGGAAAGACTGTGCTTGAATAGTAAAAGGTAAAGGTACCCCTGCCCATACGGGCCAGTCGTGTCCGACTCTAGGGTTGTGCGCCCATCTCACTTAAGAGGCCAGGGGCCAGCGCTGTCCGGAGACACTTCCGGGTCATGTGGCCAGCGTGACGAAGCTGCTCTGGCGAGCCAGCACTAGCGCAGCACACGGAAACGCTGTTTTACCTTCCCGCTATAAAGCGGTACCTATTTATCTACTTGCACTTAGGGGTGCTTTCGAACTGCTAGGTGGGCAGGAGCTGGGACCGAAGACGGAAGCTCACCCCGCCGCGGGGATTCGAACCGCCAACCTTGCGATCAGCAAGTCCTAGGCACTGAGGTTTTACCCACAGCGCCACCTGCGTCCCTTGAATAGAGCTAAAGGTAAAAGCAAAGGTAAAGGTAAAGGGACCCCTGACCATTAGGTCCAGTCATGGCCGACTCTGGGGTTGTGGCGCTCATCTCGCTTTACTAGCTGAGGGAGCCGGCGTACAGCTTCCGGGTCATGTGGCCAGCATGACTAAGCTGCTTCTGGCGAACCAGAGCAGTGCACGGAAACGCCGTTTACCTTCCCACTGGAGCGGTACCTATTTATCTACTTGCACTTTGACGTGCTTTTGAACTGCTAGGTGGGCAGGAGCTGGGACAGAACAGCCGGAGTTTACCCCGTCGCGGGGATTTGAACCACCGACCTTCTGATTGGCAAGTCCTAGGCTCTGTGGTTTAACCCACAGTGCCACCCGCGTCCCCTGAACAGGGCTAGTTTATGTTAAATTATGCTAAATATTATAGGAGCTCAAGAGCACTTCTACAGTTAAGGTGTGTAGCAAAAACAAGGTTCCCTCCTTATAAGCCCCAATATTCTTATAGTTTATAAAGCTGACATCTGTTGGACTAAGAACTTGAAACTTGGCATATACAATCTGATCTAGTGAAGTGGATCCAGCCAGCAGGCTCACTGCTGATATATCTGATGAGGGCTATGAAAATGTGAAATTTTGAAATGATCCAGTAAAAATTGCCGAAAACAGACACTTTGGCTGTGCATGAACCATATATTTAAAGCACGTTACTTCCCCCAAAGGATCCTGGGAAGTGTCGTTTGTTGCAGCTGCTGGGAACTGTAGCTCTGGGAGGTGTAAAATACAGTTCCCAGGATTCTTTGCAGTAAGCCATATGCTGAAAACATATGGTGCGTACACGACTTTCGATAGCTTAATCGGTAGAGCACGAGACTCTGAATCTCAGGGTTGTGAGTTTGAGCCCCTTGTTGGGCCAAAGGTTCCTGCCTCTTCAGGCGATCGGACCAGATAACCCTCATGGTCCCTTCCAGCTCTATGAATCTATGACTCATTTCTCCTTGATTTTTAAGAACACATACCGTATTTCTTCCCAATTTTGGTGGAAAACACTGACACACTTTATTGAGGCTCTTCCATCCCTGGGTCAGTCTTCCACATTTGAAGCATGAACAACTGCATATCCTATGCATGGGGCCAAGACCTCTGCACTGTTGGGACACTGTTGTCCCACTGTTGGGACAGTTGCATATAGCCCAGGCATAGGCAAACTCGACCCTCCAGATGTTTCAGGACTACAACTCCCATCATCCCTAGCTAACAGGACCAGTGGTCAGGGATGATGGGAGTTGTAGTCCCAAAACATCGGTGGGGCCGAGTTTGCCTATGCCTGATATAGTCCCTCATGGGAGCAGATGCTACCCTGTGGGTGTTCCTTTGCAGATGTCCATGCTCAACACGCAGATGTCAGAAGTCAGGAAATGCACCCCTGCCCTATTCATGCCTTGGCACACGCGGCGATTACTGTGTGGCTGGATCTCATGAATCTTTGTGGTGGCATTTCAATTCAAAATCGATGCATCAGAGAAAAGGAACGACTGTGCATCGTTTCCCATTCCCTTTGCCTCTTTACGATGACAAAGACTGAATTTAAATCGAGTCTTTCCGAAACCTTGTGGATTATAGCTAAGGTGGAAATTGGGCCTGGATGGCTTTCCTTGCTTATACATGTGCCACACCCACCAGCATTAGTTTGCATTTCATTTTTGCTTTTCTGCGGCTTTGATATGACATGTGCAATTTATTTAAAGAGGGAAGGGGTTCTTCCCATCATTTTGCTCTTGATTGATGCGATTTTTCTTTAAGAACAACTTTATAGGGTAATTTGGCATACATGCACGGCAAACCTAAATGGAATGCTTATCAAAATAGCCGGGTTATCGCTTATCATGAGCAATAAATGCCTAAATCTTTCTTTAAGGTGAATTTAGCTTGGAGATAGATAATAATTCCCCACCTCTCGTGAGTCTGAAGGTGGTCTGCAAGTGGAATTAGGGTGAGTGATGAGTATAGTGGTACCTCGGGTTAAGAACTTAATTCGTTCTGGAGGTCTGTTCTTAACCTGAAACTGTTCTTAACCTGAAGCACCACTTTAGCTAATGGGGCCTCCTCCTGCTGCCATGCCTCCGGAGCACAATTTCTGCTCTCATCCTGAAGCAAAGTTCTTAACCCAAGGTACTATTTCTGGGTTAGCAGAGTCTGTAACCTGAAGCGTCTGTAACCTGAAGCGTCTGTAACCCAAGGTACCACTGTACTAGTACAGCTGCCATTTTAAAAGGAGGAGGGTTGGAATTTCCCCATGCTTCTTGCAGACATTGTTCCTTCTGCAGCCTACCCAGTACCTTTTTTGAAACTTGAAGGTGCTTTTTCAGGCTACGGTCCCAGACAATCAGTGAATATCATATCTTTACCAAACAACTCAGATTAAGCTACGTGATGACATGGCAGAGGGCAGACAAAACCCTTGCGTTGCCCTCATTCTGAGTGCGTGCATGTCAGGACTTCAATCTAGCTTGAGGTTTGAGTAGCTGCTGCAAGATGTGAATGGGGATGCGCACTTGAATGCATGACCCGTTGAAATAAACACACTGTCTCAGCATTGGTATTCAAATGCATGCTCCTATCTGCATGCTACCCCTGATAAATGATACTCAAACAAATACATTCTACTGGATCAACACACAAAAAAGGACAAGCCCACTTGCTCTGGCAATGGGGACACATTCTTTCCCCCTCAACACATGTCCCCTTTAAACCATTCTGCAGGCTTTATCAAATACTGGCAAAAATGGGGCGAGGCATATTCTGTGCAGGAAGAGAATGTTCAGGAAATCCACACATACACCCCCATTTCAAGCTGTGCAAGCTCCAGGGGTGGGGGTGGGGCCTGTGGCTCTCCAGATTTGACTGAACTACAACTCCCATCATCACTGACCACTGATGCTGCTTGATGGGGCTGATGGGAGTTGGAGTCCCAGCAACGTCTGCAGAGCTGCGGGCTCCCCACACCTGGTGCATACTCACCCAGCTTTTGCCTCTGTGAAGCAGATTTTACAGGACGTTCTGAGTTTTCAACAACCTGTTTGAACCAGATGCAAGAGAAATACACACAGAGAGCTCAAGGAAGCCTTGGATCACCTTCTGTTTGCAACAATTTCTCTCCATTTGTATTTACTCTGAGAGCAAAATACAGTGGTACCTCAGATTACAGATGCTTCAGGTTACAGACGCTTCAGGTTACAGACACCGCTAACCCAGAAATAGTACCTCGGGTGAAGAACTTTGCTTCAGGATGAGAACAGAAATTGCACAGTGGTGGCACGGCGGCAGCGGGAGGCGCCATTAGCTAAAGTGGTTAAGAACAGTTTCAGGTTAAGAACGGACCTCAGGAATGAATTAAGTTCTTAACCCGAGGTACCACTGTATTGGCAAAACTGGGCTCCTCTCTCACCTCTGCCTTTTTATAGCCTAATTGAAAGGCCAGCTCAGGTGTCACATCCACAAAATCTAGTGTGATATTCCCCCTGATCTGATCCTGCAACCCTTTTCTTGCAGAAGTAGCCCTTCCCCATAGCTGCATAGATTTTGCCTACCTGGGCAGCAGAAGTTGTGTGTGCCAAAAATTGAGGCTCAAGTCCCAATGTGGCAAAGAAATGGAGTGAAATTTGTCTCCCCCCTCTTTTTTATAGCAAAACCTCAAGGGGAGCGTATTTCATACAATTCTCCACCTCAGATTATTTACTGGGAGAGCCCAGGACTCATTCATCATTAGTGCAGAAAAACAAAAACTACCTGCTATTGATTTGTGTATTTCAGACATGCAGATGGGAAATGGCACGGAAGAGGCTTGCATTGTGCTGACAGCTCTTTTGGCACAAAATGTGCGCTGCTCGCCATCCATTAACAATCCCCAGGTGTCGTAGGGGGACATTTTTCTTCCTTTCTTGCCCACGTCGAGAAGCCCTGCTTTTCCTTTCTCTTTTACGGTTGGCAAAGAGAAGGTGTAATTCTCTTCGCAATGAGCCAGCACAACAACAGCCTTAAGCAAGAAGATTTCACAAAATAGGGCAGAGCAAAATCGGTGGCTGTTTCCCCTGGGACGATGCAATCTCCTGCTCCTGGACTTTTTATTACTATTGCTGAGAAAGAAAAGAAAGCACCCTTATTATTAGAAAGACTGCAATAGCCCCGTGTAGTTTGCAGTTAGCATTGGCAACCATGTTCCCAATCTTGGGTGTGGGACAAAGCGTGCATTACAGGAATATTGGTTATACTAGCCCTTATTCTAATGGTGACTCATTAAGACACACCATCATCATATGCTATGTTCTACTAAATCCATCATGCTACAGTTTTGTATTCCCAGGCCAAGATCTAGCAAAGCAGTACACATGTGCATGCTTTGTTTTCCCCATCAAAAGGAAGAAGCAGTAACAGAAGGAACTGCCTTATGCTGAGAAAGACCATTGGTCCATTACATTCTGTACTGCCTGCCCCAGGGATGGGGAACCTGCTGAACTACCATTCCCATCACCCTTTGCAGACCATGGCCAGTGATCAGGCATGATAGGAGCAGTCCAGCAACATCTGGAAGGCCACAGGTTCCTTATCCATGGTCTACGCTAGGCAGTGGCATAGCGTGGGTTGTCAGCACCCGGGGCAAGGCAAGTAATTTGCGCGCCCCTCCCGCTGCACTGTCCCTCCCTCAGATAGTCCCTCGCTCTCTCTCCGCACCACACCGCATGCCTGGCCCCCTGCCCTCCACAGTGGGTGGCGACCTGGCGGCTCGGATCGGATTCGCACAGCCAGCACTGCAGTGAGAGAGAGAGAGTGAGCCAGGTAGGGGCAGAGAGCTGCGAGTGCGAGCGCCCCCCCCCCCAGATGTTGCGCCCGGTGCGGCCAGGCCCCCCTGCACCCCCCACGCTACGCCACTGACGCTAGGGTTTCCCAAACTTGAGTCTCCAGCTGTTTTTGGACTACAACTCTCTCTTTCTTTAAAAAAATCATTTTAATTAAATTTTGCACTTTAACAGTCCAATCAAATCACATTAAATATTCCAAATTATACATATACATATCAAATAATCTGAATATTCTGCCAAATTATAATTTTTTAAATAGGATTTCCCATGCTTCAAGTTTGGAGGGTTCTGATCATCTCCTACTGCTTTTCATAGTCACTTCCGATGGTTCCTCTGTTGTTTACCTTCCTTCTTTCACAGTCTCTGAGTTGTTCCCACAAGCGAGTTAAAACAAGCAATGATGTGTTTGCGTGTGGATTTTATGATTCCACTCTATAAGTTCGCAGCATCTCCTCACACTCTGGCGTTTCTGCTGAATCAATCCAAAGGTCTTTGGACTACAGCTCTCAGTATTCCTAGCTAGCAGGACCAGTGGCCAGGGATGAAGGGAATTGAAGTCCAAAAACGGCTGGAGAACCTAGTTTGGGAAATATTGGTCTACGCCAACTCTGCAGTTTCAGACAGGAGTCTTTTTGAGGGCCACCTGGAGATGGCAGGGATTGAACAAGAGACCTTATGGACACAAAACATGTGATGTACCATAGAGTTATGTTTCTTCCCTTAAAAAGAAGCATTCCTCCCACTTCAGCAAATCAACATTAGATAGTGCTACTTGCTGGAATATATATATATATATATATATATATATATATATATATATATTTGGGGGTGGGGTGGCTGCTAGTTGTTCTGTGAACCTGAGACCTCCAGGTATAGGGCGGTACATAAATAATAATAATAATAATAATAATAATAATAATAATAATAATAAGTGTAGGAATTCCTGGTGATGAAGAGAGAAAAGGTCCAGCTCACAAAGCGATTTCTCTCTTTGTCCATGCATTTTCCCGAAGTAAAAGCATTATCCCAAACTCTGCATGTCTCCTTGCTTCTTCACCTGTAAATGCAGATTGCTTCATTGGGTTCTGGCACTAATCTGTAAATTAATATGGCTTAGAACTGCCCGTTACTGCAGCCATGTAGAAGATGATTAAGAAATGCATCTTCCTTGTAGTGGCTACACACAGGGGCTTATCAAATGCTTACTAGATCCCACTGATTCATGTAGTATTTCACCATGCTTCTCCTTTCTTTAATACCTCGGTGTTAGGAGCACTGCTCTGGTGCCAAACATATTCTTTCTTGTTTTCATTATATTAGACTAACTCATCCTTACAGCTCCGGAATCCATTCACAGGGGCCTTTTTAGATAATTACATTGTTGGGAGAGGGGGGGAGGTCCTTGTTGGCTAAAGGTCCTCATTTCTCCAATTTAAAGCACAAGGTAATTCATTTTGTGTTTTGCAAATAAACAAGGCTCTGAAAAGGCCACATGCATTCTCCTTTGAATAATAAGACTGGGGAAACAGAAATAAGTCACTTAGCTTTTAAAGCTCTAGGGTCAGTCAAGTGATTCACTCCAAGGACAAAGACATGCATTCCAATTGCCAGTCTGGGCTGTATAATACATGCAAAGAAGAAGAAGACGCTGGTTTTCTTGCCGCTGAACATTGTGTTACATACGTAACATGACATGTTAACACAGTTTATGACTCCTTAGATGAGGCTGGAAAGAAATCCTGATTCACTGCCATTAGCAAAAGTGCTCAGACTCCTGGGAGTTCTTCTTGGAAGGCCTGCACAGCTTCTCCATCTGACCTAATTTAAACAATGTCATGAATTGGAATAGATTGCTATCAGCTCTGTCATGCTTGTCATAACGTGGCAGTTGAACAGAAGACTGCCCTTCCCGAGAGAAATCCCTGCTATGGAACTGTATTATTTAATGGAGTTTAAAGATTTTTCCCTTCAAAGTTTCAGTAGGCTGGCTAAGAACCCCCACTTCAGAAGAAAAAGTATGTTGAACTTTTTACATCTTCCAGCATAGTTAAACTATGAAATTCATTGCCATAAGGCAGCTGGGGGAAACCTTGGGAACTCCAGCGGCTGCCAAACTACAATTCCCATCAGCCCCCACAAGCATAGCTTAGCTAATGGCCAAGGATGATGGGAGTTGTAGTTCAGCAACAACTGAAGGGGCAAAGGTTCCCATACCTGCCATGGCTGGATTGAAAGCACAGATCCAACATTTGTTTGTGTTTAAAATGAGCTGTTTGCAGACAACAGGTGCACCTTTTCACCGATGTAATGTCTCTGTAGCATTGCAGAATGAGAGTTCTGTTTGAATGGGAAAACCGCATAATCAAAAGCAGTTTTGAAATATTTGATATCTTAATTGGCCCACCTAAGCCTACATGGTGGCTTCTAGACATTGTTGGACTCCCATCAGCCCCAACCAGCACGGCCAATGGATGATGGAGGTGGTACTTCATAACATCTAGGTGGCATTGTGCTGGCTTACAGTCACCAATAAGATATTTTTTTTAAAAAAAGTTCAGTTCACGCAGTGAATGACCTCAGTAGTTATATTTTGGAAGTGTCTCCAGCTTGTCATGAATTGAGATTTCAGTTTGCTAAATTATTTTACCAAAGTAAAATAAGAATGAGTTAGATGTTCTGGTTTTCTTATTTTTGGAATCTACATCTGTGTTTATGTCAAAGTCTACTTGGGGAGTTCTTCACACAAGCCATACTTTTGTGTCAGAGGCAAATGTGGGCTGATTGCTAACCTACGGTTGTAATTGCTCCAGAAACACCTCACGGCACATCAAGAGCTCTGCCTCTAGGAATAGAAGGCAGATGAATCATATGGCATTTATATGATAAACAGAAAATGAACATTACGTTTGTTGTACTGAGCGATTTCCAAAATCTGTGAGGGAAACACTAGATTAATGTCTCTTCTGTCAACTCGGATATTAACAACTGATCTTTTACATGTATTTCATATTCTTCTACACTTTATCGTTTTGTTCCATGGAATGCTTTTAATTGCATGTCAAGGCATAAAGCTGCCTTCTACCCAGTGGAAATGAATGTGCTTGCATCCAACTCATCACAAATATTGGTGATGGATTCTTGACACTCCTGGAAGGTTATCCCAAATGCATAAAATTCACAGTGAGGATACCCAACTATCTCAGGGAGGAGCCCAGTTTGGGGGCAGGGGTGGGAGACCCCTATAATCTCCACATTCAGTGAAGGAGTAGAATTTGAGCAAACTCATAAACTCATGAATTCAGCAAGAGCTGGAAATAAGTCTGGCTAGCTTCCTCATGAGGCCAGGCTTGCAAGGGTGGGGAGGACTCTATGGAGGTAGAACATAGCCATTGTGTCTAGTAGCTAGTAAGCTAGTACTGATTATTAACCTCCATTAATTTGTCTAACACCCCTCCCCACCTGAAGACATCCATCTTGGTAGCCATGCAGGAAAAAATGCTTCATTTTTTTCTGCTCCAAATCTTTCAACATCTGGCTTCACTGTATGTCTCCAGTTTCTAGTAGTATGCGATAAGGAAATAACCTTTTTCCTATCTCATACCCTCCAACATTTCTCCAATGAAAATAGGGAATTGCTATTTAATACTACTACCTCTACTGCTGCTGCTGCTACTACTACTACTACTACTACTACTACTACTACTAATACCCTGCCCACCTGACTGGGTTGCCCCAGCCACTCTGGATGGCTTTCAACATATATAAAAACATACAGGGCTGCCTTCAGATGTCTTTTCAAGGTTGTATAGTTACTTATCTCCTTGGCTCAGGGGTCACAGAACTCCATACCCTCCAACATTTCTCTGATGAAAATAGGGGTGTCCTAAGGAAAAGTAGAATATCCTGGGATCAAATCTGTAAATTTGGGACTGTCCCTGGAAAACAGGGACACTTGGAGGGTCTGTGGTTGGATCTACTAGACACATCAAAAAAGCAATTCAGTTAAACACATTGGAAACTTCATAAAGGGAAATCCCATTGCAAAAGACGGGACTCCACAGCGCCATCTGGTGTCACAATGTTATAACGCATCTAAAGTGTTTTCTCCTTACCAATGTAGCTGAATCCTGTTACCCATCTTCTTCATGCAGCACATAGTTTTGTATATGTCTAGCATGTCTTCCTTTTACACACCTCCTACAGCCCATTCCCTTATTGTAACCCAACGAAGTAAAGACAACAACAAAGCTAGATACGGCAGTAGGGTAAGGGACAGAAAAGGGCAAGCAAAATGGATTTGGACTAATGCACAAAATGTAACCAAGATATCTTGCAGGGCAGAGATTCATAGCCTGTGAGGCCATGTAGGCCAAAGAGGGTGACCATAGCATACAGCCGGGAAAGTATGATGACCTTGAGATGGGCAAAGAGAGCAAGTGAGATGAATGCTAATGCAAGCAGAGTCCGGATTTTGAAAGCCCTTTAGCTCAGGGGTGGCCAATGAGATACCCTGCAGATGCTGTTCGACTCAAACTTCCATCAGCCCCAGCTGGCATGGCCAGAGGTTAGGGTCAATGGGCTTGGCAGTTCAACAACCACAGAGAGGGCAACTCATTGGCTACCCCTTCTTTGCTTGATATCTGCTAAAGTGCTTTCACAACTCTGAGCAGAAGCAGGGGGAGAGGCACAACTCAGAGCTGGCAGAATATGGCCAGAGATCACATTCTGTGAGCTCAAGGAAAAACGAGATAGCTGACATTGTTTTTTATGTTCTTAGAAACAATGTTTTTCAGGCGGACAGCTGTCCTTCTCTTCCTTAGATTTTGCTTTGTGAAGATCTCGAGCACAAGTATTTGTGCCTCCCAAGGAAGTTACTGGAAAGACTGCCTGGGGCACCAAGGGAGACATTAAACTTTAGGAAATAACCAGGTGAACAAGTGCCAGGGGAAAATGTTATTTCTGGGCTATTTGTCAAGATATATGAAGCTTCGTTGGGAGGAGAAGTGCATTGGGAACAAATCGACCCAAGTTCTGGAAAAGTAGCCTCGTCAAAGCCAGTTCATACATGCAAATGTACCTCCCAGAAATATTCCCACCCCAGATTTGTACTAGTTCAGACTGCAAAGTGGGGGGGGGGGTAGTTAATCATTTCACTACATAAATAACTTCTGGCTGCACAGAAAAGAAGACGAGCATATAAAGGATAGGGATTCCAGCCTAGGTTTTGCCCTGGTTTCCTAGATTTTGTTTCCTTATTGCATTTTCAACCCAGCTTTTTCTTCAAGGAGCTCCTGTTCCTCAGTTAATCCGCCCCCCCAACAGTCCTGGGAGGTAGGCTAGGTTGAGAGGCAATGACTGGCCCAAGGTCACCCAGTGTGCTTCAAGGCTGAGTGGGGCTTTGAACCATGGTTGCCCAGGCCCTAGGCTCACACTCTAAACACTGCACAACACTGTTGTGGAGGAATTTTTTTTTTTTTAATTGTGACTCTTTCTCCTCACATACTTCCTATATGAAGCTTTACTGTCCCAGTTATTTTTTGATTATTTCAAGTGATCTGTACTTTTGAATGGTTCCCTAGTTGATAGCAACATTTTAAGAGCAATATTGGTCTGCAGTTACTTTGGCACTCTAGAGATGTGCCCATTTACCTGTTTGCTATACTTCTATGCCACCTACTAACCAAAGTTCCCTGGGCAGTTTACAATGTTACAGGGCCCGTTTCATTATGGCCCATGAACCGCATGTACATAATCCTGATTCATAAGATGCATGGAATAGATTGACAAGTAGGATGAACACTTATGCATTGACACCAGTTTGCGTAAATTGTATACCACCTGTATATGGCATTTGACATGCACAGAGGCAAGTGGAGAACTAACTGCTTCAATTTAAATAGAAACACAATGCATCTCGCCGTAGTGGGGGAGACACCATGTAACACGTAACCCAAATAGCCGTTTCCTCCAATTCTGCTTTAAAGAGCGTGTTTTTGCGGGGAAAGCTCCATAGCAAAGAATCAGATGCTCTGACTTTAAAGCATGGGCCTGTGCCTGGACAGAGTGAGACTACAGGCAGTGCTTTTTTCTGGGGGTATACCCCTAAATGTTTTGTGAATCTTTGCACTTTTGTCCATTTACTGAATTTATTTTCCCCAATTTGAACTAAAAAATGGTGGTTTTCTTGAGTCAAAATGAGAGTAAACATTTTTTTAAGGAAAAAAGCACTGACTACAGATAAGTGTGGAAAAGATCTCAGGCAGAGGCCACCTTCCAACAGAGAATGTCCCCTGACCAGAGGCGTAGCAAGGTCAGGTGGTACCCGGTGTGGAAAATTTATTGTCACCCTCCCCCACATTCAAATTATTAAAAGAAGGAAAAATAAGATACAGTTGCAGGTGTTAATTTCTGTTTTATTTACTGAACATTGTGAGCATAAGCAGCTTTGGCTTAGCAGCCCAGGAGGTTGTCTGTGGCACCTGTGAGTCCCAGAGCCCAACTGCTGTTGGCGGCCTCCGCAGGCCGCTGCTTCCTCAGCAGCAGCCCCCAAAAAACAACCACTGGGAAGTCAGCCTTGGCAGCACCAGCCCTTTCCTTGTCTTAGCCCCGCCCCCAGCCTGCAGCCGATTGGCCAGCTGGGTTGGGGGCGGGGCGAAGGTCTTAAGACAAGGAGGGTGGCATCCGGGACCCGGAAGCCCCAACCACCTCTCGGAGAGGAGCTTCAATAAGTTTATTTTTAAAAGACTTATTTTCCCCAGATTGTCACCCCCCTCAGCAGTGACACCCGGGCGGACTGCCCCTACCGCCCCACCTTCCTACGCCACTGCCCCTGACAGCCTTTTGAAACAGAGCACTGCCCTTCACATGGCGACTCTATTGACAAGGCCTTTTGAGGTGGCTGATTGCGATGACCACCTGATGTGCATTGTGAGCTACTGGATATAAAACCTTCCTCTGGTGAGAGAGCCTAAAAATGTCTTGGGGATGCCTACCCACTTTGAACTAAGTGTAAACCAAGGTCTCCTTCTCTGGATCTTGCTCACCTTTTTGCACCAGTTATTGATGTGAAGTCTGGGTAGAAGAAGAAGAAGAGGAAGAAGAAGAAGAGTTTGGATTTGATATCCCGCTTTATCACTACCTGAAGGAGTCTCAAAGCGGCTAACAATCTCCTTTCCCTTCCTCCCCCACAACAAACACTCTGTGAGGTGAGTGGGGCTGAGAGACTTCAGAGAAGTGTGACTGGCCCAAGGTCACCCAGCAGCTGCATATGGAGGAGCGGGGAATCGAACCCAGTTCACCAGATTTACGAGTCCACCACTCTGAACCACTATACCACACTGGCTATCCAATGCTAGCTACTAATCTTAATGACTCTGTGCTACCTCCATTGTCAGAAGCTGTATACTTCTGAATATCAGTTTCTGGAAACCACTGGAGGGGAGATTGCTGTTGAGCTGAGGTCCTGCTTTCAGGCTTCCCATAGGCATCTCTGGTTGGCTGCTGTGAAAACAAGATGCTGGCCCAGTCCAGCAGGCTGTTCTTCAGTTAAGCTAGTAAGTTCACGGTGGCATTTCTTCAATGTATTCTTCTCTATGATTCTGACAGGCAAAGGCTTCTTGTGCTTACACTGTGAAAGACTGATTCAGGAAGAAGTCAGAATGCCTTCCGCCTGCATATGCCTATTAAAAACTGTCTGCTTCCTTCTGCCCCAGTTCACCAGTCAGTTCCAATACAAAAATCTCAGCCTGCAGGCAAGTTGGAATAATCTGGTTTCTTATATACAGAGATCAGTCCGGATTTATTTGTAGATGAAACTCTCTTGATAGCATAAGGCAAAATATTAATCCACTCAGCCCAGGCCTCTCTAATAGCCAAGCCTGTTACTCTCACTGGATAACAAAAAGCATTTGGTTTGATTAAATCCAGGAACCGGGAGGGGGGAATTGTTATATTTCAGTCCTAGTTAATTTCGAAAGACTTTGATATTTCTATCTGAGGCTTAAAATTCCTGCAAGACGACCAGAAGTTTATACTTCAAATAATTAAATGTGGGCTCAGAGTGGTTTTACATCACTGCTCCATGAAGGTCAGCAATGCGGGTGTGTTGGGAGAATCAGCGTCTACTGCAGGGAGGGAAAATCTGTGCACTCCTAAGTGTCCTCAAACTCTAACTCCCATGATTCCTGACCATTTCCCATGCTGGCTGGGACTCGTGAGAACTGGAGTCCTGCCACAGCTGAAGGGCCACAGATTCTCCAACCCTGCTCTACTGATTCCATTTCACAAAATCCTCCCAGGATTGTGCTCAAGTTGGGATGGGATATTTGGCCATCACTCCCAATTGTGTGAAAATGTACTTTTGTAATAGACTGACCAGTGGGACGCGGGTGGCGCTGTGGGTAAAAGCCTCAGCGCCTAGGGCTTGCCGATCGAAAGGTCGGCGGTTCGAATCCCCGCGGCGGGGTGCGCTCCCGTTGCTCGGTCCCAGCGCCTGCCAACCTAGCAGTTCGAAAGCACTCTCGGGTGCAAGTAGATAAATAGGGACCGCTTACCGGCGGAAAGGTAAACGGCGTTTCCGTGTGCTGCGCTGGCTCGCCAGATGCAGCTTTGTCACGCTGGCCACGTGACCCGGAAATGTCTCCGGACAGCGCTGGCCCTCGGCCTCTTGAGTGAGATGGGCGCACAACCCTAGAGTCTGTCAAGACTGGCCCGTACGGGCAGGGGTACCTTTACCTTTAATAGACTGGCCAGCTCCAGGCTGTGCTGCCCTCCAACTCTCCTGCTAGGCTTGGTTCATGTAGGAACCAGCCAGCACATATTGATGTTATTCTTCCAGCATCTGCTGAACGACTGTTTGAACTGTCTCTGCCACTCTGTTCCTCGTCGCTGAGTTTAGATGATTGAAGTGAGACAGTATCAAATATATATCTCAAACCTTGAAGGACAGAATAGCTAGCCAGTGGTCAGCAGGGGAACACACACACCTGTTTTCAGACCTGTGATTTCCATGCTAGCAGGGGTGCCAATTCCATGGGGGGGGTGAGCTGTTTTGGGTCTCCTCGATGTCATTTGGGAGGAGGCTGGGCCTCCCCCAGTGTTGAGGGGGAAGAGCGCAGAGCCAAACACAGCCGGCTCCTTCTCCTCCTGAAAATTAAGGATGGAGAGGTGTGTCTGTGCACACAGGTAAGGCTCACACCTGTTGATCTGCTGACATTCCTCATTTTTGCTGCACTCAGGATGAACCCCCTATTTGACCTCTGCCTTAGATGTTGCTGCTGTTGCTATCCCAGCTGCTGCTTTTTGAAAATTCCATGGGGACCAATAGCACCCCCACCCCAGTGTCTGCTATCTAGAAACTAGGATCAGGTAGGGTCAAATGCTTTGGTCCTTGGGGAAGGGGCACCTCCACCCATGGGCAGCTGGAGAGACTTTAGATCCTGGCTTACCACTTCCTGATTGCAGGAGGACCCAATGAAGGAGTCGTGAGGAAGATGGTGGGAAATGTCCAGACGTGGGGAACCTTTTTCAGCTTGAGGGCCACATGGTCCTGTGGGAAATCTCCTGGGGGCCATGGGCAGGGCCTGAGGTCAATGCATGGCACTCTTACCTTCCCAGGTGCCATATGATGGATTCCATTTCTGATGCTAATGCATTGTGGAGCTGCCGTTTCTCTTTACACTAACAAGATCTTTTAAAGCCTTGTTGTATTCTGGTTTTATGAGCTTTCTGACACTGTTTGGATGTAATTCTCCTAATGTTATGTTATTTGCTTAAGTAACTAGTCCTACATATGACCCCTTTTCAAAAAAACAAAGTCTAACAATGAGCTGTTTTCCATGTTTGCACATATGTGATTGACCAAGACTCCCACATATATCATCATCAGCCAAATAAGCCCATTATATTTTTCCAGCTTCGCCTCTTTGGGACTGATCACAGTGCTTAATAGAGACGTTTTCAGGTCTCTTCTGCTCTTTTTTCAAACCAGATTTGACCCTGTTCTATTTCTCCCCTCCCCGCTTTCCTTTGCTGTTTTTCATTTCTATATGAAAACATTGGTGCAATGTGGGAGAGTTTATCTCTATGCTTTAAAACTCATTCCAATCATTCTAAATTCTGTTTCAACTCTTTTCCGTTTAATTAGTTCTTCTTGACATGATCCTATATTGCATTTTCCTCCCACGGGGCTTTCACTTCCTGTTCTCAAATCTATCAATTTCTTTGCACAGCTAGGTACGCCTGCAGGTGACAACAGTGGAATAAGCAAGCACTGGAACAGCCTTGAAACAGCCACGCAATGTGTCTAGTGAACTGTGCACAAAGGGGGAGGGGGAGTCTCAGAATGGGAGGGGGAGATTCACCATCACATCACCAGGTCAGAAATGTCGCAGCTTTCTGCGCAATCCGTGCACATTTATTCAGAATTAAGTCTCAGTATGTTTAGTGGGGCTGACTCCTAAGAAAGTTCACGGCGGAGCCACAGATCATTTTCGACGGATAGAAATGCTGCAGTAAAATGTCACTCTCCCCAAAGTATGTGGCTTCTAGTTACCTGAGTTATGCTGGCATAAATATTCACACAAATGCTCAGTTGAATGCTATACATTCAAGAATTTCTCAAAGGAAACAAACAATTGAATCTGGCTTGCAAATCTGAAATGTTTCAGCTGCAGGAAGTACCCAAAGGCACTGCCAGGCCCCAAAATATTAAGTAAATGTCACCAAAGAAATAATGGTATTTTAAACCAATTTTTTAAAAATATTATAGGGGTTGCTATTAGCAACCTAGCACCTTGCAGTCAGGACTGCATCCATATACGTTACATCCCCAGTGCATCCAATATCATATTTACAGGAAGATATGGGGCCATAAAGATGGCCACACATGGTTACATTATTGCTTTTGTTTGTCATTGTTACCTTTCGGTACTGCTATCACTATTGTGTCAATGACAATTACACCCCCCGATGGTTGAAAGCACTGCCCATGTTACAGTAATAACCCATCTGCATCATCTCATTTACTTGCTTGCAAATTAAACCTCAATATGAAAGCACCCAGAGAGTAGAAATGCTGGTAGGCTCACAGCTTATGGATGTATTGAATTTTGTATTCAGGTGGGAAGGTAACTGGCAATAATCAACCAACCATTTTTTCCTCCCTTGGAACAACCACTTAGATTAATAAAATCCTATTCACCTGCATCAGACGGCTGTTGCAGTTGCTTGAGAGTAACCAGGCAGGACTCCAAACTTGTGTTTTACTGGTTTTTATTTTGGTGCAAACTATTTACAGTGAAGAGCCCCAAAGCTCATGTCTGGCTCAAACGCTAGCAGAATCCGGGAGTGGTCTTTTCTTGGACCTCCCCCAATATAAGAGTTTTGTTACCCCCAACCTTCTCCTTCCCTCTTTGCGCCTTAGGCTACTGCGCAGGATGGGCGATGGCAAGGGCGTGTTTCCCTCCTGTCCGCCTTGCCCTTGTGTTAAGGCTCCCACCAGCATCCTCTGGTCCTTGCACCTCTTTCCCACTAGAGGTGGGACTTTCCTCCTCCCCGGAAGAGGAACTGCTTCACAAGATTTTCGGAGGCTCCCTGTAACACAACCGCCCTTCTATTCCTCGCCTCTGAGCCGATGGCGGTTCCCTGACAACCTGTGTCATTCATTCAGCCTTTATTGGCATAATTTAGAGAATAAAAATCATAACAGAACAGAGGGGGAAAAAATCATCCATAAAACATTGCTAATTCAGACAAATTAAACACACAAAACATACAAAATAATCAGTATGTCAGGGGCAGAACTAAAGATGAATGGTGCCCCCCCCGAACCTTTCTGAGAACAAGAGGACAATATAAATTAAGAACAGTGGTTTGCAGAAGGTCATAGTTGAGAGGCTGCAGAGGAGAGAAGCTGGGAAATATTGGAAGAGGAACAGCAGGAAGAAGAAACTCCAGGGGAGAGACAGCTGCCAGACTTAGTGTCTTTGGAAAGCATTCCTGACCCCCCCCCCCCGTTCCTCCCAGGACCCGGAGTGCTTTGAGAGTAGTAGAACAGAAAGCTTAGAGACAGAAAGGACAGATAAGCCGGCACAGTGATGACGTAGAATAGGAGAGACGGAGGGAGTGGGACTTTACTCAGAGCAATGGCATTATCTCGGGAAGACTGCATTCCTTCGTCTCTCGCTGTGAATATTGAATGAATTAATGGGTAAGAACTTTTATTGTCTATCTGCTTCTTGGCTGCCACCGTGGGAGGGATAGGAGTCCCCGAAGCCTGACCCAGTAGCTACATTAAATAAATCTAAGTAGCTTTGGATTTGACTTTAAAAATCTCAGTTAAATATATTCACCTGTTCTACCCTCTCACCCTCGCATGATTGCTGTCACATGAGGGGCAGGAGTGGCTCTGCCCACTCCTGTATGACCTGCCTGAATGTCTGCAGCAGGGAGTTCCTTCTCCTTGAATAGATTCCCCAAACAATTTTATAACAGTGGACTTCCCAGAGTTATTAATCCTGCAGAGAACATGCTGCCCACTGTAGCCATTTATCCCCCAGGAACTCCGATGGGGATGTGCCGGAGGGGTCTGGGCTGGCTGGGCCAACCTTATTCTCCCCGTCTCATGCGTTGGAAACGGGAAAATGAGCAAATAGGGCTTTATTTTTGTGTGGAGCATGAAGTCCAAGAAAGAATATTTATATGCTTGGGAGAAAGGAGCAAGTACGACTCCTTTAGCCCACCATCTTTCATTATTCAAGCTAATGGGACTGTTGATGTTGCTGCCATTGCCAAGGAAGAGACATTTTAAAGAATAGGGGCCCAGCATATCAAAGGCATCTGAGAATCGTACTTCACCATCATGCTTTATTGAAATGCAGTATATAACTCAGAAACATACTAGGTGCCTCTGCTCTTCGTCCAACTAGCTCAAATATATAATAAATTTCTGGCGAGGGTGTAATGAAAAAGATGCATTAACTTGTGTTTTGTGACTGCCATAAATTATGCCAGGGGAGCGCGGTGGGGGGAAGAGGAGAGGGAATTGATGGAAATGATATAACTTACTGTACGGGCTGTTAGAACTATGCATGCAGAACCTGCTCCTGAGAGATATGAATCTTTAATACACTCTCCCTCTGAGTGCTGGATGCACATTAATGACAAGGAGGTGGGAAAGGAGAGATGAAGCAACTGGGGCAAACCCGCACCATTGAAATACGACTGCGTAGGCTAAATGCCCTGTCTCCGCTCAGAAGCACGTTACGCACCTAGGAGTTTGAGGACTGGTTCTTAGGTTGCCCCTTAAATGGTGGAATGTGTGCAATAGGCAATCCAGCAATCATGGCCTCCAACATCTAGGGTTGCCAAGTGCCCTGCTTCACAGAGGATAGTACCCTTGGCTGGATAGCTCAGCTGCTTAGCTGATGATGCCAAGGCTGCAGATTCAATCCCTGTATGGGGTAGCTGCAAATTCCTGCATTGCAGGGGGTTGGACTAAATCAGGGATAAGCAAACTTTTTCAGCAGGGGGCCGGTCCCTCAGACCTTGTGGGGGGCCATACTATATATATTTTTTTTGGGGGGGGGGGGAATGATGCAAGAGCACCACAAGCCCCGGTGGCTGCTTACCTGTGTTTTGCGAGTAGCAGGGACTGGGTGGCAGTGGAGGGATGATGGGCGGCGCACGAAAGGACTCCGGAGAGGGGCTGCTTAAAATGGCGGTCATTCGAGTGCTGCTGCTGCTGCTGGTACCAAGAAATCCCAGCCCCCTTCCTCCTCTAGGTAAGGTGGCAATTCCAGGACTGTCCACGGGCCGGATCCAGAAGGCAATTGGGCCTGATCCAGCCCGCGGACCTTAGTTTGCCTTGCCATGGACAAGATGATCTTCAGGGTCCCTTCCAACTCTACAATTCTATGATTCTTTAGGGGTAGCCAATGTAGTGGATTTCATAATCCTGGGGCTGTCCTTGGAAAATCGAGACACTTGGAGGGTTGGGCATAGACAATATCGAGTTAGATGGATCTTGGGCTTACTCGTCATAAGGCAGCTTCCTAAGATTCCTCCATAGGCAGGGATTGTACCTCTAGATTGAATCTTTGCTGTGCCCCCTTGCCAAGATGCATATGTTTAAATGGAGAGGACTAATTCCAAAGGGGGGTGGGTATTGAAACTAATATCCCTGACAACTGACAACTTCAGGGAAGCCATGGTAACATTGCAGAAGGGTGCAAAAAAATGGGGAGGAGGCAGAGAGAAAGTTAAAATATGGTTTGTCCTGATATATTCACCTGTATTTCAATTATATGGATTGGAGGGAGTATTCACCCCCCCCCCTTTTTGCAGTCATCAGTCTCTTTAAAAAGTAGAACAAAAGAAATGAAATTGTTTGCCGCATATTGGAAGGGTAAGATGTACGATTAAGCAAGTGTGGGATGCAGGGATCCTTGGGAAAGGCTTTATAAAGGTAAGCGGCAATCTTATTTCACTTAGGAAAGACTCCTGCTGTGTTTATTAGGTATTAGATAGAACTCTTTGCGCCTTCGGTGAGACCTGTGAATGGGAGGCCTGTGACCCAACATAACCACAGCCATTTGGGAAGGTATATTCTTTAAAGTGAAGATCAGTGACATGCCATGCTCTAGTTATGGAACATTACTGTTACTAGTCTATGGGTGTCTTCTGTTGCCTGTGCTCCAATGCTGGAGAATCTGCAGTATTGAATCTCTGGCAGCCTTCACAGTCAGCTGTAGGCCACAGACACGTTGCAAAGAAGATGATAAAAGGAGGCACAGATTTGCATATGCTACTTTTTACATAGAGACACAAATTCAGAAACGGTTGCTAGCATTATTTCATGGAACAACCTTGGAGCAGCAGGGATGCCCTGGAAGCACCCTCACAACATTGAGCAGTTTTCATCTTTCTGCATCAGTGGAATGAGGTTCACTAGCGCAATGGGACTTCTTTCCCTCCCCCCCCCCCCGTGCGTGGACCACTCCCCTCCTCAACCTACTTTGGAGGATTGGGGGAACTCCCATAAAAGGTTTAGGGGGTGCACAAGGGGAGGAGAAGGGTAGAAAAGTCCTCTTGATTTAGCAGATGCCATTCCACATCTGCATACTTAGCGCTGTGTTGAATGCAACCCATTTGCTTCAAAATTTCCTATCTGTTTTCAAGGACTGCGTTCTGTAAACAGTTTACAGAATAAAATTTGCAGTGAACTTTGGTTAATAAAAGAAGTCTTGCAAGTGTCAAGCAGAAGGATCTCACTGGAAGTCTTCAAGCAGAGGCTTGATCATAATCTTTAGGCGGGAGATGGACCAGATGGGCTGCAATCTCCTCCCACTCTCTGGATGGAATCCATCTTAGTCGTTGCACAGGCAGAAAGGTCTTTGCTTATGCAATTGAACTTCCTTTCCCTCTTCTCTCTCTGTGCTTGCCCTCCACATCATCCTCAAATCTGCTCCAGGTGGTTGGGAGAACCTCCAGAGCAGATTTTGTTTAAGGCGGGGGACAGGGAGGGAGGGGAGGGCAGGAAAGTTCCATTTCATGAGCACAGAATGTTGTGCTTGTGCAATGACTTAGTTGGATACATCCCTCTGATTCTAAGCTGACGCACTGCCCTTCATGATGTCAACACAAAGCCTGCTCTCTGAAAACAGTATTTCTCTTTTTACAAGTTTGTCTTTTTATTTATAAAGTGAAGCATGAATGAATGTAACACTTTGAAAAATTAAAGCATGTGGATGAGGATCAAGAATGGTTGAGCCAGGTTTCATTTTGCTGGTATCCATACCTGCAATTTCAGTTGCAATGCAATGTGAAGATTATACCACAGCTGAAAGATTTGTTGTGAATCCTTCATCTTTAGGGGGAAGGTCTAGAAACGGTTGCCAACTCACTTAGGGGCATGCTAGTGTCAATCAGAAGAAGTTAGAGAAGAAATGGAAATACACTGGATTAATTCAGGTGGATTCAATGCCCAAGCTAGGAAGATGGACCAAAGGACCACTTGAGGCCGTTTAATCTTTCAGGTTGCCCATCAATAGGGATGAAGGTTATCTTACTTTGAGTAGAATAGCTTTGGGCAAAAATCCTGTCTCTGGCAGAAGGCTGGACTTGATAATCTATGAAGTCCATTGCCTCTCATAGAATCATGTTCCTATTATTATATAAAATCACCACTCCACATGGTATATTACTTGCAGGTCCCAGAAGACACAGGAGATTTTTCTCCCGGTGACGTACTAGGCTTTTCAATAGTTAATTTGCTCATTTCAGTGTATAATGTATCTATGAACTTTCTAAATTTCACACAGAAAATATGAAAAGTGGGCTACATTATCCAGTGGAGGAGCTGTAATAGAAAAACACTTTTGTATCATCAATTTTGTATTAGCTGAATGCAAAATGATATTAATATATGAATCAATGAAAGCAGCAATATACTAAGGTCCTCTTGGGAACCTGGGTTGATATTGATTAAAGATGCATATTGCCATTTATGAAAAGTACTTTGTCTTGTTCCTGTATCATTTGATGCACAACTCTACTCTTCTCGGAGTGTGATTATTTTGTTCTAAATACACAAACAAATCCCACTGTTTCCTGCTTATCATTAGTATTAATAGTAGTAGTATTCATCATTTCTACAGCATTACAATACACAAGGTACTTTGCAATCTGGATTTCATTTACGTAGCAGTCTGAGATAACTTAGGGTTCAACCCTGCTATCAGGCTTTAATTAGATTTATGCATGAATAACTGCATGCAGGACTGTGGCATTAATGAATATTTAAAGTATTAACAATACAAAGTTCATCTGGGTTCTAGACAAAGTGTATTGTTGCCATAAAAATGCAGAATATTCAAAACAACAAGAACAACATTTTATCTCACTGCCAAACAGTTAAGGCCACTATAGGTTAATTTCAACACCCTACTCCAGCAGTTCTTAAACTTTTCTACAGTATTTTCAGACTATTAGTTTTCTTTGGGGTAGTCCCCCCCCCCCCCTGTAGACCACACATTTTCTTATGCTATAGGTTTCTGAATGAAATGTCAGTGCCTTCTACACTGCAGTGCAGCTGTACTGAATCTGTAGGGTGAGGGAAATGGGAATTTAGGTAGCAGATTAAAGGAATGGGTGGGGTGGAAAATAGAGAAATGACAAGTAGTGAGAAGGTGAGCCCCCCCCCCATCTTCTTCCACCTCCCACAACAATCCTTCACATAAGACAGATGATTCTGTATTGGCATTGTGTGTGTGTTTAGGTGTGTGGTTGGTAGTGAGGAAATCTGGGGAAAATACACAAGGTCTGAGCACCACATGTTGCTAAGACTGAGTGTGAAAATTACATAATTCCAGAATCTCAGGCAAAATGTAAACACAGCTTTGCACAGAGGAACAGATACTTACAAAACTGCAAATGGAGAGCAAGGCTTGTTTGTTTATAGCTGCATCCAGAATTAATCATAGCTGCATCCAGAATTATAGCTGTATCCTGTGAGATGAGTGTGGGTGCTGCAAAGAAAAGTTGTGAGTCTCACCTAATATACCTAATTATACCTAGGTACAACAGGTGAAGAAATACCAAGAGATATTAAAAGACTCTTTATGTATGTGATAACTGCCGCAAGAATGCTACTTGCCCAGAAGTGGAAAGAACAGAAAGTACCAACAAAGGAAGACTGGATTTTTTTAAAAAATGATGGACTATGCCAAAATGGATGCTGAAGTAGATGGGGCATGGGCCTGATCCTGTGCACCTAGTAAGTAGGATGGCCATTTACACATCATTAGAAGAGGGCATGCATCACCAGCCAGAGAGAAAACAAGGGAAGACACTGATTTGCATAAAAATTGCTTATGCAAATCGCTTATGCAAATTTATAGGTAGCTATGCAAGTTTTCAAATTCAATGTCATTTAAAGTGAAATACTACACATCTTGGCATAGCGGAGAACGTAAGAATGGCCTGCTGGATTAGGCTACCCATTGATGGGCAACTCCAAGGGACCTTTTGTTTTTTTAAAAACATTTTAGCCAGACTTTTAGCCTTCAAATAGAGAACACTTCTAAACTGAGGAACTGCCATCTCTGAGATCTCTTCAAACAGACGCCTGCCTTCAAAACAGGAAGATGGTCAGCTTGTAATTGTGCTCCATGAGCCAAGGGTTAGCTGAGGCCTGACAATGTTACTCCTAGTGCTGGAGGTGGCGGCAGCTCTCTGTTCAGTGACAAAATCATTTTTAAAAGCTAAGGAAATAGAGTTCAAATCATGGGGCAGTTTGTCTGGAGAGAAATGAGTAACCCCAGGCTGTTTCTTTCCTTTTTAAAAGACAAGTTTACATGTTTTCATCGTTTACCTTATTAAAACTGTTTTAAAAGAGATGAAAATCTGTTTCAGGAATTGTGGGAAGAGTTTGTTGCCTGGCTGCACTGGCAAGGTTAGGGCTGGCATATTCCAAAGAAGGAGAAGAAGAAGAAGAAGGAGAAGGAGAAGGAGAAGGAGAAGGAGAAGAGTTTGGATTTGATATTCCACTTTATCACCACCCGAAGGTGTCTCAAAGTGGCTAGCATTCTTCTTTCCCTTCCTTCCCCACAACAAACACTCTGTGAGGTGAGTGAGCCTGAGAGACTTCAGAGAAGTGTGACTAGCCCAAGGTAACCCAGCAGCTGCATGTGGAGCAGTGGGGAATCGAACCCGGTTCACCAGATTACGAGTCCACTGCAAACCTGGGGGAAGCATCACCAGGAGCCGCCACAATGCCTCCTGGCTCAGGCTTTCTGGCCGTGGGTTGGCTAGGGTTGCCATATGTCTGGGGTTTTCCTGGATATTTGAGCCATTTCTGGAAATTCCACCTGGACGCTATGTAGTATAAACACTGACAACAGAGAAACACTAGCCTGTGAGCGTTCCAATTGGAGAACAGCCTTTACCAAAGGTGTCAGGAGTTTTGAAGATGCTCGAACTCAGGACCAAAGGGAGAAATGTGCTAGGAGGAAGGCATGCTTGGCAAATACACAGTGTAATCAACTCCTGCCCAGAAACCTATGTCCCCACTATGGAAGGACGTGTGGATCCAGAATTGGACCCACTGTTAAAACCGTGTTTATGGAAGACAGCTGGAAGACAATCTTGTTATTGTTGTTTAGTCATTTAGTCATGTCCGACTCTTTGTGACCCCATGGACTAGAGCATGCCAGGCACTCCTGTCTTCCACTGCCTCCCGCAGTTTGGTCAAACTCATGTTGGTAGCTTCGAGAACACTGTCCAACCATCTCATCCTCTGTCATCCCCTTCTCCTTGTGCCCTCCATCTTTCCCAAAATCAGGGTCTTTTCCAGGGAGTCTTCTCTTCTCATGAGGTGGCCAAAGTATTGGAGCCTCAGCTTCAGGATCTGTCCTTCCAGTGAGCACTCAGGGCTGATTTCCTTCAGAATGGAGAGGTTTGATGTTCTTGCAGTCCAGGGGACTCTCAACAGTCTCCTCCAGCACCATAATTCAAAAGCATCAATTCTTTGGCGATCAGCCTTCTTTATGGTCCAGCTTTCACTTCCATACATCACTACTGGGAAAACCATGGCTTTAACTATACGGACCTTTGTCGGCAAGGTTATGTCTCTGCTTGGTTGCCTACAATCTTACTTGGCTACAAATGTTTGCCGAAGAGAAGAGAAGAAAGAGACTGTATCTGGCAGCATCTTCCTAGGGCTTCAGGCAGGAGATTTCCACAGTGCTACCTGGGGATCTATCACCTGGAAACTTTGGTATATCAACCCCACTGATGCATTTGTTACTGATGATATTGAACTCTCTTAACTAACATTGCATAATAAAGCATATAAACTGCAGACAGAGACTGCCAGTTATTGCCAACCCTGGTTCAGTGCATTGACAAGCCATGTGGCACAAGGGTAAGAAAAAAGTTAAATGAAACTTTTAAAAAGTTTGAGTTGAATACTTACTTATCCTTGAATCAAATCAGAGTTTAATGGTATTTGTAGACTTAACAGTGGGGAAGGATGATATTCCAGGCAAATGCCTACGTGTCAAGAGGGCCGATTTGCTCTGTTCTTGGTGATTTTATGCACCCCATAGCAGAGCCCAGCATGCAGCAATTGATTGGCTGGGAAGAACAATAGACACAATTAACAAACCACAACTCAAATTTGCCTTCTTGCTGTGATCAGGCCTAATAGGGCCTGAACGGATGCTGTGTCTGGGGAGCGGTAATAATACACCCGCAACAGAAGGGCAGCCTTGAGAGCAAACACCTGGACTGTTCAAAAGAAAGCAGTCAGACTTACAACTCTTAGGAACCTGTGATTTGTGTTTTGTAAAGATCAACCTACAACAGGATCTTTACTGATTCATCCATACTCTGTGGACAGCCTTATTTGTGGCTTTCTTCTCTCTTTTTTAAAACATCCATTTCACACTTTTAAATGTCAGCACCATAAGTTCAAGAATAAACTAGCCTAAGCAACATTTGCTAATGACAGCGCCTTTCTTTAAAAATGCGAAGTTCCAGCACTGTAAAAGTGCAGTCACATTGCCGTGAATGTTAATGACAACTTCAGATACCTTGCAATCTATCACCATTTACGTGTGATAAATGTAAACTCATAGACAGGACACCTTTGCCTATTTTCAAAATTAGCAAATACCTCCTCTCTCTCTTTTTATTTAATTTTTTTAAGTCGTCATTTATGCAAAACGTTTCCTATTTTTCCTTTTTAAAAGTTACTTTTATATTTTTTTTTATCCTCCTGCCACATGGCTTGTCAAAACACCAAATTATTAAACCAGGGTTGGCTAAAATCAGCAACCTCTGTGAAATATACTCAAGAGTTGAGTGCTGATTTCATGCTCTTTGTTTCAGCTCATGGTAAACAGTGAGTGAGTGCTTTCCCCCAAACCCTCTGACTATATATACACATTATTTACACAATGGGTCTCATGTGATTGGCTGATTCAATTCCCCTCCTAGAGCCTGATTCGACTGTTCCTGCAGACCAATCGGGTTGCTGATTCACTTCCTCCTGAAGCTGGATTGGGCGGCTTCTGCAGACCAATCAGGTTGCTGCCTTCTAGGATCCTAATTGTCTATTGTTCTAGGATCCAAACTCAGTACATAACACTCTGTTTGCAGTTTATACGCTTTACTTGAAAGATCACCTTGCCCTGTGTGCCCGTTTGACTGCTTAGATCTGTAGAACTGCCACGTTTACAAGCGCCACATAAAGTTTGTTCTGCACTTTCAAGAAATTGCTTCTGTGTTGTGGCAGCACCTAAACTTCGGAACTCCCTAGACAACATGTTTTAACGTTATTGCTTTTATTCTGTATTTTAAATCTGTTTTTAATTGCTTGTTTTGTATTGCTGTTTTTTAAATGAATACTTTAGACTGTCTGCTGCAAATGGCATAAAGGTCTTTTGTTCCAGTAAGATGTTTATAAATTCTGTTGAAACAAGCAAACAGTTCCATCTGCCAGTTTCTTTCTGGGCTAGTAGACCTTCTGATTTTTCTAATAGACAGGGGACTCATTCAGAATCATTAGCTAACATACCACCACCCAACATTTCTCCAATGAAAACAGGGACATCCTAAGGAAAAGAGAAAATAGGGACACTGAGCTTAGCTTGCCTAATTAACATAGCAGACAATATTCATGTGATGCATCTTGTTTGCATTCACCATTTCCATTCATTCTCCTCCATTCTCCGTCCTAGAAGCTGCCTCTGAACCCCTTTCCTTCTCATTAAGCCCCCCCCCCCCGTTAAAAAAGATGTAGGGTGGATTTGAAAAAAGAGCTTTTCAAAATGCAGCTCAAGGGACATTTAAACATACAAAGATGCCTTTCATAGAGAAGAAGAGGAGGAGGAGGAGGAGGAGGAGGAGGAGGAGGAGGAGTTTGGATTTGATATCCCGCTTTATCACTACCCTAAGGAGTCTCAAAGCGGGTAACAATCTCCTTTTCCCTTCCTCCCCCACAACAAACCCCCTGTGAGGTGAGTGAGGCTGGGAGACTTCAGAAAAGTGTGACTGGCCCAAGGTCACCCAGCAGTTGCATGTGGAGGAGTGGGGAAGCGAACCCCGTTCACCAGATTATGAGACTACCACTCTTAACCACTACACCACAAAAAATTGTGTGTGTGTGGATTTGGGGCAGTACGACCAGATCTGCCGCACTGGGTGCCAAGCCTTGGGGGTGCCGCAGGCGTGCCACAACGATGACATAGTGAATTGAGCACAAAGGAAGGCAAAAGGTGGCAGGGGGAGAATTTTGGCCTTGCACAAGGTGCCACTGAAATATGAAAGACCAAATCCTGCCCCTGGACAGGCTCTGATGTTGTTATGAAATTCTGCATACAAAAGCATACGCTCTGCTCCTTCGTTATTTATTTTTTTTAAAATTATGCCACTTAATATAATTAAAAATCTCTAAACGGTTTATTATGGCCTTTGCCAGTAGGGAAAACAGTAAGCTTCCGATTGTGTTTCTCTTTTGAAAGGATTAAGAAGCAAGGCAGATAATATGGCTTGAGCCCCAGAACTCTTCCTTTTAGAAATTGCATGTCATTATTGGATAGATAAGGGGAGTGCACTGTGCCTGCATTTAGCTTGAGAACCCACTGTGTGTATTTTCTATATGTACCTGGATCTGTGCTGTAGGAAGTGAGCCCCAGGGCTGGTTATGTTAAGAAGATCCCTGGTCAATTATGTGTTTCCGGAAGTATGCAGCCTCTTTTGCTCTCTGTAGCAGGAATCGGTCCAAGGGGGTATGTTACTCCTCGCGCGCACTGTAGGGCACTGCATGACATTTCGAAGCAAGAAGGCTTTTCATTATTATTACGCTGTAATAGAGATCTTTACACAAGCTCATCACACTTAAAGCTTTGAAAAATGGAGCAGATAGGTTTTTGAATAGTCAAATGAGAAAAGACTAAGTGGGTCATTCTCGGCGAGGCTGATGCAAGCACAGAATAATTTGCCCGTGCTGCATTTTAATGTCGACATAGCAAGGATGCACAGAACGTTACATGCTTCTGGGCTTTAAGGGGGGGGCTGAATGGAGAAAGCATCCAATTTGCTTTCTGAGATAAGCTCATGAGCTTATAGCTTCATATAAATCTGTAGATGCTAATAATTGATGATGATAACAATAAGCAAGTGGATTAAATTATATTAGCTCTAATGCCATTTTGTGTTCTGTATTCAGATTAGCTGAATCATATTATTGCTCTGCTCGCTTTTGTAAAGTAAGCTCATACACACACACACACACACACACACACACACACACACACAGGTGGCCTGTTATGCATTGCAAAAGGCATGTCTGCGCATCGCCAGAAAAGGACAAAAGAAGGGACCAATTTGCATGAAATTTGTGTATGGTAATATCTATGTGCAAATGCAAATTTAAACAGAATTAATATAACTTAGATGGAAATACAACACACTTCATCACAGTGGGAAAGGCACCGGGTGACTTGTGTGCCTGCTTGCTCACTTCACTGACCAGGTGCTGCTGATGGGCAAATTCAGGGCTCCCCCACTTTTCCTAATCTTTAAACCAGACTTGGACTGGGTGGCCCTCAGACAGAGGTCACCTTCAAAGAGAAGACTGTTTCCTGGCAGCCTTTCAAACATAAAGTTGGCCCACATGGCTGCTCTGTCACGTGTGCACGGTCACCTACCCACCTGTGCTAGCTGGCCCTACTAAGTTGAGCATCTCCACCCCTATCGCTCAGTCTGGACACTGAGGTCCTCCTTTGAGGGCCTTCTGGCGGTTCCCTCACTGCAAGAAGTGAGGTTACAGGGAACTAGGCAGAGGGCCTTCTCGGTAGTGGTGCCCGCCCTGTGGAACGCCCTCCCTCCAGATGTCAAAGAAATAAACAACTATCTGACTTTTAGAAGACATCTGAAGGCAGCCCTGTTTAGGGAAGTTTTTAATGTTTGAAGTTTTATTCTGTTTAATACTCTTGTGATTGTTGTTGTTGTTGTTTTTGTAGTAGTAGTAGTAGTTGTAGTAGTATCTGAGTCTGCCGTACTGGATCCAGTAGCACCCCCAAACTATGGAACTACTCCTTCCAGGAGAGTACAAGCCTTCCCTCCTCCCCATGTCTAGAACAGGCTATCTCCTGCTTCCACTGCTATATCTCTCTTAAAGAATCTATGAGCTGGTTAAACAAAGAAGCAAATAAATAAATAACTGGGGGGATTCGGCCATGTTGTGTAGTGCCATGGGCCTGCACAGGCTGCTGAAAAGTGTTCTGTAATGAGGCTTCAGGAATCACAAAGTTATATTGAAAATGCTGGATTGTTGTAAAGGAAATCTCTTTCTCCTGGACCCCCTCTAATTGTGGCATCTATTCTTGTTTCCCAGCTCTTTAATGCATATGTAGGGAAGGCAAATTATACTGCTGAAAAACGATGCTTTCTTACCCATTCACACTATTGTATGAAAGGACTAGTCAAAGTAGCACAAAACCTGAATTATTTATAAAGAGCTGCAGCGGGACTGTAGTTAAGGGTCTGTCAGCATTTCCAGAACACCCAGATTTACAGGAAATTAGCACTTGGGCACTTTAACATTTTATCAAGTGCAAAATGTAGTACAAGAAATGACATAATTTCTCTCTTCTTCTTTTTTAAGAAAAAGAAAGGAAGGAAGTTGTATCCAATGTTAGTTATATACAGACCCACTCATTTCAATGGGTCTACACCGAGTAGAACTTTGTTGGCTACGGTCTGTGACTGCACACACCACTTGCCTCTTCCCCAAGAGCACAGACTCCCTGCCCCCCCCCAATGTTGTTTAGACTGACTGACCAAATATCCCAACAAGGATTGGCACCAATATTAATAGTCCTCGCCAGGTACAGTGCTCTAACCACAGTACGCAGTGCCGTATTTATGTACAAGCTAAATAAGCTATAGCTTAGGGCCCCACTCTCTTGCCCCCCCCAAATTTAAAGGAATAAAAAACTGGATGTACATTTCCAAAACATAAGATAAAAACACTATTAATATACTTCTTCTTAATTGTAATTCACTGTTAATATATTTATTCTTAATTATATTTCAGTTCAGCAATTACTTTGATAAAATACATATTTTGTTATGTGCAAATGGCTTTAGATACCTATTAGGTCTATAAATTACCATATAGCATATATTCAACACCTTCAGTAGCTTAGGACTTCATCAAACTTAACTCCGGCCCTGACTCTACGACACAGTCATGGCGTATCAGTAGGAAACATGGACCAAAGCCACAAAGCATAAATTTCAATTAACGGCACACAAATTCAGGCCACTTTTGCCAGTAATCAAACCACAGTAAGCCCTTTTATTTCAGTGTGAGATATCAGCCACGCTTAACTTTCATGCGGAAATTAATAGGATTTAGCAATTGGCTTGAACTACCCAATGAGACTCCTGCCAACCTAGTAGTTTAAAAGCACGTCAAAGTGCAAGTAGATAAATAGGTACCGCTCCGACTGGAAGGTAAACGGCATTTCCATGTGCTGCTCTGGTTAGCCAGAAGTGGCTTACTCATGCTGGCCACATGACCCGGAAGCTGTATGCCGGCTCCCTCGGCCAATAAAGCGAGATGAGCGCCGCAACCCCAGAGTCGGTCATGACTGGACCTAATGGTCAGGGGTCCCTTTACCTTTACCTTTACCCAGTCAGAGGAGAAATTTGATGAAGGAGAAAGTCTGGTGGTTGTGTTTTTTCAGTCTGAGGAATATACGCAAGCATCCCCCTCACTTCTTGGTTCTAGATGGTACACTAAAATTTTAGGCTCAAGTTCTCTTTTGAGAGAAGCCTTATCAAGAACACATGAATATAAGAAGAATCAAAGGTCCATCTATCTAGATGAGCGTTTTCTCTCTCACACAGTGGCCAATGAGTTCCTTCTGGGAAACGTACAAGCAGGGCATGCCACCATTAATAGTATGTCTCCAGCCACAGGTGTTCAGAAGTCCGTAATACAATCCTGATAGACCATTCAAGACTTCTCAGCTCCTATTGCCTCCCCTTACCCCAAACCAGTTTAAAAGTTACCCTGTGGCCTTTTTGATCTGAGGTGCAACCAGTCTGCTAGAGTGTGTTCCTCAAAAGCACATTCTGTTAGTCCATAAACCATACATTTTTATAAGATGACCACAGTCTAGCAAGGTTTGCTATGCCAGCAGCACCTCCTTTGAAATACAGTATACTCTGTATCTTGAAGGCTTGATCCTTGGCAGGTCAGCAGACCTCCTGCTTATCTCCCTGTACTTCTCATTCCCTTCTGGTATTATTCAGTTCTTTTGTACAATAGGGCCTTTTAATCCGCTATAGCCTGCCCAAGACATTCTCTGTTAAAATATACTACTCCTCAGTGTTGTTGTTTTTTTAAAATAACACCAGCTGAACATCAGACTCTTGCATAATCTGGTGATGCATACGAAGAAAAAGCTGACCATCAAAAGAAATCACGTTACCAATTTTATCAAGGTGTCATCTGGAAGCAGCTAGGAGACTAGATCACTTGCATGCTCAGAGGTGTTTACAATTGCTTGCCATCTCTTCCCACCCAAGGCTTGTGGCTTAATGGCTGCTGCTTAAGCATTGGAGCTGCCTGTTCCAGCATCTGAATCAGAGGTTGCAGCTTCCTATTGACCTGTTCGTTAGGAACTCGGTGTTGATTGCCATCGTATCTGACATGTTTGGGGATGTTTTGGATAAGCAGGGGTTGACAAACTGCTAGCTGCCTTACACCTGACAGTTTTGGATTCATACTGTTCACAACAGCTGTTGTTAATACCCCCCCTGCTCCCCAAGGCTTCAGGGAAAGTAAGTAAACTATCATATTCCGGGGAAGACTAGATCTTGCAGCTGTATGCTAATAGTAGCAGCTGGGATCACAGAACCATAGAATTGTAGAATTGGAAAGGACCCTGAGACTCAACTAGTGCACCCCCCTGCAATGCACGGTGGTGCAATACACATCATGCTGCTTCTGGGTAGTTTGTCCACCGTTGCACTCAGCTCTCACCTGCGGCTCCTAGAAGCTGTCACCATGTGACAGTGGTCACACATAGAATCATAGAATCATAGAGTTGGAAGAGACCACAAGGGCCATCGAGTCCAACCCCCTGCCAAGCATGAAACACCATCAGAGCACTCCTGACATATGGTTGTCAGGAGAATGATATTGCCTGGCTAGCAAAACCAGTAAGTTAGGGACTTGTCTATCCTCTGCATGTGAAGACAGGCTCCAGCAGATTGAGAGGACAAGAGCAATAGTGGGCTCAATGGTCAAGAAGGCAGTTTCTGCACGTGCCGTTGAGGGAAATGAGGGGCAGAGGGGGCTCATCAACCTGGGAAAGTAGCCCATCTAGAAGGAGAACTCAGATCCTTGTGGAATATCTTTGGGAGAAGGAATGGCTACGGAGTAAACCCTACACAAATCCAGGGTCCCAAATATGGTTGGATGGCATCTTGTAGAAAATCAAGACTAGCACCCATCATTCATTGGATTTTGGCACCAGGTCCCAATGGCTCTGACACCAAACTACTCTGATGAATTAAAATAGGAGGAATTTCAGAGAATTCTCTCCCTCCCTTTCCCCCCACTTCTCTCTCATAGGTCTTGTGTTGATATAAAAAACCCTGAACACCTTGGATCCAGGATACTTTAGGGACCACCTGAACCTGATCACTGAGATCATCTGGAGGAGCACTACTATTTGTCCCCCAAGTTGCAGAGGCCTAACTGGCCTCAACCAGCAGTCAAGTATTTGGTGTTAGTGGTCCCATGCTGTGGAACACGCTTCCAACAGAGATGCAGCAGGCACCCTCGCTTTTGACTTCCAGGTTTCTCGTGAAGACTTGATTCATGCCACCAGGAAGTCCTATGAAGGATATTTTGTGTGTGCGTAGCCAGTCATTTTAATGATTGTACATCACCCTGATATTTTGAGAGGGGAGTATATAAGCACACACACACACACACACCTGAAAGAAAGGCAGGATCTAAATATTTAAAATAAATAAAGAAGTGTGCAGTGTTGTCCCAGCATGAGTGCAGAACTCATTCCATGATTACAAATATGTTTCCACCCACGCTCTCTAAATTATAAATATCTGTATGCAGCAGTGAGAAAGGCGCCAGTATAAAAATTACACCACCATCCAGATTGGCTTCTATGTCACTTTCCATAGTCCAGCTGTGCAAACCCCATACTTGGGAGTCAAGAGCTTCTCCTTGCAGAGCCAAGAAGCTAATCTCGCAAAGTACTTTGGAACCCAAACTCACTCTCTCTCTTACTGCGAGATTGAAGAATGGAATAAAACTGCTAGTGGGACTAAAATGGGTTTTCAGCGTTAGCAAATATATTTGGCGTTTGCTTAGATGACTGGCTGTTTCTCGGATAAAGAAAGCAAATACTTTCCCCTGCTAATTATGATGTATATGAAATCGCAATGTTCTGCTCTGTTTTGGCATGGCCAGGGTGAGGGATCATATTTACAATTTTAATAATTGGAGTTGGGTTTCATGCCCTACTTGAAAACCAACTGGAAGAACAGACGTGGATACAGTGGACTGATGGACCGATGTTCCATACCACTCCACTGCCTTCTCCAGCTTTCCCCAACCTGGTGCTCTCCAGATGTTTTGGACTACAATTCCCATCAGCCCCAGCAGGCATAGCCAATGTTCAGGCATGATGGGAGCTGTAGTTCAAAACAAGTGCAGGGTATCAGGTTGGGAAAAGCAGCGCCCGTCCCCTTACCTCTTTGACTTGCCTGCCAACCAGTCCATCTTTATATGTTCTTTGACCAGAACAAATACTAATTCATAGTAGATAGTTGACCAGGGTAGCTCATCCTCAAAACACAGGCTGTTTTGAATGTTAAACTAGGATCAAAATTACCATTTGTTTGTAGAAGATTCTGTCTTGGAATCTCGGTGCTGGGAAGGACAGGTAGGAGATACCTGACAGCCTCACTGAGAGAAATGGTGAGTGTCTCAGGCCCTTTCTTCACAGAGGGCATATATCTGGATCTGTCTTTCCCAACATGGATGGCTCCTCCATCCAGTCATGCGAATTTGGTCAATGATATCTCAAGAGGCGTCTGAGCAGAGGGAGAACATATGGAGAGACAGACGACTTTCCAAAATATATAGTAGATGTGCATCCTTGCAAACATTACTTGGCTAACAAATTGCACTGAAAAATCCAGAGTTGTTTATATTTTGAAGGACGGCTGTACAGTGGTACCTCGGGTTACATATGCTTCAGGTTACATACGCTTCAGGTTACAGACTCCGCTAACCCAGAAATATTACCTTGGGTTAATAACTTTGCTTCAGGATGAGAACAGAAATCGTGCTCTGGCGGCGTGGTGGCAGCAGGAGGTCTCATTAGCTAAAGTGGTGCTTCAGGTTAAGAACAGTTTCAGGTTAAGAACTGACCTCTGGAATGAATTAAGTACTTAACCTGAGATACCACTGCATTTAAGTTTGTGTCTTGTTTCAGAGAATGTGCATTAGACACATTTGCCTTTAAATGCAAATTAATTTGAATATCTCCCTCACCCCTAGGCAGCGATAGTAGGGTTCACTCATAGAGCAGGGGTGTCTTGTGCAGATGAGCCAAGTTTTGTCTGGCTGAGTCTAGCCAAGCAAGGGAAACAAAAGCCCAGTTCTCATTCCACTTCATTTTCAAGCGATTCCACAATTTTTAAAACCAGCTTTGGACATTTTCTTTAGCTGTCATAGGAGCCATAGCTTTTTCTTCCTTTCTTCCTTTTCTTAAAAAATCCAGGCAACACCTATTGGGTTTAATTAAATATGGCAGCATACCCTCCTCACATGAGAAAGAGGTTTCTAATTCCTGTTCTCTAATAAGGTCATTTTAAGTACACACTGACAGTGTTTGGGCACTGGGAGCAATTTTCTCCTTCCCCTCAAGAAGCACCTCTTTTAGATCCATGTTTCCATTTATGATGAAGGAAGAAAGCAATGAAGTAATGAAACAATTAATTGACATAGACATTTTCTGCTAGAGCAACAAAGATGGTAGGTGATGAAATTGAGCAAATCCAGGTTTGTGTGTGTGTGTTTGTGGGGTTTTTTTTTTTTGAGGCGGAGGAAAACACACACACTCATACCCCTCCTTTCTCTTATTATTCCTCCTGCCACATTTGCAGTTTTAAAATGCTGATCGTGCTGGCAGGGTTCTCAGTGTAATGGAGAGGGTTGATATTGTAATTTTCTTTTTCACCCCCAACAGGTTCTCCTCGTTCAAACACATATAAGAGATGCAGAGGTAAAAAGTGCAATGGAAATAGTACAAAGTAGGGGCTGAGACTTTTGGATGGCTCTCTGCTCATTAACGAGACATCCGGGAATGAACAAAAAAAGAACTACAGCCAAGACTGACTCACGGGAGATCAGATGGCGGGAACCGTGCGTATTATTATAGTGGATCACTATTTATGATTTGCGGGAGGCGGCAGTGGAAAATGTACGAGTTCTTCTTTAAAAAGGAAGTACTCTTTAAACTACCAGGGCAGTTCGATGTGGGAGCTTTGATGCCAGCAGGCTGAATGGAAGCTTATTATGAAGCAGCACCGAAGCCGGGAGGTGACTATGTAATGCAAAGGCAAGGGCCTGAGGGCCACCTTCCATTCTGTGCCACCTTCTGGAGGCCAGAAATGGGTTGGGCCAGAGTTTAAAGTGAATGTGAGTCTTACAATGGTGCAGTAGTAGGCAAGTCTTTACAGAGATTAGCTCAGTTAGCAGAGCATGAGACTCTTAATCTCAGGGTTGTGGGTTTGAGCCCAATGCTGGATGCTTGAGGTCCTTTCCAACTCTACAGTTCTGTGATTTGATATCCTCTATCCATGCAAGCGTGGGACGCGGGTGGCACTGGGTTAAAGCACATAGCCTAGGGCTTGCCGATCAGGAGGTGGGCGGTTCGAATCCCCGTGACGGGGTGAGCTCCCATTGCTTGGTCCCAGCTCCTGCCAACCTAGCAGTTCGAAGGCACATCAAAGTGTAAGTAGATAAATAAGTATCACTCCAGCGGGAAGGTAAACAGCGTTTCCATGTCCTGCTCTGGTTCACCAGAAATGGCTTAGTCATGCTGGCCACATGACCTGAAGCTGTACGCCGGCTCCCTCGGCCAGTAAAGCAAGAGGAGCGCTGCAACCCCAGAGTCGTCCGCTACTGGACCTAATGGTCAGGGGTCCCTTTACCTTTACCATACACTCGAGAAGGGTATGAAGCAAGGCCAACAAGGGGTGTAACTGGGCAACAGGGAGGATGTGTGACCTGGGCCAGTTAGAGCACCTTGGAGGGCCACATTTGGCCCTTGGGCCTGAGGTTCCCCACCCTTGCTATAATATTTTAGGATAGCTTTCCCTCAGCTTGATGCCTTCTTGGTGCCCTTTGGACTGCAACTCCCACCAAGGTGGCTGCGGCTGATAGTTCTAACCATGCCAAAGATCTGGCGAGCTCCAGGTTCAGGAAGGCTGTTTCAGGGTGTGTCAAGGCCAACTTTGCGACTTCAGAAAGTCCCTGTCTATTACAAACTGATGTGGAAACATAAGAAGATTCCTGCTGGATGAGACTAATTGGTTCTAGCATTCTGTGGAAGAGTACTGACATGCTCTCTTTTAGCTGAAAAACAGAGTTGTTTTTCTATGCTTGTTGAAACAGCTGGGGGGGGGCAAAGTATTGTGAGCAGGTTGTACAGCTGTGCATTTCCTCATAAACTTCCCCCACAAGCTTTGTCCTATCCAATCTCTCAGTACAATGAAATATTAAATGCTTATGATCTCTGGGAGCTCTTTTCTCATCCTCCAGTGATGGTCTCTCCAAAATATATTGGAACTTATTGGTAGGTCTTGGGAGAGCCAGCGTTCCCACTATTGCTTCAAGGTCTGATGTCTTTCAAACCACAAAGCTCAGTAAATAAGTGTAAGGAAAAAGGGAATCCGACAAGGCAATCTGTCTACATAAGCTTTATTAAAGTAAGCACGGCCATAGATCTTTGTTATTGCCGATACCTCGAGACTAAAGGATGAGATAAACTTCAGGGTTTTTTTTGTGTGTGGTCTTTTTTCCGCTCTTTACAAAAAAAAACCAAAAACCTTGCCCTTTCAAATGAGTCCATCTTTCTGTTTGAGCATCTTCCCAATATATCTGAGTTGGTGTGGTTTTAGTTGATAAGAGCTGAGATCAGATGGTTCAAAATCTTAGCTCAAAAGCGATCTGGGCATCCATGTGCAAGTGCCATAAATAAAAGTACTGGTCACAGCCAAAAAAACAGAAAGCAGAGAACAAGCATCTGTGCTTGATGAAATGGATCCAGCCTGAGGTTCCCCAGAGCAAAACCCATGATGTTTGTTTTCATTATACTTTTGCAACATCTTTAGCTTATTCCAGCTTAATGAAGGAGACAAGTTTGCAAACGTCTCTATGGGTGACGGCGTGAGGAACTATTGCAAATCCCCTGGCATTAGTTCCCAATCGAAAGGGCTCTAGTCCTCATGAATATTAGAAATGTTTTGGGGAAGGAAAATGTCTGATTGTCTGAATGTTTCATGCACAAAAATAGAACCTGTCTTCCAAACTCTGAAATATAACTTTGCGATACATAGATGATTTATAGCAGCTTGTATTACAGGTGAAAAAAGTAAGATCTGCAATTGCTGTACCAAACCTCAGCAAGTAGCCCTTCTGTTTCACTGTGTTGAATACCTACAGTACTTGGAAGTCCTATTAAACTCACTGAAAATCGCAGGGAAATGCATGTTCCTCATTTCCCAGCATTTTGCAGAAAAATGTTAGTGAACCCTGGATTCCCCACAGCCTATGAAGTAGCAAAGGGAGCACATTACAATATATTATATTTATCCATCTCTTCTTGACCATATATTTTCTTGTCATCCTACTCTTAGTTCTCCTCTCATTATCACCTTTCAACTGCCTTGGTGCTGTCATGTGTCCTCAGCCCAAGGACACATAATTAATCTTTCTCATTACCACTGCTTTCATCTTAAACCATCCTTCTCCATCTTGATGTCCTCCAGATGTTTTGGACATCTGAGTGAACCTGCTGGGGAATGCTGGCAAAGTGTGGACCAAGATGTAAGGGTTCTCATCGAGGACAGTGAAGAGATGCTTCCAAATTTGAAGAGGCCTTCAGAAAGGGTCTTCATAAGAAGAGCCTGTTGGAGCAGGCCCATCTAGTCCAGCATCCTGTTCTCACAGTGGCCAACCAGATGTCTGTGGGAAACCAGGAAGCAGAATTTGAGCACAAGAGCATTCTCCCCTCCTGCGGTTCTCAGCAACTGGTATTCAGAAGTATTGCTGCCTCCAGCTGTGGAGAGAGAGCCTAGACATCACGGCCACCTTCAGAAAAGGTGGTCTCCTTTTACATCATCACCAGGTGTATATGGTGCATTCATCATCAGCTGGAATTAGCACCATGACCAGCGCTGGACAGCTGGAAGCTGCCCACCCTTAAAATTTATCTCACTGCCCTGACATGGTATCATTCTGGGGCATTGTCATGGTGTGAAATTAAAATAGGAGGTGCTCCTAGACCAAGCAGCTTGGCACAGGATTAGGCCCTTCCTGGCAAGTTGGGGCCTCAGCACCTGCCTGAGGATGCTGGGTGCAGACGCTGGCTCTGAAAGAAAAGTTTGAGACCACACACACAAATAGATGGTGGCTTGTCACAGCTGAAACACCCCTGCACCTTGATGTCAGATGCTTTGCATTTTTCTACTTGGGCATCATCTGAGAAGCTCAGGTGACTATCTCGGTTTCTCTTCCACTAGTCCAGTGACTTTTAAGTGGGTTGGATTTCCTCCGGCATCTATCCCCACATAAAATTTGACCTTGGCAATCTGATGGCATTGTCACACTTGACCTGCTTGACCTGTGTCTTTCCTAGTGGTTGGTAGATTTAATTTACGATGCATTTCCATTTACAGAATAAAAAATATTGCTACTTTATAAGTCCATGGAGCCTCAGCAGTTTCAGATCACCAGATGTTTCCTCCCTGTTTAAATAGTCCATTGAGCATGGCAAAGTACAATAATTTTAAAATGCAAAGAGGTTGGGGACATATAGTGAAGACGGGACATTGCTGATAATAGATAGAGCAGGGGCAGCTCATGCAAACAGCAGGTGAGGTGGCAAATGTGTGTCCGCTGTAGGTTGATTGGAGACATTTGTGTAGTTTGCCTTTTAATGTGAGCCTGTCCTGTTCACACTTCCTGAACCAATGTGGGAACCAAAGCACAGCCATTCTTCAAAATACACACTTTTCCTATTTTGCAATGCAGCTTTCTAACTTCCTGCAACAAACAAGCAAACACAACTGCTTACAAAAATACATTTATCGGGGGAAAGAGCAGGGCGAAGTGCATTTATGAATGAAAATATTTGAATGAAGTGCATATCTGAATGAAAATAACAAATAACCTTGGGTAGTTTGTTAAGAACGCTGGGAATTGTAGTTCAGGTCCCAGGAGTCTTTGGGAATGGCTATATGCTTTATATGTATGTTTTGTGTGCAGCCTCCATCTGCAGCTCTGCACACAAAGCCTTGGCTTGTGGACTGGGTTTTTCAGAATTAGGACATACTACATTTAGTTCTGTTTGACTGAGGCATGTGTCTTTCCACTAAGATTTAGCTTTCTAATTTTATTACGAGCAATTTGGGTGGAGTATTTTTTATTTTATTTTAAAGAAGGGGGCATTTTCTTCTTTATAAGCAACCTTTTCTATCCAAATTCTAAATTCTGGGAAATGGTGACATTTAATGAAGACTTGGCCCCATCTTCCTGGCATTTGAAAGATCCCTCTACAATATGCACACTGCTAAATGTTTCCTTATCATGCTATAAAGTGTGAATTAAATTATAATATGATGGGGGGGGGGGAGAGAAGTTGCAGTTTGTAGTAATTCCAAACGTGGCAATTCTTCAGCAGTGCATAAAATTATTCAGTGAACTGTGGAAAACATCAGAGCAATTCAAGCCTTCAAGCCTTTCCTCCAACAACCCAAAAAGTGCCAAAAACAAGCAGGCATAGCTAAGCATTTCATCTTGGAAGCAGCTTATTGAATTAATAAGACAAGTCAATTAATGTAATGCTCTGTTGCTTCAGGATAAAACATGAAAAGGAGAAGAAGAAAAAAATATATGGAGCTGTTTACTGTAGTGAGATCAAGCAACCATGAAACTCAGAAAACGAAAGTTGCTTGCTTCTCTAAATCTTAAAGAAAGGATCAGCTTGTATATGTACATATTTTATAGGGGTGGTATTTCTTCTTGGAGCTCCACCATCTCACCAAAAGAATAGAGCCAGAGTCCACACTCCATCTCTGACCCGCCCCCCAATATATTGTTGTCAATTAGATCATTCATTTGGTCTCTCTGAAATCCATAGTCTCTGTCTCCAACGGCCAATGCAAGCCACCACAAGCATGCATTCAATGAGCAATTGCTGTGTTTTGCTAGGTCCCATCCTTGTCTCATTCCTCCTCAAGCCATCCCTTCCCTCAGAAAGAAAGTCCCTGTGAATTTAGTCTGATATGCAAAAAAGGAAAAGAAGGAAAAAAAAGGGGGGGTAGTAAGCTGATAAGTCCTATGCACTGGCGTAAATCCCCATGATCACAGTGGAACTTACGTCCAAAGGCACCTGCAGAAGCTCAGGCTGCAAGCTTCCCTCACACCACTGATGTAGTCATGCAATGAAGAGCTTCACTGTTTAATTTCAGGCTGCTGTTAAAGGTGCAGGAGTGGGAGCTGTAGAAAAAGTGGTGGGGATGTGGCTATGTTCCACTTGCTGTTTGCTACACGGTCCTCCACCTGACCAGGTCCAATGGCAACATCCACCACTATAGACTCATGTCCTTAAGGCTTGTCCTTTGCTTCCTGCTTCCTGCCCTCTCCTTTTGACCTAGCAGGAACGTGTGAGTGGGTGATGGGGGAAGGAGAAGGAGCAGCGGTCCGACTAATCCAATCTACTTCTTCCTACAGTGGCCAACTAGAAGCTTTTGAGAAGCCCACAAACAAGGCACAATGGCGATTGCCCTCTCCTGCTGTGCTGATGCTTCTTTAAAACTGATATTCTGACACATGGAGGTCTCATATAATCCTTACAACCACAGACTAGGAGTGATCGTCCATTAAGTGGAGAGGAAACAGCAGCATAAGAAAGGCTACTGCTTCCACTCATTGACAACAGTGTATGTGTGTGGGGGGGGGAGAGAATGCAAGTCCACTTATGCACACTCTCCAGATTCCACCTAGCTTTACTGAAAGAGACAATGCATGCTCATTTATCTGAAAGCATTGGACAATGCCCTAAGACATCTGGATGCTTTATTTACACAGATTATATTGACATGGTTGACCCTGAAGTGCTGGGAGTTTTGGATAAGCAAGGCTAATGTTTACTTTCCCAAATTCTCTTCAGCATTTAGAAGGCTGTCTTGTCTTACTTTGAAGAGCTCAAGTGCCAGAAAAGTTCTTGTAAATCATAAGCTTGCCTCTTTCCCATCACCCCAACAAGGACATCATTTTTGCCCATCTAAAATTGCACTCAGAATTTATGTTCATTCTCTTGATGGAGTGGATTTATGGAGTTGAGATCATAACAAAGTTGTTCATTCCATTGGGCACAGGACTTTCTTTTTCTTAAGAAAGTGATTGTCCTTATCTAAGGCTTACGCTTGACAACTGTCATGGTCACTTGGTTGTGTGAGACTTCTATCCCTGATCAGTTACCAAGGACATACCTTTTGTTGTTATGTGGATGTGGTTCATTCCATTTCAGAATGCGCATTTGCTGTAAAGAGAGCTCCATGCATTCACACCCAGGTTCTAAGGAAGATAGCCAAGTAGAAGACACTTCTGGGAACAGGCACATGCACAGAGTGTGGTGGGCTTGATGGATTTGGACTTCCATCTTGCCATGTCGACCCTCCAGTTCCACTCTAGAGGGTCACTCAGTCTTCAAAGGCAGGGCCAAGTCCACAGGTTGCATTATTCACCCTTGAAACTTTGCAGGGCAGGCTCACACTCACAGACGATGCAATCTTACACCATTATGTCTGTTCAGGAGAGCTGTGCCCCGATGCAACCAAAGCCCAAATGAAATCTGGCTGATTCAAGCAGTTCTAGGCTTCAGTTGAATTGGGTTGAGATGGTCCTGGATTGCTCTAAGGTTGGGTCAGTCTACATGGAGTGACCCATGGCCAGTCCAAAGGCAGGGTGGCTGAGTGGCAAGATGGTCAGGCAGTGGGCAAGGAGGGATGGAGCAGCATACATGCATTCTTAAAAGCAAGCCCCCTTTATCTCACTCAGACTTCATTTCAGGTGAACATGCGCAGTAGTGGCGGACAGGCTAGATGGCATTGCTTCCCTGGCTTCCCAATGCCACACATTGCTGCCAGTAACCAAAAGGGAGACAGGAGTCTTGCTTACATGGCTTCCCAATGCTGTGTGTCACCAGTTACAGAGAGGGGAAAAGGTGGCGGAGTAGGGATCTCAGTAGGGTGCAGGCACAGTGGTAGGAACGGTGGACTGGCACACATTTGCAAGTAATTTGACATTTAAAGAGGGCTCAAAAAGGATTATGAGCTTGAAAGGGACCTGGGTGGGGCAGAGATGAGAGCATAGAAGCCTGAAGATAGTACTATATACTATTAATAACAAAGAAACACTGACAAAGCCTTAACCTTATACAATACTAATGAAATCCCCTAGGGTTTCTCGGGCCCCCCATTAATATCTTCATTGAACTTTACAATACTGTCTGTTTGATCTTAATTATGAGAGCCTTGAACTGCTCTGAAACCTTGGGGTGGGAATGGGGAAAAAATGCCGCAGTGTATCCCAAACTGAAAGAAAATATTACAAATAATTTCTTGCTGTGGTGCATTTTTAAAAAGTATGGGGTATCATGTTATATATATATAGGCCTGATCCATATGACACTGTCCAGTAAGCACTGGTTTCCACTTACAGAAGTGTTGTTGATGGGGAGGCAGATTGCCAGCAGAAAACCCCCCTGCATGGAGCAGCAGGTGAGGGAAAGGGTGGAGAGGGATCTTTTCTTCCTTCAGTCTTGGGGGAAGGACCATCGTGAAATGGCAGGACACCTGTTTTGCAGCCAAAAGGCTCCAGGTTCAATCTCTAGCATCTCCAGTTCCACATAGAGAGGCCACAATCTGAGACTGGTAAGCCATGGTCAGTCAGCATAAACAATCCAGATCTAGATGAGCCAATGTTTTGGGCTCAGTAGAAGGCACCTTCCCATGTTCCTTGCTAAAGGAGGGGTCAGCCTCACACCAGATCTCCTATCTCACCCTGCTGACAGCCATGAAGAGCATACCCTCCAATATTCCTCAGATGAAAACAGGGACCTTTTCATCTGAGGAATGTTTGGGGGGGGTATACTGACCCTTTGGCGTGTGTGTTTCTGCTGCCACTGGCCTTCCCCTAGGAGAGTTTTCCAAAACTCTTGTTGATATAGAGTTCAACTATATCAAAAGGGCCACACGTTCCCCATCTTTGAGGTAAAGCAAATGGAGGTTACTACTTCTTTAACCTCACTGCATTCAGAGACACCAACTGAACAGGCAACATCAGCTGGGAAGAGCAGGGGCAGGGACCCAGATGTTAGCACTGGGCCCTCTGCTGTGGAGTGGGTCCTGGCAGGGGCCCAAGGATGCCAATCCTGTGTCAAGGTAGGATAATTGGAGTCAACTGATTGGGAAACATTTTGGTTGAGTGGAAAAAGCTTGCATTCCTTGCTTCTGGGGAACAAGGTGAGGAAGAAAAGGGGATGGAAAGGAAAGGGGTAGATTAAGCAGGTAGCACAAACTTTTCACACAGTCAGTCCATGATGGCGGCAGAGGAGAAACAGGAAGGGTGAACATAGCAAGCTTCCCAATCAGGAGAGCCCATGAGAGTCCGAATTTTAATGGAGAACCTTTGGTGATTTCATGAAAACAAAGGAGGGTAGGATAGCACCGTGAGAAAAAGAAAGAGGGTACACATGCCCAAATTTGGAACACATGCAGAAAGATAATTGAAGTTAATACTGGGAACAGGAAGCAAAACAATGCAAGAGAAGTGGGGACAAAAATTTATTCAAGGATTCATAAAATCCATAAAATCGTCTTGGTTTTTTAAAGACAGTTAATGATATCTACTTTGCTGAATTAATGAACAAATGAATTAAGTTACTTTTTTAACAATGAGGGGAAGGAAGATTTGGAAATAATAAAGGGTAAGTGAAAAGCAGAGGCTGGTCATGTGCATGTTTACTAAGAAACAGAATCAAAGAATCATAGAATTGTAGAGTTGGAAGCGACCCCATGGGTCATCTAGTCCAACCCCCTGAAATGCAGAAATCTCAGGTAAAGCATCCACGGCAGATGGCCATCCAACCTCTGCTTCAAAACCTCCAAAGGAGGAGAGTCCATCACAATTAGAGGAAGTCCGTTCCACTGTCAAACAGCTCTTCCTGCCAGAAAGTTCTTCCTGATGTTTAGTTGGAATCTCCTTTCTGAAATGGCTTTCATTAGGCAACTCTTTGAGTAAGTGCTGCTTTCATGTCCCACAAAATGGTTCAAAGCAATGTTTAGCAAGACTGCTGATTGTGACAAAACATTAGCATATGCTCCAAAAATCGAAAAAGCTGGTTGGATTTAATTATAGTAAAACAAAGCTATGGGATGTCGCAAAGGCATGTAGGACAAAACAAGCACGCCACACCAGTTTTTCGTGGATCTAAACTCAGACAAACCTATGCTGTGTTTGGAATATTTTGTACTGTTCCGGCATTCTGTATTCTCAGAGGGGCTGTCAAAAGAGCTGGGTAAGGTGTGAAAAATGGGCAAGGAACGTGGCCAGGAGATGGCACTCATCCAGGCAATCTGTGCAGGTAAGCATTTTTCCACAGGACTTCCAAGCCATTGCTAGATCCAGACAAGTGGTTCTTAGTTCTGACTCAAGACACTTCGTTGCCCGAAGCAGAGTCCAAATGGTACCCTCCACCCTGCGGGGGCCTGCACTTCAAAAACTCTTGCCAATTGCTGCCTTCCTCTATTAAGCAGAGGTGGGATGGCCATCTGTCATGGAGGCTTTAGTTGTGATTCCTGCATTGCAAGGGGTTAGACAGGATGACCCTCAGGGTCCCTTCTGTGATTCTATGTCACCAATTATTGCTTGAAGTGGGTCACTTCCCTCTGCTGAATGTTGGGTTTTATCCTATTCTTGGTATACATTAGCCCTATTCAGGAATTCAAGCTGCATGACCATAAAAGGTGGAGACATCATGGGTCCATAGGAAGATGCCTTATACTGAGTCAGGCCATTGGTCCACATAGTTCAGTATTGCTTACACTGACTGGCAGTGGCTGTCCAGGGTTTCAGGCAAGGGTCATGCCAGGGATTGAACCTGGGACCTTCTGGGTGCAGAGCAGATGCTCTCTGCCACTGAGCTACAGCCCTCCCAGTTTAGGAAACCCTCATTGTTCAGTGTTCTTGATGGCCAGGAGGGATCTAAGTGCATTTAGCTGATTGTGTGAAGAATCCCACTCCAGACGTCCCCAGTCAATGCAGGAAAACCAAGCACGGAGCTGGTGAGGGACAGGGATTTCCCATTGACCAAACCCACCATGTTTTATGCCCCAAATAGACTCCATTCTTTCTAAGAACCTCCAAAAATATATTTAAAAACTCTGTCACACTATTGCCCACTTCCCACCCCACCCCCCCAAGCCTAGTCCTCCAAACTTTCCCTTGTATTTTGCTACTTTCATCCAAATCCCCATTAAATTTATCACCTGCCTTTCACCAGCAGGTCCCAAGGTGGGTTACAATTTAAATTTAAAAGCAGGCATACGATCCTTGGGTTAATATGAAACACATGAGAGAAGAGTGCTTATAATACTACAATGGCCTGTACTTTCCTTGCTTCTGCGCCGAGCTTGCTTTGTACAAGCTTGGAACCGCACTAATTCTCCATGGTTACATCTGCCGTTTGTAATGTTTAATGAAAATAATGGGGGGGGGGGAATCTTATTTATTTATTTAAAAAGCATATAAAATTTCAAAATTGAGAATAGTTAAAACAGATTATGACAAAAAGGAATAGGATTGCCCTGAAAACACACAACTTGGGTCAAAGACCAGGGTAAATAGTTCTTCCTGTTTTGTGTTCTGGGTCAGGGCAAGAAAGAAAGGAAAAGGATGAAGGTTCTCAGGTTCTGTTTCTAAAAATAAGACAGCGCCAGCATTTCTCCCCCTTCCTCTGTTTCCTTTCTCTTGCCACATCTTAAAACTCTTCCTCAGTTCAATTGAGGGAAGTGGATACAGGTCTTGTCATGAGGCAGGTGGGTGACAATAGCATCCAGCCTCTGTATGGTTCCCACCTAGGCTGAGTTCAATGCCATCCTCTGAAGCCTTCAAGCCTTGCAAGTCAGGAATAAATAAATAACAGAGCGCAACATAAAAGAGAGTCTCCCAAAGGCTGTTCAAGGCACACATTTTGGGCCGCAGCACTTTTCTTCAGCTCCACCAGCAGCAGCTACTTAGTTTTCACACGTCTCCGAGCGCCTGGAGGCCGAGCCGTATAAAGTATTAAATGAAAAGGAAGCCGCATGAATGAGAAGCTGAAAAGCACCACAGCTCGAACGCTCATCTTAAATGCCTTTGAAGATCTCTCCCTCCAAACCTTGCCTGGGAAAAAATAAAAAAAAGCAGAGAGGTGGGGGGGGGAGGGGGAGGGAAAGAAACTATAAAAACTTCGCCCACTACCACCATCTCCATACCTCCAGCCCTGTGGGAGCGTTTCACGGAAACCCACTCAAGTAGCGAAACCAAGTAATTAGTACATCTCACTCAATACGTACCTTTAGAACGAGGGGCAGAATCTACTAAATGCTGTGAAATTTCAATCATTTGCACCATGTCTGAATTAATTAGGCCTGTATCTTGGAGAGGTAAACACACAGCACCATCTTTTTCTGGAGCTTGAGAAAGCTCGCCCTGTTGAAATGGATGCAGGTTGCCGGACCAGATGGACCCTTGTTCTGATGCAGCAAACTCCTCCATCGATGCTCTAACTTACCAATGGAGAAGGGAGAGAAATTCAGTTCAGTTTGCAAGGAAGGGCGAACCTCCTGGATGAACGCTTTCTGAAATGATACACAAACTGAAACAAAGCCACTAGCCAAGTTTCATGCACCTTTGAATTTTGCAAAGTACTTCTCCAGCCATGTAATACATGCAAAAATGTACATGCTAGGAGCAAATTGTCCATAAAAATGCATATATTGGTGGCAGTAACCTGGAAGAATGCATTATATCGTGGGATTTTTTTAAAAAAAATATTTTTTGCAAAAATGTGTGCATTAGGAGAAATTTGCACTGATATGTTGATGAATTTTCACCAATTGAAAACTGATATGGGCATGTGCAGAGCTGAGCTTAAGACTGGGAAAATGAGGAAATGAACAGAAATGATGTCCACCCCTACTCAAAGATTGTTGACAGACTTTTTTGCCACTTCCAAGATGAACCAACCAGATCTTCATGAGCTGGACTAAAGTGAACATCGGAATATAGTGTACTATTGAATTTGATGCTTTTCTGAATATTGTGGCACAGTTTCTGGTGGGAAAATATCAAAATGTGTTAAGAAAGAAATATTTCTGAGAGAAAGTCCATGTTAAAGATATGTAAAGGTAAAGGTAAAGGTAAAGGTACCCCTGCCCGTACGGGCCAGTTGTGTCCGACTCTAGGGTTGCGTGCTCATCTCGCTCTAGAGGCCGTGAGCCGGCACTGTCCGAGGACACTTCCGGGTCATGTGGCCAGTGTGATGAAGCTGCAGCTGGCAAGCCAGCACCAGTGCACCACACGGAAACACCGTTTACCTTCCCGCTGTAAAGCGGTACCTATTTATCTACTTGCACTTAAGAGTGCTTTCGAACTGCTAGGTGGGCAGGAGCTGGGACAGAACGACGGCAGCTCACCCCGCCGCGGGGATTCGAACCAAAACGCTCTATACATTTTCCTAAGATTTGAATGCAAGGGTTCAAATCTAGATCTAGCTCATGGGCTCTAAGATCACTACAAGTTGTGGTCGTATAGATGCTTTTAGACTTTGACTCCCATCATTCCTGACCATTGGGAGGGCATCCGTTTCCCCACCTGTGATCTAGATGCTACTTTAGATGATGCTCAGTGGAGCCAAATCCATTTACCTTATTTCTTTATTACATTTACTGATTTTTTTTCGTATATAACATGCCCCCATGTATAAGACGCTCCCTATCTTTGGGGACCCCAAATTGAGAAAATGGGGGGGAGATTGTATTTGTGTATAAGACGACCCACAATTTTGAATGTAATTTTTTAATAAAAAAACCTAGTCTTATACACGGAATAGTACGGTATATACTACCCTTCATCTGAGGATTGCAGTTTACAATATAAACACACGGACACACACACAAATATAGTAACGAAACAATGTTGTTGCCCCTCAGTTGGAAGAGCCATAGATGGTTTAATTAGCCAAAGGCCTAGGAGGAAGAGGAATGATTTTGCCTGGTGCCTAAAGATTTGTAACATAGACACTAGGTGAATCTCCCTGGGGAGAACATTCCACCAATGGGGAGCCACCACAGAAGTGGCCAGTTGCTGCCCTCTGGACCTCTCTTGTGGTGGAGGCACACGAAGAAGGGCCTCAGATGGTGATTGCAGGCTCTGGGTTGGTTCATATAGGAAGAGGCAGTCCTTGATGTGTTATGGTCCTGAGCTGTTTAAGGCTTTGTAGGTCAAAATCAGGACTTTGTATCGGCCTGGAAACTAATTGGCGGTCAATGCAATCAAGCCAGGATCAGTATTATAGGCCTAAACCATCTCACCCAGAGGGCAAGCGGTCACCCTGACTGATCCAAGCACCTTGTCCACGTCCTTGAGCCTTACCAGCTGAAACTTATCTAGCACAAAACAACTAGACAGTGCTCTGGACACTGCTTGAGATTCATCTGCTATAAGAACGGAGTCAGTGTCCCAGCAGATGCCAGCAATTTTATCCTTAAAATGCTTTGCAAATAAGTCACAGTGGAATACTTTGAATTCTTCAAATGAAGCACTACTACCCAACCTGATTTAAAGCTGAGTTTGTGCTTGGTGATGTTTTCTGCACATTCATAACAAAGCCTTCAGTCATAGCTTAATTTCTTTTTGCTTTGCTGGTATTTCAAAGCAGAGTGAATCTGGTTAACAATGTGGTGGGGAGGGCTAATTGTTAGGGCTCTTTGCACATATTTTTAGGTGGGGGCCTAGGGTTCTCTCTCTTTTTTTTTTTTTTGCAACCAAAATGATAATATGCATAGCTCAGTTGGTTAGAGCATGATGCTGATAACGCCAAGCTTGCAGGTTTGATCCCTCTAAAGGACAGCTGCATATTCCTGTTTTGTAGGAGGTTGAAATAGATGATCCTCAGTGTCCCTTCCAACTCTGTGATTCTATGAGATATCTATGAAATGTGAGACACAGGTGCTGCAAACATGGGCAACATGATGCATCTATCAGAAAGCCCAAATTACCGTATTTTTCTCTCTATAAGACGTACTTTTTCCCTCCTAAAAAGTAAGGGGGAATGTGTGTGCGTCTTAGGGAAGTGAATGCAGGCTGCACAGCTATCCCAGAAGCCAGAACAGCGAGAGGGATCACTGTGCACTAGGTGTGTCTTATGGTCGGGTGCATCTTATAGAGTGAAAAATATGGTAGCTGTGGCTCCCGGTTGACTGAACAGTTGGTGGTAACTCCAAGTGTAGGTGTTTGCTGCACAATGTGAACGGAGTAAGTCATTCTTTGCTGGGGTATTCTGACTTACAGACTTACCACTGCGGTTTGACACAAACTTACCTGGGTGTGAATGCCACTGAACACATGAGATTTATTTCTGAATAAGCAGGCATAGGATGGCACCAAAAATGTGTGCCTGCTGGATGAAGAGGGTGAGATTCTGAAGAAGATGGGTCGGCCCCACCATTAGGCAGCGTGAGGCAGTTGCCTCAGGTGCCGAATGATGGAAGGTGGGAAGTGGTGGTAAGATATTGGAGGACAAAACTGTGTGTGCTTGACACTGCTTTCCCCATAACCCCTAAGTGAAGCTGCTGGCTGCCTGGTGGAGAATGGTGATCTGTTGAACTGTCAATCTGGCTGGCTTCTGTACAAGCAGTTCTATTTTCCTAGAAAAAGATGTGCCAGAACTGAGTTCCAGTGAGTTCCAGCTGAAAAAAGGCCTGACTTTACCCAGTTTTATTGTGCTGAGGACATCCTACTTCTCTTTTGTTCTGAAACTGGCTGGTGGGGATGGAAACTTAGCAGTGTATATATACAGTAATACCTGAGGTGTATGTAGGAGAAAGTAAACATTTCAAAACCCTCAATATCTCCAGGTGGTGTTGAGAACCTCCCATGCTTGAAACCTTGGAGAAACAATATGCTTATACATATGCTACGTATATCCTATACACATCTGCACAGATGTAAGAACCACTGAGCGTAATGGACTTACTCTGAAGTTGGGACCTGTGAGACTATCATTTTTCCCTGTTGGAGAAACTGGGAGGGAACGCTATTTCGTTCTTTGCCTCAGGCAGCAAAATGCCTTGGGCTGGCCCTGTTGGGGAAGATCTAATAACAGAGAAGAGGTTACAAACGGTGGGTGACGAAGAACTAAGATACATCATCATCTAGTAAACCAAATGGGCGCTGCCAGCTTGAAGAGTACCAATAACATTTGGGAGATGGGGAGAATGGTTCTTTTCCATTCCCTTTCTGTGAGAGCAGACAAGTTGGCAACAACTGTGTAGAGATTTCCAACCCCCCATACAATCCTGGCCCATCAATCTTAGAGTGACTGAACTGGACTGAAAACAACAACAGCCAATGCTAGTTGCTATTCATTGAACTGATTTATGGTTCTGGACATGGGACAAATGAGCAGACATCAGCCGCGTCTGCTTTTGTTTCCATTTCTGTTGGAATTCTCTGACATTCTTAGTAGTAGAGCACATGCTTTGCCTGCAAGGGGTCCCAGATTCAATTCCTGGCATTTCCAGGAAGGGCTGGGAAAGACTCCTTTGTCCGAAACATTGGAGATTGCCGCCAATCATTGTAGACAAAACTGAGCTAGATGTAGCAACAAAATGATATGGTACAATGATCTAACTTTGGGGAAGACTGTCGCTTGGTTGTAGAGGACATGCTTTGCGTTCAGAAGGTCCAAGAAACCCCTCTGCTGAGGGCCATCGAGTCCAACCCCCTGCCAAGCAGGAAACACCATCAGAGCACTCCTGACATATGGTTGTCAAGCCTCTGCTTAAAGACCTCTAAAGACCTCTAAAGAAGGAGACTCCACCACAAGAAGAGCTGCTGCTAGACTGTGTAGCTAGTTGGACAAATGACCTGGCTCAAGATAAGGTATCTTCCAATGTCCCTTCCCTAGTCTAAGGCAGTTAGACGCGGGTGGCACCATGGGTTAAACCACTGAGCCACTTGGGCTTGCCGATCAGAAGGTCGTGGTTCGAATTCCCGCGACGGGGTGAGCTCCCATTGCTTGGTCCCTGCTCCTGCAAACCTAGCAGTTCGAAAGCGTGTCAGAGTGCAAGTAGATAAATAGGTACCACACCGGTGGGAAGGTAAACGGCGTTTCCATGCGCTGCTCTGGTTTGCCAGAAGCGGCTTAGTTATGCTGGCCACGTGACCCGGAAGCTGTACGCTAGCTCCCTTGGCCAATAAATAGAGATGAGCGCCACAACCCCAGAGTCGTCCGTGACTGGACCTAATAGTCAGGGCTCCCTTTACCTTTACCTTTAATGTCCCTTCCCCAGTCTAAGGCAGTTTTCTCTGTTCCTAAAGGGACTTCCAGGTACAGCTCACACTGCCGGCTTATTGATTACAAGTTGATTTGTCAGTGCCTGGGGACCAAATGCCATGTGTTAAGTCCTTCTCGGCTGAAGCCAGGACGTCGAACAGCATGCCATGTTTTAAACGTCCCGACAAATAAAAGATGCCAGAAAGGAGATGTTGCTTCATAAGGATGCCCGATCTGAGAGATAGATCATTTTGCGCATTTTCAGTCTGAAGGGAGAGAATTAGATTTGCTCGGTATGCTGCAAAATATTAATCCTAAAATATCAAATTGACTTGGTGAATGGCCTCAGGTGTTTGGGTGTTTGAAATAATGGAATTTTCTCTGCATTTGTGCAGTTATTATATCAGCGGTGAGATTCCCACCTCCTCCAAAACTGGCTGCAAAAGCTAATATGTCAATTGTCTGTCCCTTGTTCATATTTCTGGTACAGAAATGGATAATACGGTCTCATACGTTGCCTATATGTGAAGATCTAACTATTCCCCTTCTTTCTTGCTGGGATCTAGACTTGCCACTCTGCAAAGATAAAGAGGAAGGTGGAAATAACCAGCATTCCCCTAAAACTCCCTGCAACATCTCCCTTGCTTTCCTGCAGGGTCCTTAAGTCTACACACCCTAGATCAGCTTTTCAGGGGTCATAGAAGGTTGCGGGGGGAGCGGGAGTGGGGGGAATCAGTGAAAAGGCCTCCTTGCAGCCTTCCCCAAGTGGCCACTCATTACAAGTCTTGGTCCAGCCTATGGACTCTATAGGAAGATCTGTCTGACATTAGTTCCTTTAGTTGACAAGCAGCCAGCACATCATTTTGTTATGGTTAGCAACCCAGAGGCCACAGCAGTTCCATATACCCATGGGGAGTGTCGCTCCTTGTGCTTTTGAGTGGCAACATTCATATCTCATGGGACGCTTTCCCTACACTTCAGGGATGATTCTCTGAAGAAGAAGAAGAGTTTGGATTTGATATCCCGCTTTATCACTACCCTAAGGAGTCTCAAAGCAGCTAACATTCTCCTTTCCCTTCCTCCCCCACAACAAACACTCTGTGAGGTGAGTGGGGCTGAGAGACTTCAGAGAAGTGTGACTAGCCCAAGGTCACCCAGCAGCTGCATGTGGAGGAGCGGAGATGCGAACCCGGTTCACCAGATTACGAGTCTACTGCTGTTAACCACTACACCACACTGGAAAGGCCCCCCTGTGATTTGGATTTTGGAGCCCAGTGTGCACCACTATTCATAAACTCACATCTTAGAGCTGATTTACATTTGTGGGTACCACAGTGATGGGAAATCTCAGGTCTGGGGGCCTAATGTTGCCTTCAAGGTATCTCTGTTTGGCCTTTCAGACTGTTTCCTAGCCCTGCCTCTGTCCTGCCTCCTACCACCCCTCTCCAGGCTCTCCTCAACTTTTTTGGCCTGGCTGGAATGTGTCCTTGAGACATGACCAGGCCTCTTGCTTGCCAGGATAAAGGGTGAGGGATGGAGGTGTGTGTGTGTGTAGAACATGAAACATCTGACTTTTGAGTGGTTAGCATGTATACTTTCCATACAGGGGAAAGATTTCTATCCATTTTTGCATCCACCTTTTGCCTCTGGCCAAACCTACACTGGCACGCAGCTCCTGGAAGGTTGCCTAAGAAAGAGTGTGTCCTTGAGGCTTAAGAAGGTTCCCTAACCATGAAGTACTGCCCTTGATATGTCCTCCCTTGATGGGCTTGTAGCTGAAAAGTCTCCATGGAAAAAGATGTGTTTGAAAAGATGTCAGGTGATATGAAGTCTTTGATGTTTGATTTGTGATGATGGTTTCAGACATGAGAAGACAACATAAAGTGCGAACTTCATTCCCACAAGAAGTTTTGGTTGTGTTTGGTGAAATGTAGGATTAGTCTTGTAGTTATTTAGACATTCCTTTATGCAGGGACATACATTGAAAATACATCCAAAATTGTCTCATTAGATAGGATGCTGCTTTTGTGGGCCTCAGCAATCTGTTGCAGCTAATCAACCTGACAGTCACCTTTGCATGCAGAAATGTCAATGGTAGTTCAACCTGTTTCCAGACTTACCTCTTATTGTCTTCTGGACGTTTACAGGAGTTATCAGTAGAAGGTTCAGAAAGCAATTTCTCTCCTGTTGCTGTTGAAAGTGGTGGCTGGTTTCCCCTTTGCATTCTGAACTTCTTCTGAGATTGTCCACTGAGCCTCTTGTGTAGTTGCACTTAAAGGCGACAATATTGCCAACATGAAGCAATCATGTTGCTGAACAGCCAGAAACACATAAAGTGCAAGCATATTTTTTAACGCTCTTCTCTCCAACTCCCCAATCCAACATGAGAGAAAAAAAGCATACAGTACATACATGAGCATAACTTTAAGGGATAACACAATATATATTCAGACACAAATTATATATCTCTATCTATCATCTATCTATTTATCTATCATCTATCTATCTATCTATCTATCATCTATCTATCTATCTATATCTATCTATCTATCATCTATCTATCTATCTATCTATCATCTATCTATCTATCTATCTATCATCTATCTATCTATCTATCATCTATATCTATCTATCTATCTATCTATCTATCTATCTATCTATCTATCATCTATCTATCTATCATCTATCTATCTATCTCTATCTATCATCTATCTATCTATCTATCTATCTATCTATCTATCTATCATCATCTATCTATCTCTATCTATCTATCATCTATCTATCTATCTATCTATCTATCTATCATCTATCTATCATCTATCTATCTATCTATCTATCTATCTATCTATCATCTATCTATCATCTATCTATCTATCTATCTATCATCTATCTATCTATCTATCATCTATCTATCATCTATCTATCTATCATCTATCTATATCTATCTATCTATCATCTATCTATCTATCTATCTATATCTATCTATCTATCTAATCTATCTATCTATCATCTATCTATCTATCTATCTATCTATCTATCTATCTATCTATCATCTATCTATCTATCTATCTATCTATCATCTATGTATCTATCTATCATCTATCATCTATCTATCTATCTATCTATCTATCTATCTATCTATCTATCTATCATCTATCTATCATCTATCTATAATTATCAGAAATTCTCAAGGTTATTAACTTGATTCCCCTGCCTTCTGTTTATACAATGGGACTTCCCCTTCCTTGTCTTCTCTCACATGCCACCCTGCTCTGCTCCAGGGGGTCCCCCAACCCTCTGGAGAATTTGAAGGTGCATGGGAGTCTGAATGGGGAGGAGAGGAAAGATCTGTTGTGCAAGCATCAGATACACCACTTTATTTCCATCTTTTTGGAAACTCCCCAAATTATATCCATTCATTTCATTTCATTTTTATCCTGCCTTCCTTCCGACACTGAATGCAAAGTGGCTTGAGTTATTTCCGAGTGAATTTGACATCAGCTTGGCAGGGCTCACCCATCCGTACTCAAGAATTTTCATGTTCAGGGAAGCCATATTCTGATTTGTAGGCTGTCACTAAAGACCTGCACAGTATTTGTGGAAATCCTCACAACCATTCTGAGGTGGAAAGGCAACTGCAAGGGGACTGCAGTTTTCAAGGGATAAAGCAGCCTTCTGAAAGTTTGCCCCTATCTGGTAATGCCATTTGACAACTATTTACAGGGTTATGATAACTTAGGCCACAATCCAGCACAGATTCAGGCATTTCAAAGTCCACTAAATCATTTTTGGGGATATACCATGAAACAGAATGCTTTGTATCCAACAGCACATCCTTAAAGTTTATTTAACTTTAAAGATTAGCACTTCCGGTGTTGGCTGTGGAAGTCCCTGACGAATGTAACACAACACCTAGTGCTGCTGGTTTAATATACAGTGTCATGAGAATGAGAACTTTTTTATATATTCCTCTACATATCATGGTGCGGAAGCTGTTGTCTTGGAGATGGACAACAGCTGAGGATGGGACAGAATGTTCTGCCCTTCCTCTGTACAGGATAAATCTGATTAGTATAGTTGATGTGTGGGTGTATTGAGAGGTGACAGCAAGCTGAAAACAGTATAACAGAGTACAGAATATAAAGATTTCCCATTGTCCTGCCCTCTCTAAAATCCCACTAAGGATCACATGTGGGAGCAGAGGTTAGGAGATGACCCAGGGAAGTCTTCAGGCAGATCAAGGACAACCTCCATGCCAAGTTCTAAAGGGTCTAAGTTCTCAAGCATATTGCAGTGGCTTCCATGGTAACATCAAAAGCGCTCATAGGATTTTGGGTCACTGGGGGAGGACACACATTTGAAAATTTCTGATATTTCATTTTCAGAGGCTGGTGCCACAGAACCACGCAGAATAGTTTGGTGTTTCGACATGAGAATTGTTTTAAAAAGAGAGGAATACAATGGTACCTTGGGTTACAGACGCTTCAGGTTACAGACTGCTAACCCAGAAATAGTACCTCGGCTTAAGAACTTTACTTCAGGATGAGAACAGAAATTGTGCGATGGCGGCAGTGGGAGGCCCCATTAGCTAAAGTGGTACCTCAGGTTAAGAACAGTTTCAGGTTAAGAACGGACCTCCAGAACGAATTAAGTTCTTAACCCGAGGTACTACTGTAATCCCAACAGAGGAAAAACAATACATGCACTCTGGTTGCATTTTCCCTTTAAAAAGTCCACGTGTCAAATGTTCAAAGACCTCCTCCACGTGTCAAATGTTCAAAGACCTTTAAGTTTAAAGAGCTGTTGTTGTGTGGGAAAATTCTGCAGAGCCTCTTTCCATGTGTGGGTCAATATGCTATTATGACTTAGGCCCCAAATATCTGAAAGGCTGCCTGGTTCCCCACAGACTCTCTCAAGTGTCTCTTGCTAATTCTGCTGCCCTTGGAAACACAGGAGTAGTGGCCTAAGAGAGAGAGTTTTCTCTGTGGTACCTCCCCAAAATGTGGAACTCCCTCTACATAGAAGTGCATCAAGTATCCTCATTATATGATTCACATCATTTGCTGAAGACACGCCTGTTTACCCTGGTCTTCGCAAGCTAAGATTTATGTGTTTTTTGTAAGGCCACTTCTATGGTTTGATGTATGTGCTTTGCTTTGTTTTCAATTGTTTTATTGGATTTTAATTTTGCACATTCACATGGATGTATCCCCACCCCAGGAATTTATGGTAAATTTATGGCGGATAAGAAATCTCATAAATAAAGAAACCTTTGCGCACAAATTCAGCTCCAGCTCAGTTTTCTCTAGAGCTGGTTGGAATGCTGTATCCAGGAAGAGTCACATGCATGTTGAACGGGTCCATTCTGCCAGCCTGACAAGGGTGTTTTTCTTACTATTCCTTGGTCAGTAAGATGTTGAAGTCTCAAGTCCGACCAAACTGCCCCCATGAACATTGGGGCCCAGACATTGCTGCTCAAGTAAATGGATATAGTCTATACTCATGAATTTGAGCAGTTGACATCAGGGTGTTGTTTAGCTACATGGGTGGGGGCAATCCCACTTATATTTCAGTTACATGATTGCTGTAAGTTTAAAGTGACAACCATTGAAAGTTCTTATAGTGCATTGCTTTTTGGTAATGCAATCTTGAAAAGGAAAACCTTATGAACCTTCTGATTCATGGACCCATCCAATGCCCAAACCACTTTGCCCCTCTTTCAGAGATGTGTGATGTATTACACCATCTTGGTTCCATTCCAACATGGCCCTACACCCTAGATTTGGGGTTTATTCATTTTTTTTTATTACTATTGACAGCACCGTGGCTGAAACAGAGAAGGAAAACCCTGAACCAGTACAAATTCCAGGGTCTTTCCTCACTTACCATTCATGGTGGTATAACTGCTGTTTGTTCCAACATTTTTAAGCCTGATTAACTGCACCTTTGGTCACATGTTGCTGTTATTAGAGAGGGAGTGTGGGGTTTTCCTTGTCATACTAAGGGCAGGTTGTGCCCGAATAGATAAAAGTTCTGTGGCTGTGGTCACACCCCTTGCATAACCTTGTGTCCCTCATGCCAGTAATTGTCAGCATTATAAACATGTTCATGAGGACAGCCCTTTCACAGCTTAAAAAAAAATATTATTAGCATTCCAAAATTCTAATCTTGTTGGAGTATAGGAGATTAGAAGAGAAACTATTGGTCTGTCTGGTCTACGATGAACCTGGTTGCTGTCACAGGCAATACTTTGGCTCAGCACCATCATCCCCATTTGCCATAGTTCTCCTCTGAACTGAGCTTACAAACAGACAGTGGGAACCAGTCAGAGGGAAGTGGCATGGAAGAGAAGCCTCACCAACCATGTCCACCAACCCTCACCCCCTCCACAAGCTGGAAACCCAACAACTATATCACTATAAACACTAAGTGTGGAAAGGACTCTCCTTGCTTGGAGGTTTTTATGCAGCAGTTGGGTGGCCATCTGTCATGGATGCTTCAGTTGAAATCCCTGCATTGCAAGAGAATGGAGTAGATGAACCTCTGAGTAGATAAGCTTCTATCCTAATCAAATACAATGAAACAGCCCTCATGCGTGGTGGAGCAAACAACACAAGCCGTTGAAATTAGCAACCAACTTTTCTTTTCTTTTTTTACTAGGATTGTCTATACCAGCTATACAAAGTCTGTAGACAATGATCTGTACAGTGCTTCTTTAATAAGGTAGCCCGCAGTCTACCCAAAGTCTGCCAAATAAACCTCTGAATGTAGACTGTGTGTTTCCCCCCCAAGTGTCAAGAGTCATCTTTCTCTTCGCTGTGGGACAACTGATGCCCACCCACAAAAGACGTCCTTGGAAGAAAGTAGAACTGGTATTACATATCAATTAAGTATAAAGTATGGTTAATGTAAGCAAAGCCAGCATGCTATTGTTGCACGAGGAGGAAAAGAAAAGAAAAGGACTCCAGAACACAGGAAAATGGAACGGTGGAATTTCCTTGAATGTCCGGTTGAAATAATAGGAACCATAATAAAAAAGAAGAAGCAACATTCCAGTTCTTTTGTCAGAAGTCATCTTGCTTTATGTTCTTTTCCCGTTGTCTTCTTGATCTCCAAAACGTCTGTGCATTTTTTTTAAAAAAGGTTACAAAGCAGTTGCAGCAAAGTGTGGCTTCTGCTCATTTTTTTTTAAGAGTCAGGCTTTATTTCAAAATATCTTATATATTTATATATTTTTAATGATACAAAGAAAAATTGTAGATCCACACTTCTAGGTCTGTTTTTCATATTCGAACATCAGGGAACTTGCTTCTCAGTAACTGCTTTTTTATTTCCTTATTTCCTTTCACCCTCTTTTCCATTCACTGTTGTCAAATCTGGTGCGCTGCTTTTCTAGGGCATTTGACTCCACACAAGTAAACCACTGTAGTTTCCTCTGGTACAGAGTTAAAGTGCAAATAAATAAATAAAAATCCCATTTGGCTTGTAAAAGCTGGAGATGGTTTAAAGATTTTGTCCTCTTATCTGTCAGGGGTTTCCTTCACTGGCTGCTGTCGGAAGATGTTTTGTTAGGTTCTCGGATGAATCTGTAACAACAAAATTCACAAGAAGAAATTATACTCAGTTCCTTGAAAAAGATCTTGATCCTCCAATTGTTTGGTGGAAGTTCCTCCTCCTCTATTGCAGCATAGCAAGGAGGAGACTAGGGAAGAGTATGGATTGGAAAGTAAGCAAGAATTGCTGCCCTGAGATATAATAACCATTTGAAAGCTTTAGTACTGGTGCCCCCAATTCTTATTCACATGCAACATCATAACAATAATATCTTAAGCAACGTACTTTCCCCACCTGATGGAAATTTATTGGAACCATTCAAGAATGGTGCTATGTACACTTAGCAGATGCCACAGCCTCATCAAACCATCAGTGCCCCATGGTCTATAACAGGAGTAGTCAATGTTGTGCTCTTCATCGTGTGTTGGATGGCAAGTCATGGCAGCCCCTGCCAGCATGGCCAATGATCAGGAAATTATGTGGGTTGTTGTTCAAGCAACATTGGGAAGTCCCCACGTTGGCTGTCTCTGCTCCATAAAGACCATTATAAAAATGTTGCAAATAATCAAGTAGATGTCATTTCTTAAGGCAAGGCACATGAAGAGCATCTCCTCTTCTATCCAGCTATCCTGCACTGAACGCAGAGAAGAGATAGCCGTGGATATTTTTGCAGTTTCAAGGAGGAGGCTTCTGTGGGTGAACCACCTGCTCTTCTCATAGATCTCCCTCTCTCCACCCATGGATCTCTTTCTCCACCCGCAGAATCCTCCCTGAGACCGTAGGATTGCACCCTTAACTACTGAAAAACTGTGCTAAGATTTAAGATGGTAGAATGATGGCATGAAATGTAGTTCTGTGCATGTCTACTCCAAGGTAAACTTCACTGAGTTCAGAAGGTTTAACTCCCAAGGAAGTGTGATCAGGATTGCAGTGATGGCAGAACTCATGAAAAGGAACTCTGAAGAATCTAGAGGTGAAAACAGACAGATATTCTAAGCCTGGTGGGAGTGATAAACAAGCTGGAATGTGTGCAGAGGATGGCAACCAAGCTGATTAAGGGTTTGGAAACCAAGCCTTAAGAGCAATGGTTGAAGGAGCTGGGTATGGTTAGTCTGGAAAAGAGGAGACAGAGGAGATATGACAGCCACCTTCAAATATCTGAAGGGCTGTCACATGGGAGATGAAACAAACATGTTTTCTCCTACTCTGGAGGGCAGGACTCAAACCAATGGTGTCAAGTGACAAGAAAGGAGATTCTGACCAGGAAGAACTTTCTGACCTTATGGTCAGACAGTGGAACGGTATCCCTTGGGAGCTTGTAGACTCTCCTTCCTCAGAGGGTTTAAGTAGAGGTTGGATAGTCATCTGTCATGGATGTTTTAGTTGAAATTCCTGCATTGCAGAGGGTTGGATTAGATGACCCCCTAGGGGAACCTTCCAACTCTATAATTCTATGATGTGCACATATATTAACAGCCCACAAATAGCCCAGAATTAGATGTGAGCTGATATCTTGCATTAAAATGGCTGGATTACTATTCCCGTCATTTTTTTACTACTGGCCATATTGGCTGTGGTTGATGGGAGTTGTTGTCCAACTGGAGGGCCACAAGTCCCCTACCACTGGCCTATTCCACTGTTATTTCATTTAAGAGGATTTCTAAGGCGTGAAGATAAAATCAGATAAGCAGAATATGGTGATCATCCCATTGTGGAATGCACTGAATGTGTGAATTCAAGCCACTACCACCACACTTCAGAATGTCCACTTAGGAGTCTCTGTTTCCTAAGATTATCTGGGCATAGAATCACCACCTTGGCTCTGGTCCAAGAGTCCCCCGCTTCTGACAGATGGCATGCGGTGCAGGTGAACAGGGTAGAACAGGCTCAGAGAGTTTGTTGAGCGGGTGGATGGAGAAAGCACACATGAATGGGAGGCAAAGAAAGAGGTCTTTCATTTCGGCTCCCTCCTTCTAAGCATTAAAGCCTGAACTTTGACACTGGACTCTTGTAGAACATCTTGTTCCCATGAAAGACTTGAACTTGGCGAAGCAATGCTTTTTTTTATTATCGATTCGGCCTTTGATGGGAAGTGTGAGCTCCAAATAGCTCTTCTTTTGTCCGGAGAAATAAAATAGGTCAACAAGCAACTCAAGAGTTGGTGTTCTGGATGGGACCTTGAAGTGTGAGGCCCCGGTTATTTTTCCATTTTTCCATTTCCTTGGGATGCTTGCCATTTTGCATAATGAGGGTGAGGCCTAGCTGTGGGACTGGAGGAGGGGCAACCTTCCCTGGCCACAGAATGTGCAGCGGATCAAATGGGTATTGAATATCACCCACCATGGTAACGGTTACTTAAAGTGCATTTTTATTTGAGCTTATTCAGAAGTGAGGCCCACTATATTCAATAGGCACAATCTCAAGGTAGTGTGCATAGGATTGCACTCTTTTTTTTTATTTTCAGTATGATATAATTAAGTGTGCTTTCCTGGTGTCAGGAGAAAAGCTGGATATGAAATTCTTGTTTAGGGGCTTGGTTGGGGTACAGAGTAGTATCAATGCCGCCTATAATGGAGCCCAGTAGAACCCACTGAATATTGCAGTAGGGTGAAGAGAAAACCAGAAGATATCAGTTTCCTAACAGCAGCAACCAGTATATCCTCTCCTAGTGTAGCTTTGAGTAGTGAGAATATCAGCAACATCTGTCTTGCTAAAGATCCACATTCAGTGGCGATGCTGCATGCTCCGGCACTGGGGGCGGAGAGCAGGCGGGGTAGTGGTGCATGTCCCGGGAGGTGTGACGTGCATCCTGGGGGCGTGGTGCATAGCCTGTGGGGGCGTGGCACCAGGCGCGGTGGGGGTGTGCACGACACATGTCCAGGGGGTGGCAGCGATGTTACCTCCTCCTTGATGGTGCCGGGGCACTGCACTCTCCCGCCCCCCCCTTTCCTCCGCCACTGTTCACAACTCCTTTATTGGCCCATGGTGGGGTGTGTCCAGGAAAGGTCAGCTATGACACTGCCATTTAGTGCTCTAGAAGAAGTCCTCTCCCAAATGAAGACAAAGGAAACCATTGGGTAGCTGTCTCTTAGGTGTAAAGACAAAATACGCAGCTGTGCAGATGGATATGGACTTGCTTTTGATTAGACAATGTCAGCCATCTGCCTGCGGCGCCCCCCCCCCCATGTTCCTGGGAGCAATTCCACGTCAAGATGTTGTGTCGTTCCTAAGTTTTTAATAAATAAATAAAGAAGCAAGTGCTCCTAATGCATGAACAACCTGGCTTTTTGATGCTTTCCCTTCTAATGAAATAAAGCCAGATTTCAAACCTCAGTTGTGTGCTGTGGTGACTCTGGCCCACCCACCCACCACATATTTTAAAAGTTGCAAAAAGTAAATAATTTGCAGACCAAACTCTCTGCCTTCTTTCTGTGCAGACATCTATGATGATTTACAGGATAGTTGCTACGCTTACCCCATCAATTTACCTTCTCCAGTTGTAATATTTTCCACAATGTTTTCAAGGAACAAAGCAAAATGTTCCTGGGATTTACACTAGAAGGTGCCCCAGCTAGCTAATTAAAATAGTTCCTGTAGGGAAATGATAGGGGGAAATACAGGATAGAATGGGAGGGGATTTATTTCATTTTTGAACATTCAGGTCCACGGGCATCTAATTGATATGAAATATAATAATCCATACAGAGTAGGTGGAGCCGTATATCTGAATATGAATGAAGTTTTTAAGTGCCTAACAACAATTTCTGGACGCTGAATATTAACTCACAGCTGGTATGTCAGATACCGTGAGAAGCAGAGAAGATGCAAAACAGAACCTTACATGTGTATTTCTGAGTGCAAAACACAACGCATCACAGTAAGGAAATACTCAGAGAGTGGATGAGAGGAACAGACTGCCTTATGGCTGTGTTCCTGCCCAAAGATACAGAGGATGGAGATCCTTGCTTGCAGGAGAATGCTTACCTGGTTGCTGCTACCTGTATAGACACCTGCCTTGCACAGGTAATTTATTTTGTGGGGAAATGGCTGCACCCAGCAGACCCACAATGATCCTTGCAACAGGTCTGCCCTAATACCAGGAAGCAGCAGACATCAGGAAAAGGGAAGGGCCATAGCTCAGTGGTAGAACATGGCATCTCCATGGAGGGTTGGGAGACACTCCGGCCTGAAATCCTGAAGAGCAGCTGCCAGTCAGTGTAGAGAATATGGAGATAGATGGACCGGTTTAAGGCAGCTTCCCATGTTTCTAACTTCAATAGCTGTATTTATTTGTGAACAGCAGATCAACAACTCAGCACAGCAGATAGGACTTGCTGCACATCCAAGACTAAGACTTGGCCATTAGGCTATCAGCAAGTTCAGGCCTAAGTGAATTTAAGGTTAGAAATGAGAGAAACTCGAGAGAAGCTGAAAGTGTCAGATTCATCCATCTCTAGCTACATATATTCGTAACTTTATCTCCCCCAAAGTGGTATGGTTGAGGCTACTTTGGATCATGCCCAAATCATGGGCTTAGGCTGAATCCATGGCATTTGGCTCCACAAATCATTACCAATCCTATCCCTGACTGTGCAAAGGGCATCTGGGGGAACGCACAACAGGCAATGTTTACATTTAATGGTGTTTGTGAATACATGGTAGGAACTCCAATTTCCTACCTAATATTACCGAGGCCGGTTGAAAACATTTCACCATCTGAAATGGCAATGGTTTAACCAACAGCTTTTACATCCAACGGTAAGAAATACAGTAAGTGTAATCTTTAACAGTCACAACTGGTCCTGCTGACAGGTTGCTATTTTATTCCTTGGGGGGCAAATTACTTTGAAGAAAGTGACATGGTGATTCAGTGCAACTCAGCTGCCTGGTAGAGTTCAGCTGAGGACTCACCTCTGACTCACCCAGTCAGTAGGTAAGGAAGGACATGCATCACTGAGCAAGGAAACGGCTTCTTAGCTTTTGCCAGAGACTCGAGGGTGGAAAAACCTAGGAGGTGGCTGGGTGGGGGGAATGAAGGAGGTGAAAAGGGGAAAGAGGAAAACAAACTTACTCTGGTGGTCTTGACTTTATTGCCGGTTGCACACATCCACCCTGAGTTGTCAGGTAACGTCTTGCATTCCTCGCCCTCTAGGCATGGCTCCATCTCACACCACCATTTCCCAATGACTATTGATGCTAAGAGACACAAAACAAGCAAAATATTTGTGAACTGGTTTTTTGTTTGTTTTGTTTCAATTCACTTCGCTCAATCTGAATGCAAAAGCTTCCTCCGGATCTCAACAGATTTTTTAATTAAAAAATTACATTAATCCAGCTGGTGTCATACAGCCAAACCTCGGAACTCAGACATAATCTATTCCAGAAAACTGTTCGACTTCTGAAATGTTCAAGTTCCGAGGCGCAGCTTCCGATTGGTTGCAAGAGCTTCTTGCACTTCTGCATTGGACATCTGAGTTCCAAGGAACGTTCAAAAACCGGAACACTTACTTCCAGGTTTTCGGCGTTCGGGAACTGAAATGTTTGGCAACAGAGCTGTTCGAGTTCCGAGGTTTGACTGTATTTGATATGATAGGCCCATCCAACTCTCATCCAACTACGCCAGTGTGGTGTAGTGGTTAAGAGCGGTAGTCTTGTAAGTCTGGGGAACCGGGTTTGCGTCTCCGCTCCTCCACATGCAGCTGCTGGGTGACCTTGGGCCAGTCACACTTCTTTGAAGTCTCTCAGCCTCACTCACCTCACAAAGTGTTTGTTGTGGGGGAGGAAGGGAAAGGAGAATGTTAGCCGCTTTGAGACTCCTTAAAGGGAGTGAAAGGCAGGATATCAAATCCAAACTCTTCTTCTTCATCATCATCATGAGGCTGCCATCTACTCCCAGTATAATAAAACTGGGGCAGTGATCTACCAGAGTTGTTGAGCTTTTTTTAGGGGGACTGCCCAGAGTTCTTCATTTCAAATGATTCCACGATTGACCTGAAACACCCCCGCGATTGAGGGGTGGACATGCCTGTTATGTAGCAGGAATGAGAATCCTTATTTCAGCCCTATGTCTGCACCCTTTTGTGGGAGACCTTCTAATGGCTACATGTATTATTATTATTATTATTATTATTATTATTATTATTATTATTATTCTGCCCTACACCCGGGGGTCTCAGGGCGGTTCACAGAATAAAATCAAGATATAAAACCACAAAATACACAAAAAAATAAAAACAACAACCCAATAGCTATACTAGAAGCTAGTGAGAGGCTGCTCTGCACATGGGGCATACACTCCTCTCTTGATGCTCCATCCAGACAAACAAAAGGCATACAGTAATTATCATAGTTCATGTTCACATTCCTGCAAGGCAAAAACACTTGAGGAGGGTGTGCATCATGATGTGTAACAGGTGTGACCTCGGGAGGGAGCGTGCCCAGGCAGAGCCCCAAATGCCAAACAGAGAAGGGTGCGTTTGGCTCCTGGGACTGAGAGCGACAGAAGAAGCATAGAGCAGAAAGGCACCAAGATGTAGCTCAACTGAAAAGGCAGAGCTGTCACTGTTCCATCCCTGACTAACAAATTCAGAAGTGCCACAAAAACAGGGAGCAGATGCACTGCTCCCATCGACAGCTGTTGACCTTGCACATCTTGCCTGCAGGGAGCAGGTTCACTAACTGAAATGTGATGGTGTGTATGTGCTCTGATCCAAAGTCCCATTTCTACTGTTATGTGCCAACTCAGTCTCCAAGTGGTGAGAGTCTCCAGGGGTTGCAAGCGCTTACCAATGGCTCAGTTCCCTTAGATTGATGGAAGAAAGAGCCATTAGCCCCCCAAAAGACCCCCAGAAGAGAGCGAGACAGGTTTCAGCATCCAAATTTTCTCTGGCACACTCTACCTGCTGCCCCAGATAGGTTTCAAGAATACATATTATTGTTCTTTTATGAATTTATTGCAGTGCTGTTTTGCCTCAGGCAGCAAAATGTCTTGGGCTGGCCTTGGCCACTTCCCATGCTGAGTCACTTTACCACCATTGTAATCTGGACCAGTCACTGCTCCTAGGTGAAAATTCAGTCCATTTTCCTTTTTTAAAAAGGGCTGCAATAGTTTTTGTTCCACCAACCCCCACCACATTTGACATTTGATTTCCAGGAATGTTATATTATTGTTTATCTGGTTTTAATTACGCAAGCTAGCTCAGGACTTGGAAGTGTAAGATTAAATAAATAAACAAATTCCACCCCCCAAAGTGGCTTGCATGGGTGATGGTTTGGTGCCTTGTACCAATGTTCATTTCACTCCCATGCATTGAAACCCATCTGTAAGAAAAACATAGAGTTACCCATTTGTAATGATGGTGCATTCTGCTTCCAGGGCCATACAATACTGTATTGCCACCCATATTCTAAATCACCCGGAATTGAAATTCTCTGATGTTGACTCCACAAGGGAGACTGCTCCCCTCTGAATACCATTCCAATTTTACTGCTTAATTTTGTCTCCAGTTTTCCATTGTGGTACATTAAAAAATGGACGACTGCCAAGGAAGTTTGCCTGCAGTAACTCTGCATTCTCTTGATTGTGACCAAACTAATTCCCTTTTCTTATGAATGCTCCTTTCCGTCTCTGGTCCAACTTGCTCTGCTAGAGATATAAATATATACTTTCACAGGCTTCACAAGGTAAGCAGGACACAAAATTGGAGGAAGGGCCTTTTGTGTATCCAAAATGAGGTCAGGGAGTTCTTCCTAAGAAATTCAAGTTTGTTTCTGCAGCAAAGATTCCAATGCCTACTGAAACAGCACCAATGAACATTGTTCATGGATGGTAGACCTAACCACATAGGACCCAGGAAGAGTGGACCTCATCAATTCCAGTCCAGCATTCAGTCTATTTCTGGGCAGCTAACAACCAAACAAGGGAATCATTGGGAAAGCTGGTGGTAGAGCATATGCTTTGAATGCAGAAGGTCCTAGGTTCAAGCCCTGGCATTTCCAAAGGAAAGACCCCTGCCAGAAACATTGGAGAGCTGCTACCAATCAGTGCAGACAACACTGGGCTAGATGGGTCAATGGACCGGCTTAATATTTATTATTTTTTAAACAAATTATAAACCACTTCACAGCATGAAGCCATCAAAGTGGCATGCAGAATTAAAATAGAATAAAACACAAGTTCTAAAAACGATAAAATCATTTCAATGAACTCTTTAAAAGAATAGAACCATCTCTCCAAATTCTACCCCCACCACATACAACCATTTCTGCAGATGTGCAATTAAGATTCACCTTCTTAAGTGAAAATGTCTTCAATATAAGGAAAATCCCTACGTATGAATATTATCACTTACTGTTCTGCATAGCTGTCAACTTACAGATTTGAAAATAAGGGACCAGCAGCCTCGAAACTAAGGGATCAGCAGCCAAAAGAAGGGATTTTAGTCAACCAGCTCCTTTCCTTTTCCCCATAACAGTCAATTGAAGGAGCCTCCAAAACAAATCCAAAAGCCCCCCCTCCCACGATATCTCCGCCCGCCATTGTACTCAACCAGCTCCTTTCCTTTCCCCCCACCATGTGCCCCCACTCCAGACAGATCTTTTCCCCGGCAAGGGTGAGTGGGCCGTCAATGATGTATCCATCCGATTCCGAGCACAGGTATGTTCAACTTCTGAGCCCCTCCAAGCCAAAGGCAGAAAGCCCAGCCAGCAGCCAAATGAAGCCTCAAGCAGTGGTTCCCACAGCGCAGCAACCCGGCAAAGGGGATGCAGCAAGGAAAACCACCGTCACCTCTCCGCTGGGAAGCGCTGAGCAAAGGCAAGTCCCCAGGCAACACGGCTGATTTGATCAGCACAAGGCATGCAAGCTCCACCCCCCAGTCGTTCTTAGACTCCTTATTGGGTGAGCAACGCAGCCAAGCAACACAGTTGGAGCCTCCCTCCTCCCTGGCCGGCAGGGAGGAAGGGAGAGGAGCTGCTTCCTTTGAAACCCAGGAAATTTAAGGGACATCATCAATAAGGGATAGCAGTGGGAAACGGCACTGGGATAAGGGAGTTTCCTGCCAAGTAAGGGACGGTTGACAGCTATGACTGTTCTGGCTACAGTGCCAGGTAAACAGAAGTGGGCCACTGTTGTATATGGTGAACGGTCATCGACACACCTGTCTGGCTACCTTTTACTATGGGTGAAATCATCTGCTAAGTTTCTCCATGACTCCGTTCTTTCGTTTAGTATTTGTTGTGAGATTTGCTTTAATTCTCCTTCAAGAACCATCCCATAATGGTCTTCACCAGTCCTTTGTCAAACAGAGTATGTGAGAAGAAATGATCACAGCCAAGACAGCAGTGCTTATTTAATCAACAGAAGAAGTCAGCCCTAATGCAGAACTCAGAGGCTTGAACCGCCTTGCCAGGGCAAAATGCTATTAATGGCGGCAGGGGAACTAGGAAGTTATCTTTGCATTCTCCCTCAGGTAGCAAGAAGTTCTAGGGTCAGTGCTACTAGACTTAGCTTTGTTTGGATGAGGGAGCATGGGAGGCTTAAGGTGTCTTTGCAATATTTGCTTTATTGACGTGGAAGCCGCCTTTGGTCCATCTACCTCAGTGTTGACTACAATGATGGGCAGTAGCTATCCAGGGGTTCAGGCAGCTGTCTTTCCCAGCCCTACCTGGAGATGCTGGGGATTGAACCTAGGATCTTCTGCATGCAAAGCAGCAGATGTTTTAACATTCAGCCACAGCCATTCTCTTCAACTACACACGTAGAGCAGAACTGAAAGGAAGCAGACACTCATAGAAGGGACAAAAACTAAGAAATTTGCACAGAGACCTGGTAGCCAATTGGTAGAGAATGAGACTCTTAATCTCGGGGTTGTGGGTTTGAAAGATTCCTGTATTGCAGGGTGTTGGAAAAGATCAGCAGTTCTCAACCTGTGGGTCCCTGGATGTTGTTGGACTACAACTCCTATCATCCCTGAACTCTGGCCTTGCTAGCTAGGTGTGATGGGAATTGTAGTTCAACAACATGTGGGGACCCACAGGTTGAGAAAGGCTGGGCTAGATGATCCTTGTGGTTCCTTCCAACTCTACAATTCTATAATATTATGATATTATGATTCTATGATATTTGGAACAGAAAAGCAGGAGATCTACTATGAAGGGCTAGACCTCAGAAAGATCCTTGGGGAATATCTCATGACTTCAGACGCAGGGAACACAACTCTCTACAGTGCTTTCTTCATATTTATGGTAGCTGTCCCTGGATGTAACCAAATCCTGTTATTGCTGACCTTGATTGAAAGAGCAAATAAATGCTCAATCACCTCATCAAACGCCCATCTGGCAAGTAACCTTTTAGCATAAACATTCACTTGTGGTAGACAAAGGATGCCTTTGCAAATGCAAGCACACTGCCACAGAGGATGTCTTTAATGGAAAGCTCAGCAATGCCACAGATTACTTCGACAAACGAGCCCGGGCTGGTAAATGTCAATGGTATCAGCAGGGATAAAACCGAAATAAGCCTTTAGGATACAGTACAGTCTGGGTCTGTCTCTGTTTCAGCAACCAAATCCTAAGCCTCAGGACTCTGTCAATGGGGTGCAAGGGGTTCGTTGTATGGAGTCACACATGGGTGCCATGTTTGTGGCCAGTGGTGGCTGGTGCCACTGGGGGTGGCAGGGCAGAAGGCAGGGAGGTCAACAGTAGGTGGAGCCAGAGCCAACAAAGTCTAGTTTTGTCGCTTTGCTGAGGTCTACAAGGGCTGTGCTGAGACTGAGGAGCAGGAAGCTGACAAGAAGTGCCTGGGCTGGTTGTAAGTAGGAATGTTGGCAGCTGGGCATCAGCTGAGGTAAAAGGTAAAAAAAGTAAAGGACCCCTGGACTGTTAAGTCCAGTCAAAGGCAACTATGGGGTGCAGCGCTCATCTCACTTTCAGGTTGAGGGAGCTGACATTTGTCCACAGACAGCTTTCCAGGTCATGTGGCCTGCATGACTAAACAGCTTCTGGCACAATGGGACACCGTGACAAGTGCCAGAGTGCACGGAAATGCTGTTTATCTTCTCACCACAGTGGTACCTAGTTATCTACTCACCCTGGTGTGCTTTTGAACTGCTAGTTCGGCACAAGCTGGGACAGAGCAGTGGGAGCTCACCCCATAGCACGGATTCAAATCACTGACCTTCTGATCGGCAAGCCCAAGAGGCTCAGTGGTTTAGACCACAGCGCCACCTGCATCCCCTATAGCTGAGGACAGAGTGAGGTTGGTGGGGCATCCTAATGGACCAGCCACCTCTGCAGATGCAATGGCTCTGGACACATTCACACCAGTCCCTTCAAAGCACAGTGATGCTGCTTTGAACAGTTATGGCTTCCCCCCAAGAAATCTGGGCGGTGCCCTTTGTGAAGAAGACTGAGAGTTGTTCTGAGGCCCCTATTTTCCTCACAGAGAGACAGTTCTGAGAGTTCCTTGGAGGTGGATGCTGGGAGTGGTGAGGTGAGGTGTTGGAGGCCAGAGCTGTGGGTGCTGTGTCCTATGTCCTCTAAGCAGGATTGCAGCCCTCAGGTGTGGTAGAAGATGTTGTTCCATCAGCAGCGTTGAAGAAGGCTCAGTTGGCAGCCCAACCAGCTTCTGAACATAGAATGAGTGGGGTCACCATCTTGTCCTTTGCCTCAGGCAGCAAAAAGTATTGGTTTGGCTCTGTGAACTGTCATGGCTTTCCTCCAAGGAACCTTGGGAGTTGGAGTTTTTTAATGCTTCCCGGACTCTTTAAGAAATCAAACTACAATTCCCAGCAGGGCTTGCTTTTCTAGTGTGTTAAACTGTGTAAGCCTTTCTAAATCGTTTTCTGAATTTCCAGTCATAAAGAGGCCTGAGGGATATTGTTCTCTTGACTTGCAGATTGTCTGCTGTCTCATGCCATGTAACGGCATGCAAAAATATTTGAATCTGACCCATTTTGATTTCTTTCTGCAGCTATTAAGAAGCTGTAACAAATGCTAGCAGAGAGTTGCATGGCAAAAACCCGCGCGGCGTTCTCAGCAGTAATGGAAAAACAGTTGTACCATTTAGCGCGAGGCATTTCATTTTAATCTAGTTCCCTCTAGAGAAGATTGAAATAAATAAAATTTAAATAGAGAACACACTTTAGATGCTGACAGTGAAAAGGACTTTGTCAGCCTAATGAAAAGCTATCAATTTTCTCCTCTTCATTCAATAAATTGCGAGTCATATTCTAAATGGATTAGATTAAAGGAAAATCCAAACTCCCCGTGAGACATTCTCACAAATAATGGGAGACTTTATACAGGGAGCAAAGTCTTTTGCAAAGCAGGTTCAGATCTATACAAAACTGATATGAAGTAGTAGAGGAATGTCTGTAACCCAGGGCTCACCTATTCCTTAAAAAACAAGGTTTGAGAGAATTGAATGAGACATTCTGCTTCTCTCTCTTTTTTTATTACAAATGCCATGGGGGGCAGTGTGTGAATTGCCATCTTGGGAACGTGGAAATTTTAGAAGGAAGGAGCAAAGACTAGAATGAAAGAATACAGCAGCCCAAGTGTTTTGCATTTCACAAACAGACATGAGGATTCATTTGCTTTGGGAGCTATAAAGCAGGTGCATGGTAACATAAAAGAATACGAAGTAGAAAACAAAGGGTTCAGGGGTTGAGAAAAAGCTGCTTTAAAGAACCAGGAGATCTTAACCAACAGGGGAGTCGGCCAACTTCTCTCATTTAATTGAACCCAATTCCACCTGAGAAGCATCAATTCAGGGCTAGCGCAGCACAGCGCTTCACAAAATGGGATAACGGGCACTGAGGACAATGGCAAGAGAATGGCTACCCACCCATGGTATCTAATATATACCCATATAGCCTATAGCAGGAGTCAGCAAACTTTTTCAGCAGGGGGTCGGTCCACTGTCCCTCAGACCTTGTGGGGGGCCGGACTATATTTTGAAGGAAAAAAAATGAACGAATTTCTATGCCCCACAAATAACCCAGAGATGCATTTTAAATAAAAGCACACATTCTGCTCATGTAAAAACATGCAGGCTGGATTTAGAAGGCAATTGGGCCGGATCCGGCCCCCGGGCCTTAGTTTGCCTACCCATGTCCTATAGGATCTGTGGCATTCTTTGCCCCACAGCATGCCTGCAAATCGGGGAGAAAATCATTGCAGCCCAGTAGCTGGTGTGATTTGAACCCTTTAATTGCCCTCCCAGCAGAAACAATGTGAGGTCACTCTTGTGGGATGAGGAAGCCTGGGAAAGAGTGGAAGACTTCTCCCAACTTCTTGTCCGCTGGCAAAAGCCCAGTAGGGCATACGGCTGGGGTGGGAAATGTCATCCCAGGGAACCAACTGCAACCCTCCAAGCCTTTCTGCAAGCCACCCCCACTCACTGGCCCTGCTTCTCATCCTCCCTGAGTGTTTTTGCCATGCTGGAATGCACCCTTGTACTCTGACAATGCCTTTTGCTTTACTGGATGGAGGCTGGAGAGGAACAGGTGAGCACACGTAGAAACTAGCCTACTGTACAATGGTAGATTTGCATTTGTAGCTCCACCCACTTTTGCCTCTGCCCCTGCCCACCACCAGCAGGTAGCCTCTGAAGGTTGGCCAGAAGCGAATGCAGGTGTCTGGCTGAAACAGGATCCTCACCCTTCAAGGAGGCAGGCAGATCACCTTCAGTTCCCCTGCCTGAAGCCTTAGGATTGCAACCTGGATTGCTTTTACGTGCAAATGTGCGCTGGGTTAAGTGATTTTGAGGACATGGCTAGGACTCTCCTAGCCCAAAAATGGAACGACAACAAGATACCAACGAAAGAAGAATGGCAAGCCAAACTTATGGAATATGCAGAAATGGCGAAACTTACGGGAAGAATCAGAGTCAATGACAATGAAGATTTTAAAAAAGACTGGAGACCCTTCAAGTTCTACCTACAGAAATACTGTAAAGAAATGGACTCACTAGCAGGGTTTAATTAAACATTTACAACTAAGAAAACAAGTTCAAAGGTTAAGAAACAATAACATGAAACGTAACTGAGTGTAGGGGTAACTATGAAAGAAAATTTGGTATAAAATTGATAAGAAAATAAGAGCATTTAGATGTAAGATCATAAAAATACGACAACAATTAAGCAGAAGTAGTAAAAAATTTAAGAACCAGAAGGGGAAGTTGAGGGAAGTCAGGGGTGCGTGTGTGTTATACGATAAGTGTTATATTGTGCCATGTGGTTGAATATTAGATTGTAAAATTCAATAAAAACTTTTTAAAAAGTGATTTTGTGGACACTGCTATATGTCGCTCCTGTTTCCAAAGACTTGCTATGTCTTTTTTTTTTTTTGGCTCAGGAACTTAAGCTGCCAATTTAGAGGGTAATAAATGGAATTGCCATTATTTTTCCAGCCACATCCAGTGACCCTTATATTGATCAAGATAACATGACGGGTAGGTGCAGGATAAATGGTGCCTTCTCTAGTGATGCTAAATGCATTTCCTCTTGGTGGCTATCAACTTTAAGGCAATATTCCCACAGAATAAGTGTTCTGGAGCAGCAATGACAAGTGCATGTTGGGTGTCATTGAAAACAAATGGGAGGTGAACAAAATAAAAGGGTGGGGGTGGAAAATGAATGTGTGTGTTTTTTAAAGCTAGCTATATTCAAGACACAGTCCCAGAAAACCCTACTTTAAATTGCAGCCACTCAGCTGAATTAAATGGAGCCAGCTAGCTGGCATGTAGGCTTTCCTGATTGAGGTGTGTGTGTTTGTGTGTGTGTGTGTGTGTGTGTGGAGGGGGGAAACAACCAATATCGAAACAAAAGACCCCTTTGAAATTGTAACATGAAGCAAGCTTTAAAATTAGATCAAGACCAAGCTCCAATCTCAAAAACAATTTCATCTCCGGTTTTAGAAATTGCTGCTTTTATCAAACGCATTCTCCAAGTGATACAGGAGACTTTAAAGTCCAGGCTGTGGGTTGCTGGCTTCATATGAATCCTGCTGCCACTGTAGAGCCAACTCACGTCTCATACCTTGAGGAATAAAAGTGGTACTGAATCAAATGGAGACAAATAAAACTGAATTTGAAAGTCTGGAGCGAGCTTACATTTAAAATGGAATTTCCTTTGAATTGTGCCTCAAAAGCCAAGCTTAAAAACTGGATTTCTGGAGAAAGGAGGATTTGAAGAGAAGGGGATAACAACTACTGCAAATGGATTGAGTGTTCCGTTTTTTTTTTTTTAAAAAATATAATATTTTATTAGGTTTTACAATCAATAGACAACAAAAGAAACACAATACAAATAAACAAACCATACAGAACAAACAATACAACAACAAGTATACACAATACAACAAAAGATATTAAAAGAAAAAGAAATAAAAAAAATTTAAAACAATCCTTAGGGATTGTTTTGAGTGTTCTGGTTTTTGAGCCGCAGACTGTACAATTAAAAGCTGATTTAGCATTGAGTTCCCAAAGTTCTGAACAAGTGCTATACAGCACTTGTTCTATACCTTGGGTTCCAAACACTTCGGGTTACAGACTCTGCTAACCCAGAAGTAGTACCTCGGGTTAAGAACTTTACCTCAGGATGAGAACAGAAATTGCATGACAATGGTGCGGTGGCGGCGGGAGGCCCCATTAGCTAAAGTGGTGCCTCAGGTTAAGAACAGTTTCAGGTTAAGAACAGACCTCCAGAACGAATTCAGTTCTTAACCCGAGGTACCACTGTATTGGAAGCCGTGTTTCAGGTTCGGTTTCTGAAAAATTAAAACTAATGTGGGTTTGAAATAAAAAGCAAGACAAGTTGGTTTTTTTTTTTATTACAAACCTAGTGCTGTTGTTGGCTTTTAAAAAATCATAAAATAAAGATTCATTTGCTTTCCTTTTCTTTTAGTGGCCATTTTTGTAGGGTTGCAAATCAATGGTCTCCCTCATAAGTTTTGTTGTTATGGAGCATGAAGATGAAATTATTGTCAGCCCCTTGAACCCCATTTTTTCTGTCCCATGTATTTTTACAAACCTGACTTTTCTTTGTTTATTTGTAATAAAGTGCAGTTGCATCACCAGTCTAGTCAAGGAAAGTATTGCAGTACTGAGGCTTTTAAGGGTTATTTAGATACTTCCTATTTACAAGTTCGGGACGCGGGTGGCGCTGTGGGTAAAAGCCTCAGTGCCTAGGGCTTGCCGATCGAAAGGTCGGCGGTTTGAATCCCTGCGGCGGGGTGTGCTCCCGTTGTTTGGTCCCAGCGCCTAAAACCTAGCAGTTCGAAAGCACTCCCAGGTGCAAGTAGATAAATAGGGACCGCTTACTAGCGGGAAGGTAAACGGTGTTTCCGTGTGCTGCGCTGGCTCGCCAGATGCAGCTTGTCAGCCTGGCCACGTGACCCGGAAGTGTCTGTGGACAGCGCTGGCCCTTGGCCTCTTTGAGTGAGATGGGCGCACAACCCTAGAGTCTGTCAAGACTGGCCCGTACGGGCAGGGGTACTTTTACCTTTACCTTTATTTACAAGTTCACCCTGCTTTACTGCTTCCTGGTAACTGCAGCAAGGAGATTAGAGATGAATTGCCCCTCTTAATTGCCCCACATGTCAGGGAAGGGCATATTCCTGCAGAAAAGGGAGGCTTGAATGCCTTACTTTCTCTCTTCCTTTTTCTTTCCATCTTTGAAAGTAAAGTAGCATCACAGCCACATTGTACAGTCGTACCTTGGTTTTCGAACAGCTTAGTTCTCGAACGTTTTGGCTCCCGAAAGCCGCAAAACCCAGAAGTGACTGTTCCGGTTTGCGAACTATTTTTGGAAGCCAAACGTCCGACGGGGCTTCTGCTGCTTCCAATTGGCTGCAGGAGCTTCCTGCAGCCAATCAGAAGCTGTGCTTTGGTTTCCGAACATTTTGGAAGTCGAATGGACTTCCCGAATGGATTCCGTTTGACTTCCAAGGTATGGCTATATGGCCTAGCCTTGTGATGCCTCACTCCCTAGAGAATTATGAACAGGTAAACTCTTGTTCTCACCATACCAAGTCCCTAAATTTTAAAGGCTGCCACTCCAACTTTGGGCATGCTTTTCAATGCCAACTCTTCCGGCCTGCAGAATTCAGGCGCATATTGTGCTTGAGCAAAGTAAAATAAAATAAGTGCAGGCCCATATTGTCAGTGTTGCCCCACTTCCTTACCTGTTCAGGTGTCAAAGCAGCTTCATCAGACTCATTGGGGGTTTTTTTGCATCACTTTGCATTGTGCGAAGGAGCTAGACCGGCTCTTTTTCAAACTAATCATTGCCCTTTTGGGGAAGCTAAAGTCACAGGGCTGTTCATTTCATCCCTCACACTAAATTCCTGATCTACTGTTATTTCCCAGAAATACATTAGCGGTTGCATCATCTTTTTTTTAAAAAAAAAAGCAAGAGGAAAATAAGAACACCATTCATATTTAGAAGTAGCATTTTACAAGGTTTGGTCCTTTGTATTCTGATTTACTGTATTAAAGTTGCCCTTGCAATAATCCCACTGAAGTCCCAGGGGAGCAACTGCAGGAGATTAGGAGGCGGGTTTCACTTATTCACAGACAGCATTACCCATAAAAAGACAGTTTTAACAAGCTAGTTTATAGTTGGCCAAGTTTTACCCTTCGATTTAAACAAAGCTCTCACAGGCAGGAGTCACTGGCTGGGTGATGCAGTCAGACCACTTGGTAAACAAGTGGCTGCAAGTTTACTTCCAAAAAATATAAATTATTCTAAGTGGTCTTGGCTCAGAAGCCCTCTGGCCAACAGAGTTCAATGGAAAAGAAGGGCATACCCTCCAAATTACAGAAGCCATCCTGGTTTCTGATTTGATTCCAGAATGTCTCGGTTTTCCTTTTTCCTCCCCTCCACGTCTAGGAGAACAATTAAAAGAGGTGGGTGCACAAGGGTGCAAAAATGGAGTCCTCTTTATACTGAAAATAAAATTCCTGTACCAAATGAAGGAAATGGCGAGCTGGCCTACAAAGCCCTTCCTATAATTTTGAAGGAAAATGTCACCAATCCACTTTACATTATTTAATTGCATTGCTTTGGCAGCCATCCATTTATAAAGAAATGTGTGGAGTGTTTATTCATTTATTGTAAATGGAGCCTTACACTAGGAGGTAAGTCTCACTGTATTCAATAGAGATTTGTTGTTGTTGTTGTTTAGTTGTTTAGTAGTGTCCGACTCTTCATCACCCCATGGACCAGAGCACGCCAGGCACTTCTGTCTTCCACTGCCTCCCGCAATTTGGCCAAACTCATGCTGGTAGCTTCGAGAACACTATCCAACTATCCAATAGAGATTACTCCCAGGTAACAACTGTGCAGCCTTACACTGCAATCCTAAGCATTTTTACTCAGAAGTAAGTCCCACTAAATTCAATAGGATTTACTCTCTGGTATGTTCCTGATGCTTGCTGAGTAGTTAATAATCCTTATCCTCTTCACTCAAAAGCGGGCTTATCGGCACTGAATTGAGAAGAATAGTTGCCCTTGGCAGAACACATTCTGATGCTGAGTTAGACCATTGTGAGAGAGACTCAGGTAAGTAGCCGTGTTGGTCTGATGCAGTTGAAATATCTATCATCTATCTATCTATCTATCTATCTATCTATCTATCTATCTATCTATCTATCTCTCCAGTAGCACCTTAGAGACCAACTAAGTTTATTCTTGGTATAAGCTTTCGTGTGCATGCACACTTCAGATACACTGAAACAGAAGTCACCAGACCCTTATATATAGTGGGAGGGTAGGGTGGGGTTTTTCTAAGGAGGGTAGTAGGAGATGGGTGATTGACTCAATGGGTATGTTAAACCTGTTGACGACTGTTAACAACTGCAATTAGTCCTACAGGAAAAAGCAAGGGATAGTATGCTGATGATTAGCATATGTAATGAGACAGGAATCCAATAGCTCTATTAAGACCAGGTCTCATTGTGAGAGAGGTTAGTTTTACCCAACTGATGATGTTTCTTTGCCTTCCTTTCCTTGGTGTGTTTTTTAAACCCTGAAGAACTGTATGGACACACATGGGTCGCTCATTGTCCACATGCTTTCCTCCACCAGCAGTTGCTGTTGCTGTGAAGGGTCACTGTGCTTATTTCACATACGTTCAAGCTCTCACTTTGCTCAGCAATGCTAAGACGTTTGTGTCACCACCAATTACTACTACTTCATCACACAACAAAAACTGTACAACCAAGACACCAAACACACCTCTGTGGGTTGTGTTCAGTTGAATGTTTCAGTGGTGCTTCTGAGTCCATGGTTGACACTTTTCTCAATTTATCAATTCCTGAAGTAACTGTGACAGAAGCACGCGTGTGAGAAAACATGAAAGCGCTAGAAACTTGTACAAAGCCATCTTGGCACTTTGTACTGAAGAGGGTGCATTGGAAAATAGAAAATAATAATAATAATTCAGTAAAAAAACTATTAACAATTCAATACTAATGATTTATTTATTAATAGTGATCTAATAATGAAACAATAATTATTTATATTTTGTATTATTAACAATAATAATTAGTAAATATTAAAAAATGAGAACAGAGCCATACAGCTACAAAAGGAGCCCCCATTTCAAGTACAGCCAGTTAGCATTTGCCACAACAAGAACAAGATATTGCTTCTCGAATTTACTCAGGTCTGCTTTTGATGGACCACCGGAGATAAGGGGCTCCACAGATGCAGTTTCTAGGAAGACATCACTTTGATGGGTTTTTTGTTTTGTTTTTGTACTTCTTACAGCACAGCTAAGAGACTGCTCTCTGCTGACCACAAAGACTTCAACAGGACATAAGGAAGGAGATGGTTTCTAATGCAATGTTATTGGAAGGATAGATTCAGAGATGCCACAGAGCAATGTCACAATAAAAATAAACCCTATGAGAGAGATGATTACTGTGCAGAATACTATCCACATCTTTTCAGGACAGGGGATACCTTAATTAATATGTCTAGAGAAGGCAAAATAAAATATGTATGACACACTGCAAAGCTATACATACATACATACATACATACATATTCTAATGACCAGTGTTCCTTTGAGATAGTTCCCCATTTTACAGTACTCTTTATTTTTATCAGAAAGAGCTTCAAGCTCTTCTAATGGACACTCAGCTTTATTGTTTCATTGCCAGGGGTATTTCTGATTGACACTTCCCTGCTGCCAGTTAAAACTGATCTGCAGAGACTGAACACGTCTAGCTGCTTTACGCTGAGTCAGATCATGCTGGTGAGTGAACCTGGAACATTCTGCATGCAGAACATGGGCCGTCCCACTGAGCTATGACTCCTCACGTGATAGCTTCAACCAAGACTAAGCAGATTCCAGCCTCATCAGTTTGTGAATGGAGGGAGAAGTGCTATGTTGGCCACAGAAGTGATTAATAAATGTAGGCCTGGATAGTCGTAATAAAAGACATATTCTCCTAAAATGGCTGGTTTGGACCAGAGGTGAGGAACGTTCTCCAGCCCAAGGGTCACAATCCCTTTGAGGCAACGTTCTGCTGGCCACTGGTCAGCTGCAGGCAGAGCCCAAGGCAAAACGGGGATGAGAAATGTTGATTTCTTCACACACCTTCCAGGAGGAACATAATAAAAGAAGCATGGTTGAAGTTAAAGGACACATTCCAGCCGGGCAACAGCATTCAAGAAGGGTGGAAATCAGGGCTGGTGAGTGACATGGCCTGGAGAGAAGGGGTGTGGCTCTGAGGGCCAGAGAGGCCTTGAGGGCCGCATTCAGCTCTGGGCCTGAACTCACCCATCCCTGGTTTAGATTCAACTTGCATGGGAAGCACACCCACAGTCCTTTGTGTTTTGTTTGTTGATCTCTCCTTCAACACCCAACCCTTTCCTTTGCTGTTTTGTAGCCAAAAAAACCCACAAAACTTTATTGAGATTTTACTGTCCTAAACCTCTTTGAGCCCCTTCTTAGCAATAACAGGTGGCATTCATTTTTGCATTTAATCGGCGCTAGATAATAGCCACTCTTGCCTCCTGCTAGATGGCTGTGCTGCAAGAATAACAGGTGGAGGATCCCCCTGTTGAATTGGGTGGTGCAGACCACAGCAATGCCACACACTGTCATTTCAGTGGAAATATTTCTACAGAGCTTCCCAAATATCCATGTGTCAGAGCTGGCTCCGGGTCCCAGCTCACCAAGGACCAACGCTAGCCGGTAGTACAGTATCAAAGTCTTTATTGAAGAATAGTCTCCATTTACAAGTCTCAGCGTCCCAGCTCTACGTCTGAGCTTTAGACCGGCGAAGCTCTATCTGGATCTCCGCCCCCTGTGCACCAGCTTAAAACTCTAATCTTACTCCACCTCCTCCTTCTCTCTCTCTTCCTCTGGGTCTTACTACCCCCCGGGGTCTCTTCCCTCCTGGACTCTTCTGACGCAGAGCTGGACCCCTCTGACTCCTCCCCCTCTCTTCGGCGTGCTTTAGGACCTGGCTCCCTACCCGGGCTGCCCACCTTGCCGCCCTCCTGTACATTTGAACTTGGCGCGCGCGCGCGTTTAACTTTCCTGATGACCGTTTCCTCGCTCCCTGACGAGGGTGTGGCCACTCCTGCCTCACGCTCTCCCTCTGCCTGCGCGCTCCCTGATCCCGATGCCTTGGACTCCTCCCCCCTACTGCACTCTGGGGGGGAAGCTGGTCCGGATTTCCAGCTGTTACTCTCTGAGTCCCCTCTGGCCCCTTCTTCCCGAGGTGTCCCCCTTGCCCTGACCATGGGGGCCCCTTTCTGTGAATCCTCCGAGTCACTGGAGAGACTCAGAGACCTCGGACTACTGTCGTCGCTGACATTTCCTTCCGACTCCTCCCCCTCGCTCTCCGTTTCCTGCCTCTCCTGTGACTCTTCTCCTGACCCCCTGACATCCATCCCCCCCTCGAAGCCCCCCCTTCCCCCCTCCCCTTCCTCCGGCGGGGGTGCCGGGTGCTCCATCGTTGTGGGGGTAAATGGTGGATACAGTTCGTCCCCCGTGGCGTGCATCCAGTTAGATAAATCCGGCTCGTCCTCCGTGTCTTCGCCGACCTCGTTCTCCTCTGCTTCCATCTCTGTGCCGCCATGCTCGAACCCCACGTCCTCCCCCATCACGTCCATGTCCCCCTCACCCTCGTTCCCCTCTGGGTCCGTTGCCCGCCAAGGGCCCCTCAGCCACCTCTCCTCTCCTCGATTGTCCCACCAAAACGAGCGGTCTGAGGCAAACCCCGAGGGCGAGCCCTCCGGTGAACGTGTTTCTAATGCTGGTTCTTCGTCCGATGTGAATCCCTGGAACGTGCTGGTAGAAAGCGTGGGTGTGAAAAGCCAGTCGTCGAAATACTCGGCTGGCATGGGCCTGTGTGGGAACAAGGCATGAAACTCCTCTTTGAGGAGAGGCTCGTCCAGGGCATAGTCCGGCACCCAACTGTTGGCGCTGGCCGGGGTACCTTCCCGTGCGAGAAAATATTCTACTCCCTCTTCCCCCCATCTCGAGTCCAAAATCTCTGTGACCTGGTTGATGGGTTCTCTTCTTGGCGACTCCCTCCTTGGGGGGGCCTCCCTATACGGGTCTGGTGCCGTGCCCTGCGCCTGAAATCGGTGAGGTGCTTTGTAGGGCGTGAGCACCGACCTATGGAATACTGGGTGCATTCTGGATCCTTCCGGAAGTGTCAACCGGAAGGCCACCGGATTGATCTGTGCTTCAACTCGGTAAGGTCCTAGCTGCTTATGTCCGAGTTTCTTCTTAGCTAAGGATCTGGTCGGCACTGCGTGGGCCGCTAACCACACCCAGTCTCCCACCTGTATGTCTTCACCCACCCTCCTGTGCTTGTCAGCCTGCAGTTTGTATGCGTGCTTTGCAAGCTCTAATTGCCTCCTAAGCTGCTCTTGAACTTCCTGCAATTCCGCCGCCAAGACTTCCGCTGCCTGTGGCTCCCCCTCCCCCAGTTTCTCTAATCCCGGGAAGGTTCTGGGATGCCTCCCGTTGTTGGCGAAGAACGGCGTCACCCCTGTGGACACGTGCTTCGTGTTGTTGTAAGCGAACTCAGCGAGCGGCAGGTAGTCCACCCATGTCGTCGGCTGTTGATTTGCATAGCATCTCAGGTACTGCTGCATGATGGCGTTGACGCGCTCCGCTTGTCCGTTGGTCTGCGGGTGTCTCGCCGACGCTAGGTTGATCTTGACGTTCAGGAAACCCATCAGCTTCTGCCAGAAGCTCGAAATGAACTGGCGCCCCCTGTCGGACAAGATAGACCGTGGCAGTCCGTGCACCCTGAAGACGTGGTCTATGAACAGTTTGGCGGTCTGTTCTGCCGTGGCCACCTTCGCGCACGGAATGAAGTGGGCCATTTTAGTGAACATGTCCACCACCACTAGCACTGCCGTTTTACCCCTCGAGCTGGGTAAATCCGTGACAAAGTCCAGTGCCACCCTCTCCCACGGTTCGCTCGGGGTCTGCAGCGGTTCGAGCAGTCCTGCCGGAGGTTTGTGCACTGACTTGGCCCTTTGGCAAGTGTCGCACCTCGAGACGTACTCCGCGACTTCTCCCCTCATCTTGGGCCACCAGAAATCTCTGGCAACGAGTTCCGCCGTCTTCTCCTTGCCGAAGTGCCCGGCGGTTGGCGCGTCGTGCAACTGCTGCAGTACTTTCGCGCGGAGCTCATCTCCCGGTACATAGAGTGCTCCTCTGCGGATGAGCAATCCGTCCCGTATTTGGAACTCGTCGTTTCTCACCGTGCCCTTGCGCACCTCCTCCATCTTGGCTAGAGCGAAGGAGTCCTCCTGCAGTGCTCGACGGACCGCCTCCAGGTCCACGGTTGCGGAAGCGCACGCCCACGCTTTCTGGGCGAAAATGTGCTTGGCCGCTGCTGGCGCCGCTTCTTCGAGGTATTGCGGCTTTCTGGACAGTGCATCTGCCATGATGTTGTTGTCGCCTGGGATGTATTCTATGCTGAAGTCGAAATCCGCAAAGAACTCCGCCCATCTGATGTGCCGCTGGTTCAGGAACCTTGCCGTGCGCCAGTACTCCAAGTTCTTATGATCCGTGCGAACCTGCACTGTGTGTTTGGCCCCGATGAGGAAGTGCCGCCACGCCTTGAATGCTGCATGAATGGCCAGCAACTCCCTGTCCCAGATGGTGTAGTTCTGCTCTGACTTGCTGAGCTTCCTAGAGTAGAAGGCACACGGTCTCCAGTCCCCATGCGGGTCCTCCTGCAACAGTACGGCGCCCACGGCTCTGTCTGAGGCGTCCGTCTCAACCCTCAGCGGTTTGCTGGGATTCACATGCAGTAGCTGCCCTTCGGACGAGAAGAGACGCTTGAGGTTCTGGAAGGACTGCTCCGCTTGCTCCGTCCAGATGAACTTCTTCTTCTTGGAGCTGAGCGTGTCGGTAATGGCCGCTGTCTGCATCGCGAACCCCTTGATGAACTTGCGGTAAAAGTTGGCGAACCCCACAAACCGCTGGACCTCCTTCCGATTGCGCGGGCTCTTCCAATCCAACACCGCGCGAACCTTGGCGCTGTCCATGGCGAGCCCCTTGTCCGACAGCTTGTAGCCCAGGAAATCCACCTCCTTCCTGTCGAACTGGCACTTCTCCAGCTTTGCGTATAGCCGATGCTCCTGCAGTCGCTGCAGAACCTCCTTGACGTCCCCCTCGTGGGTCTCCTCAGATTCTGAGAATATCAGGATGTCGTCTAAGAAGCAGACGCATTTCTTGTAGAGAAGACCCGCCAGGACGTGATGCATGAACGCTTGAAAACAGTGGGCGCCATTTTGTAAACCGAAGGGCATAACTCTATATTCATATGTGCCCAGGGGCGTGAACATGGCTGTCTTCCACTCGTCCCCCTCCCGAATGCGGATCAGGTTGTACGCCCCTCTCAGATCCAACTTTGTAAAAACGCGTCCTTTCCGCACCGTTGCCAGAAGGTCATCTATTTTGGGCATTGGAAAGGCTGTGGGCTTGGTCTTTGAATTTAAGAGCCTAAAATCCACTACAAGTCTTTTTTGGGGCGTGTCCTTTTTCTTCACAAAGAATACAGGACTGCCCCCCGCTGCTTTCGACTCCCGGATGAAACCGCGCTTTAAGTTGAGGTCTATGAACTCCTTGAGCTCCTGCAGCTCGTCTTCAGACATGGAATACAGTTTCCCGGCTGGCAGCGTTGCCCCTGGCAGGAGGTCAATCTGGCAGTCATAGGGCCTGTGGGGAGGCAGCTTGTCCGCTTCCTTCTCGCAGAAAACCTCCAAAAACGCTGCGTACTTGCGTGGCACTGCTTGCAGCGTGCTCAATTGTAGCTGCGTGTCTTCCCCTCCTTCTTCTTGGCTACGAAGAATGCAATGTTCCGCGCAATAGGAGGAACCGAAGGTCAATTGGCGTTGGTACCACGCCAATGCTGGACTGTGCCTGTGCAGCCAACTCATGCCCAAGACTACCGGCGTGCCTGACAGTTTGGTGACGTTGAAGCTGATGACCTCTTGGTGATTTCCAATCCGCATCACCATTGGTTGCGTTTGTTGCACCACCTGCCCCCCTAGCAAGTCCCTGCCATCCACTGTGACAACCTTCAGGGGCAGTGTGGCTGGCAGCAGTGGTATATTGTGCTGCTGAATAAAATCCAGTCCTATAAAGTCGGCGTTGCTGCCGGAGTCAATGGTGATCGGCACTTCCAGAGTGCTTCCGTTGGGCAGTTGGAGAGACGCTGTAAGCTGCACCACTGGTTTGGGTGGGAGGGGGTCTGTGGGCTGCAAAATCTCTGGGGATTGTTTCATTGATTTGTCTGGCTGGACCCCAGTACCTCTTCCTCCAGCCAGACTCTGTCGTTTCCCTGCTGCGGTGCTTCTGTCACTGTTGCCGATGCTGCAGTGTGCTTGTGGAGCCTCTGGGGACACTCTTTCGCCATGTGTTGAGCACTGTCGCAGATGTAGCACTTCCTGTTCCCTCTAGGAGGCTTCGTCTTGACTGCTCCCGGCGTCAGGGCTCTGGTAGCTGACTGAGCCCTGGCACCTCCGAGCTCCATCGGTTCCTCTCCCCCTCCCTGCGAGGGCGTGGACTGCGCACGCGCTGCTTCTTTGGGATAGAAGGGAGGTGCTCTGGCTGGTGCCCTTCCCCAACGTCCTTCTTCTCTGTTGCAAGGACGTTCCTCCAGATGCACCCCGATCTCCAGAGCCCTCTGGACCACTTCCTGGGTGCTCCTTGGCCTCTCCCCCCTTCCAATCTCGGCTTTTACTTCTGTATTCAAGCCCTCCCAAAAGAGATCTCTCACTGGCGCAGACGCTTTGTCCCATCCCAGTGCATGAACCAGTCCGAAGAAACGCGTATGGTACTGACGCACGCTGGCTTTGCCTTGCTTAAGTCCATGTATGTCTCTCCTGGCAATATCAACGTCTATCTTTGATAAAAAACACGAGTCCATAGCTTTAATGAAAGCCTTCGCGTCTTGGAGCGCCGGATCATTGTCCCTCCATAAATTTCTCAGCCACGTCTTGGCTTCACCATGCAAATGGGATAGGATAAACCCCACTTTCTCTCTTTCATCTCTAAAGTCTTTGTCAAGCAGATCCAGCGCAAACAACAGGTCTGCTCTAAAGTTGGGGTACTGCTGTAAACTCCCGTCAAAATGGGATACAAGGCTGCCTCCCCTCTTTCCCAATCCAATGCCCTCTGCTTTGGATCCAGGTGGCCCCTGTTTGGAAATCACGTCCAATCTTACTTGGAGATCCCGGTAGGCGCTACTCATTTCCTCCTCTCTTTTTCTGGATGCAATTACCTCCGTGCTGAGTCGTGTCACAGCTTCTTGCAGGGCTGATATCTGCTCTTCCGTCGTCATCTTGCCTGAGTTTTGTGAGCTCTGGGAGCACCCCTCCTCTGCCCTCGCTGCGTCAACTCACGTGGCGAGGTTCTTGGTGCCAAAACTTTAAAAAAGGAGATAGAGCTTACTGTCAGAGCTGGCTCCGGGTCCCAGCTCACCAAGGACCAACGCTAGCCGGTAGTACAGTATCAAAGTCTTTATTGAAGAATAGTCTCCATTTACAAGTCTCAGCGTCCCAGCTCTACGTCTGAGCTTTAGACCGGCGAAGCTCTATCTGGATCTCCGCCCCCTGTGCACCAGCTTAAAACTCTAATCTTACTCCACCTCCTCCTTCTCTCTCTCTTCCTCTGGGTCTTACTACCCCCCGGGGTCTCTTCCCTCCTGGACTCTTCTGACGCAGAGCTGGACCCCTCTGACTCCTCCCCCTCTCTTCGGCGTGCTTTAGGACCTGGCTCCCTACCCGGGCTGCCCACCTTGCCGCCCTCCTGTACATTTGAACTTGGCGCGCGCGCGCGTTTAACTTTCCTGATGACCGTTTCCTCGCTCCCTGACGAGGGTGTGGCCACTCCTGCCTCACGCTCTCCCTCTGCCTGCGCGCTCCCTGATCCCGATGCCTTGGACTCCTCCCCCCTACTGCACTCTGGGGGGGAAGCTGGTCCGGATTTCCAGCTGTTACTCTCTGAGTCCCCTCTGGCCCCTTCTTCCCGAGGTGTCCCCCTTGCCCTGACCATGGGGGCCCCTTTCTGTGAATCCTCCGAGTCACTGGAGAGACTCAGAGACCTCGGACTACTGTCGTCGCTGACATTTCCTTCCGACTCCTCCCCCTCGCTCTCCGTTTCCTGCCTCTCCTGTGACTCTTCTCCTGACCCCCTGACACCATGCATGCATGCAAATCGATGGAGGCGATGGTACAGCCTTGGGAATTACTCAGCTAATGAAGATTTCAACACTGGATGCAACTACAGTTACTAATGGCATGGAAGTAAGAATCGATTAGGTTCCTCTTAAAAAGGCGCAGATCAATAATAGCAGTGTTTTCATTTCTGAACAGTATACAATTAATTCAAAGATGCCCTGGTTGCCAGGGTCTTCCTGGAGCCTTGAATTATACACATCATCAGAACTGGATGGAAGACTTCAAACTCAAGAATTCTTGAACTGCAAGCGAGTCTCCTTGCCTGAAGCACAGCAAACAACTGGGACTTATTAATGGAGGACAAGCTATCAGAGGCCACCAGCCAGGATGTTTATATCAGAGGCAGTATCAGAGAGGGCTTCTGCATTCATGTCTTGCCTGCTGGTTTCACATAGACATCTGGTTAGCTGCTATCGGAACAGGTTGATGGACAAGATAGGCAGGGCTCTTATATACTTTAGTTCCTGACTGAACCTTGCTAAAAGAAACAAATGCAATTCAAATACAACCGGCACCTTCTGCTTTCCAGAGATTGATGGCTATGTCTCACAGCATAAATAAAGCCCCACACATTTGACTTACTGAAACGTTCTCTGCCATTTTGTGAGCCTGAATTATAACCGCAGCATTGATTGATATAAGAAAGAAGAGCCTTCCTAGAGCCAATGACCTATTTCTGTATCTTTTCCAGCTCTACGGTGTACTTTTTTGAGATGCGGGGACCTGTACACAGTATCCCAGGTATGGTCACCCAATAGATATGTATAACTCCCCCCCCCCCATGGTACTTCACCCAACCAGTTAATGATGAATATCAGTATTCTGCCTTGCTAAGACTCTTCTGTCCTGTAAGCTGCTTGGTAATTTGACTCCATAATTATTGCTGCAGCATCAGACAAAAGCAGCAGCCAAAGCAAGTGAAGTTGGATCTGAAACCTGAACCGAAAACAGAATACAGTGGTACCTCAGGTTACATACGCTTCAGGTTACATATGCTTCAGGTTACACACTCCGCTAACCCAGAAATAGTGCTTCAGGTTAAGAACTTTGCTTCAGGATAAGAACAGAAATTGTGCTCTGGCGGCGTGGCGGCAGCAGGAGGCCCCATTAGCTAAAGTGGTGCTTCAGGTTAAGAACAGTTTCAGGTTAAGAACAAACCTCCGGAACGAATTAAGTACTTAACCCGAGGTACCACTGTAATCCTCTTGCTCCCCTTCTTTTAAACTTATTCACCTCAGTCTTGCACATGGAAATGATGCATATACAGAGGCACATCTTAATATTCACCGGAAGCACCCTGAACTTAATGAATGTGTATGACGCTGATTGGGGAAGGTCATTCTCATCCACAGTCACTAGTCACATGCACCAAAGAATGACTAGAACAGGCCTGGAAATATTATATGCCTTTGAGTTTTGAGGCATGGTCTATACCTGACTTCCTTAACAGGGTGCCTTTCAGGCCTGTTTGGACCACAGCTCCTCTCATGCCTGACCATTGGCCATGCTGACTGACCATTGGCTATGCTGACTGGGGATGATGACAGTTACAATCTAAAATACCCGGAGGGCACCAGGTTGAGGAAAGTTTACTTATGGTACCTAAAACAGACAGACAGATGAAGTGATTTTGAGGTGAGCAGAGGGATGTCTTAAACATATGTAGTGGTGGCTCCAGACCTCTAGTCAGCCTACAAATTCAGGGTGGGGGCACAAAAACATGGGGGGGGGGAGTTTATGTGTTCTGCAGGCCTTTTAAAGGCAAAATTGTGAACTATTTTTTATTTGACCCCTTTTTTGCAGTGTACTGCAACTTACATCCATTTTTTTAAAAAAATAAATCACTAAGCAACTACTACGGTTGTTACATTTCTTGTCATCAATTAACAAAAAAGTTTTGAAAAACCCCATTAATAACAACTCACTGGTGGAACACCAAGAATAAGCTACAAAGGAGTATTATTTTCATCTATAACAAAAGTTTTATTGTCTTCAGTGCTGTAAAATGTAGTACAAGTTCATCGAAATCCAAGGGTGGTATTAAGTGCTAGTGCTGCTCATTGAAGTTAACTAGACTTTAGTGGGTTTATTCTAAGACTTAGTTGAATACAAACCCAGTGATGTCCTTATTATAACTTAAAAGAACAAGATCAGCACTGACAATCCCTGTGGACCTAAAACTGATGTTAAAAGAGAAAAAGAGGCTTTTGACGGTTGCTGTACTACTACGAATTGTCAATGCAGCCTCAACCAAAAGACTGATTCTAGGAAATACAGGACCATATTTTGTGAGCTCATCTGCATGTTGCACCAATGATGGTCTTTCTTTCATAAGGGATTTTGCCAGCTCAAGCTCTGATTTTAAGTTGTCTAGCTTTTACGCGGGTGGCACTATGGGTTAAACCACAGAGCCTAGGACTTGCCGATCAGAAGGTTGGCAGTTCGAATCCCTGTGATGGGGTGAGCTCCTGTTGCTCGGTCCCAGCGCCTGCCAACCTAGCAGTTCGAAAGCACGTCAAAGTGCAAGTAGATAAATAGGTACTGCTCCAGCAGGAAGGTAAATGGTGTTTCTGTGCGCTGCTCTGGTTCGCCAGAAGTGGCTTAGTCATGCTGGCCACATGACCCGGAAGCTGTACGCCGGCTCCCTCGGCCAGTAAAGCGAGATGAGCGCCGCAACCCCAGAGTCGCTCACGACTGGACCTAATTACCTTAGCTTTTAACAACTGAGTTGTGGATCAGTATTTCACATAGTGGATTCAAGTTGTCCTCAGCCCATGCTGGAACAAATGCTTGCATGCTGCTAGCATCACAGTATTGCCTCTCCCCTTGGATCTGTTTTCCAATTCATGAGTTAATAACACTGGTACAAAGGCCTCCTGAACTCTGGTCCACTTTCACTCCTTCAAAATTAACACCATTACCATGTGTTATACTATCAGAAAACTTTACTAAGATGCTCTGATGGTGCTATGTGGGAAGCAGATTCACATTTTTCTCAGCTGCTTCAAAAGTGTTGTTTAAAAAAAAATCCTTTCACATTTTTTGCAACAGCCTCCCAACACAATACGTAAGTTGCAATGCTGCCTTGATATACAGATCCTTCTTCTGCGGCAGTGATGCTACAGGTTTAAGATATCACAGTACTTTTAGCTTAATTTTAGTAAGTAAGGAAAAAGAAAAACTACTGATTTGATGGAACAAATGTTTTTGTAAGGGAAAGATACACTGATTAATCTGAGTGTGGAAAGAATGAATTCTTTTTCAGAATGTATAACCATAACTGAATCTAAGTGTTCAGTCCATTATTTAAACCAACAAGAATTTTAAAGAACTGCCGTTATAAATGTGAGCAACACATCCCATCTAAAAAAAAAATTACAACCATTCACATATGTCAAAATATTCCTTCATCTTAGTTAGATGTACTATTACCAAATGGGTTGGTGAGTAAAGCAATGAAGAAACAAAATTCTTCAGTCAAGTTAATAATAATAATAATAATAATAATAATAATAATAATAATAATTTCTTATTTACACCCCACCCATCTGGTTGGGTTTCCCAGTTCTTAAATCGGAGCTTGAACATCACCAGATGTGCTGTTCATGACAGTTGTTGCATAATATGATTGAGCAACTAGTTTGCCAAGACTTAACTGTAAGCAAACCAGTGTTGAAACTTTCAGCTATTATAATTGGAGCACTTTGTGAATGAAACTCTAAAATAGGAACACATCTTTTATTTGGCCTCATACTTGCAATGTATCAGAGAGCAATTTCTGCAACTTCAATGTCTTATTTGCCCCTAGTCTCATCAGCCAACAATGCAACACAAAGACTTTCATCAATATGCTCCATAAATTTTTTTACAACTGTCTAGCCATGATGTGGATTATTTTGTTGTGGATTTCAGGGCTAGAGTATTTAGAATAGTTTCTTTTCTTAATTCTTGTTTTGTTGCTCCAAACTATTATTCTTTGGCTTAATGATAGCACCAGCCCAGCGTAGCCCACCCTGGCTATGAGCCTGTGCGCCTTGACGTATAGAATGAGCTGTATTTGATCCAGAAATGCAGAAGACCCCAAATCTGTATGACATCAATTTTGTTTCATGTTATGCAATATAAATTGTGGTAAGTAAGTACACACTTATAAATGTCTATACAGATGCTACTCATCCATATTTAGTTGAAAGCAAAGATCAGCTACCATGGAACATTTGAGGCAGGCAGTTTTTCCACTTGCATAATGTGCCATCATTCATATCAATGACTTTCTCAATCTTTCCTTGCCACCTCCTACACTCACAAGGATTCTCTGAACAAGACTGGCTAGACTGCCATTCTTGTTGTAGGTATGGAGCCCTGCTCATCCTCGCTCATTTCAAGTGTTGCTTTCTTCATTGTGTCTGTGGATTGCCAACAGTAATGTCTACCATTTCTTTGAGGTCTGCAACCTCATTTGTAGAGCTATGTCTCAAAAGAATAAGCAGCTCCAGGATCACAGTTACTTCTCCTAAAGCAGAGTCAAAACCAGAAATTTGGGACCAGGGGATCTAAGAGGCTGCCAAAAATATAAATACAGCTGGCTTGGTATGCTTAAAAGTACTTAATTGCATTATTTGTGAGCAATTGAGTAGAATACTGCATGCAAAAGGAAGGAAGGAAGGAAGGAAGGAAGGAAGGATGGATTCAGGGTAGGGTCTGGAATATTTCATAGTGGGCCAGGTTCTCACAGTTTCCCCAATGGCTGCAGCCATATTTATTTGAGAGACACAGGCAGAGCTGTGGTCTAAACCACTGAACCTAGGGCTTGCCAATCGGAAGGTTGGTGGTTCGAATCCCCGCGACGGGGTGAGCTCCCGTTGTTTGGTCCCAGCTCCTACCAACCTAGCAGTTCGAAAGTACATCAAAGTGCAAGTAGATAAATAGGTACCGCTCCGACGGGAAGGTAAATGGTTGTTTCTGTGCGCTGCTCTGGTTTCTCCAGAAGCGGCTTAGTCATGCTGGCCACATGACCTGGAAAAACTGTCTGTGGACAAATGCTGGCTCCCTCAGCCAGTAAAGCGAGATGAGCGTCACAACCCCAGAGTCATTCACAACTGGACTTAACTGTCAGGGGTCCTTTACCTTTACCTTTACCTTTTTACAGCCATATTTTAAACTTAATTTGAACCAGCAGCTAAAAAGCATTTCAGCAGCTTGCATTCACAAGTATTAGGCCTGATTCTAAACCAATATAGTCCTGTTCTAAAACTAAGAGCATGATAAACTTGGGAACTAGGATCATGAGGAGGAGGAGAAAGCTGGTTGGATGTGTAAATGGGACACAAACAAAGGTGCCCCATTAAAAATAATGGATAACATGCTGCAACAGTTATCCAGTCATAGATGGGGAAGGGGATTCAAAAGAAATTTCAAAGTGAAATTATGAATTTTTGAATGTGATTTTTTGTCCAGTTTCTAAGATCAAAGCAACTCTAGTGCCTGCATAGGCCCTTCCCCAAGCCCACATGGCATAATGTGGAGATTTGATGAAAGCCAGTAGTTGCCCTGCTCCCCTCAAATCTTCCACTGAAAGCTAATCTTTAAAGCTTGCCATTTCCCTTTCAAATAAAACAAAAAGGTAGGATGTGCTAATTTATGATGCCTTTTGCATGCACTTCTCAATTATTTATATTATAATTTAAATGATTAATGCCACACTTTTAATAAACAGTTTATATTCACAAAAAGAATATAATTTGCAAAGGAGCTTGAAGAGGTGCTTGATGCTGCAGACAGAACACATGAATAAAAGATAAGTTGCGATGGCCAAAGTTTATATGACCTTCTACCAAGTTGTCAGCAGTTGTTTTCATGGGAATAAAAGTAGCTGAGGCGCTTTGGTGTTTTTTTTTAAATGTAGTGCACAGGCTGTGTCAGAATGGAACAGTCTTCTGCAAACAAGGAGATATTCTATGTGACCTCAGGGAACAACATTGGCTCCATTTCTGTCATCAGCAAGCACAGGATTGAAAAGGTGTTTTGATACTTGATCTACCAATGGAGCCAACAAGAGTTCTTCTCAGCTATGTGAAATTGAATATTTCACCGGAATATCATGATGTGCTCTCCTGTTTTCGAACAACTGCCAGAAAGGTTCTGGAAACATGGGAAAGTTCATTCGGAATCAAACCACACAGAAAAAGAATGGTTAGTGCAAGAATTGATAAAGAGGACTGCTATAAAGCTGATTTTTTTTTTAAAGTCTTGTCACAGGGATGAAAGGAACTATCATTTTTTGTTCTCTCAGTCTCTCATTTTTCAGTTCTTCATATTTTGCAGCAATTTGTGAGGGGTTTTTTAAATAAGAAAATCCTCATGAAAATTCACCAGCATTTTAATGTGAATTTCCCTCAATTTTCCCTAATATAATATTTTTTGGTATGGTATTTTTACTAATATATTCCTTTTTATGCCTATGTCTCCTTAATATATGCATTTTTGCAATCTTTTATTGGAGAACTGTATCACAACTTGTGGCAAACCAACTCTATCCAACCTCTAGCCCAGGAGATTTGGATTTAAGCTAACTACCAACATTCCCGTTTTTATATATGTTTCCATTTGGAAATAGCCATAGTCTGAAACCACAAGCAGTCATCTAATGCTGGCACATTTACTCTTCGATTTTACTTTTTTTTTTTTAAAAAAAGTAATTGTTTTTGTCCTCTTCCCCTGCTAAGATTTTAAATTCATCTCCTTTATTTTTGGTTTTTCTTTAAATTGAAAATGCTATAGCATTACATGCAAAGAGGAATCAATCTCTGAGGGGGGAAGAAGAGGAACCAAATATAGATTAAAAAGCTGCCTCTCTGAAGATTTTTGAAATATGAGGAGCCTGGCTCTGCATATAAGATTAATGACAGGTATGTGCACAGTGCCTGGTTCAGGTTAAATCAGAGGGGAAGACGGGTGTTGTTCTTTTTTACCAGATGCATGTGTTGTTTCCAGTGCAGAGAAAGTCTTGTCACCTAGAGCTACAATAAAGATACATATTGCTTTCTTATTCTCAGAAAGGAAAGAACATGAGAAAGAGAAGCGGTAAATACAAGCTGAATCTCTATTTTCAAAAATAAATAATAAAAAAGTCGTCTCCTGAAATCTTTGGACATTATATTTTGGTTAGTGGCATAATGTGAGCGTAGAATGCAGAGAGAGAAGCAAGAGAAGAAGTCATATGTAACAATGCAGTCTACTACTTCATCTCAGTACAGTGGTACCTCGGGTTACAGATGGTTCAGGTTACAGAAGCTTCAGGTTACAGACGCTTCAGGTTACAGACTCTGCTAATCCAGAAATATTACCTTAGGTTAAGAACTTTGCTTCAGGATGAGAACAGAAGTCGCATGATGGCGGCGTGGCGGCAGCAGGAGGCCCCATTAGCTAAAGTGGTACCTCAGGTTAAGAACAGTTTCAGGTTAAGAACGGACCTCCAGAACGAATTAAGTTCTTAACCCGAGGTACCACTGTACTGAGTGTTCTGTTCAAATCAGATATTCTTGATGCTGCATTTTTACTTCTATTGGGTTGGGACTTGCTTGGAGTAGACCCATGGAGACTAAAGAAAAAAATTCCATTCCAAACTGAAGTCCCTTTGATTATGATGGGTCTCCTCCAGGAGTCACTAAGTCGCAACACACCCCATTGTGGTTTTAGGAAGCTTTGCATCTCATATTCTTGCCTCAATTGCAATTTGCCGTAAGGGATCTTACAGAAGGCCAAATGGTGAGCTATAAATGGGGAGAAGGGGAATGAATAAAAACAACCATAATGGTCCCAGTCCAGTAATTGTGGGTCCTGGTCCTGGACATGGATGCCTACCCACATTATCACCCAAAGAGGCATGGGGCTCAAGCCAGAATCATGATGGAAATGTGTGTGGGCTTCCAGATGCACATTTTTTAAAGCAGGGGTTGGGAGGCCACCTGTCATGGATGCTTTAGTTGAGATGCCTGCATTGCAGGGGGTTGGACTAAGTGACCCACTGTGTCCCTTCCAACTCTACAACTCTATGGTTTTATGGTTCTATGCATCTGAATTGGCACAGGAATGGTACAACCACCAAGTTGGAAAGGAACTCAAAGGTCATCCAGTTCAATCCCATGCTGGAAACCTATGCAGGAAATCTTCTGCTACATTGCCCCTAATCTCACGGGATCGGGAGAAAGCTGTCTATTATGTAACAACTAGCTTCATTATGGGTCACGTCATACAACAGTTTCCCTTCATGACGAGAATTAAGCTGCATGAATGAAAGACTGTGTCTTGCTTTTGTCTCATTCGGACTGAATTTTCACATTTGGACTGAATTCTTACGCTTTGGGAGGTTTCATGGGCAATGATTCATAAATGATATAAATAAACAAATAAGGCAGAGACCCTAAGAACAATTAATTGCAAGTAGTAGGAATGAATTACCACTGAGAAAAATCGCTCACCTTATCTATTTGCCATCACCACCACCCCACAATTATTTTATTTAGTTTTTATTTAAGCAAGAACCTCCATATCCAAAGGCTGGCAGCAATTTTAATCAGTAGCAAACTATTCCATTGATTCTTGTGGTTTGGGTAGCTGATGGTCTTGATGTGGGAGATGGCAGAGCGATAGTTAAGGGCCTCGTCTTTGCTCCTTATACCGGTCAGAGAGATGCCGAAGAGTTACTCCCTCCCAGTTCACCTATTTAAGTATCAGTTTGCTAGGGCTTGCCTGCAGCACAAATAAAGTATTGTCAAAGAGCATAATTCACCTTGAAATCTCCTTTATATGACAGCTATGCTCATGGGCAACTCCCATTTTATTTTAATAGGGCTTTCGTAAGAGACGTTTCCCAGTATCTATTATTGGGTCCATTATGTATTGTTTGTTAAATGAATCGCCATCCTGATAACTTGGAGCAACTGCAAATTGATCTGGACCTGGAACATTCCCTCATTAGAAAACAGAACTTAAGTTTCAGGATAAATGAACAGGAGGATATGGAAATCACACACACGCACACACACCACTTTAACACCTAATTATATTACTTCCATCTAAAGTATACCTAAATGTTGCAAATTAATAGTAATTTCAGGTTTTGTTTAGCCTTGTAAATACTGACTTACAAAAAAAAAAGTGTGCTAATCATGGCTCCAGCTGAGAGCTCCACAAACCACCCACTCCATACGTGGAACTCCCATGAGCGAAAGCAGCCCCATTCCCCTCAAATGGAAGGTATACAGATGATGCTGACTAGACGTAAAGTGTCTTTTACTATTCTAGGCAGTGCAGGCAATAGGGGTGCAAGATATTTTACTTGTAGTTTTAAAGTTTCTGTATGTCGTAACCCACCCAGAGATCAACTAATGATGGAAGGCAAGGTATAAATCTCATATAAAAATAAAGCGAACAAAATCAGACCAGTCAATTTAACTGAAGTATATCTTATTGTCCCGAAAATAATTGTTCATAGCAGAATGGTCAGGCTAGAGTGTGCTGCACTTAGCTTTGTATCTCTGCTGATTATTAAGTGTATCACAACTGGTGGTTCAGACCTTGTAGAAATGGTCTCCTTAGTGACAGAGCTATTTACACACGGTCCCAGTGGATGTTTTATAAAACTGGTCTTCTCTCCACCCCACAATGGTTTAGATTATGGATTGAATGAATGAATGAAACTTTATTTGCGTCAGCCGTCGGCCATAGCAACAAAAAACACTGCAATATACACAGAACAAAATAAAAAGTCGATTATATAAAACACAGTTTAGGATCTTGAATCAGCAGTCAAATAGTGGACCTTATTCTGATTGCCCAAGCTAGAAACCTTACAACCTTTGCAGTCATCTGCTCCTCTTGATCTGCCAGGAGGAAAGACACTGTGGCAGTGGTTGGACGATCCGGAATGGTCAATAAAAGAGGCGCGATAATATCGTTCCTCAGGTCTTTGTAAAGAGTGCACGCGAGGAGGGCATGCGCCACTGATTCGGTGCTGCCATCTCCTCAGGGACATAAGCATTTTTTGTATTGAATCTGTTGGAATTGTGCCTCAAGTACAGCCAAGAGCAGTACATTCAGTCTGTGGATTGAATCAATATTTTGCACCTCACTTATTCAGATTTGTTGCAGAGGTTTTGCTCCTACATTTTCTTACCAGGTTTTCCCCACAGGAATTGAGCAGAGAGTTTGCTCCAATGCATCTCCTCAAGCTTGGCTTCAGGAAGCTCATACAGAGGTGTGTGTGTGTGTGCTAGGTACATGTGTGGTATATGGTGTGTAAAGGGTTAAAAGGAGAACAACTCAGTGGCTGGGATTTGTGTTGTGTGTGCGTGCCAGTTTGGCATGAGCTGGTGTCAGAACTAGTCTGGTTTACCATGTGTTGAGCTGTTGGAATCTGCTGTGGTTACATGGCTAACAGGAAGGTGTACAACCATGTGGGTGAATGCATGAGGGACTCGCTTAAGAATATTACAACAAGCGCATCCCTTTGCTTGAACCAGGAAGCCATTCATTGCAGTCATCTGAGGCAAACCCCAAAATGGTGCTCTCCCAGCCAGGGAAGAGGAGGAGATAAGCAGCACTTCCTAATCATCAAGATGCTGCTGTAGAGGTGGAATGAGGGTGGGGCTGAGGAGGAGGAGGAGGCAGATACAGCCTCCGAGGAGTGCACCACAACCACTGCTGCCACTGTGAGGCGTTCCTTGAAGGTGGCTCTGCAGCTCCTGTGAGCTAGTGTGGTGTAGTGGTTAAGAGCGGTAGACTCGTAATCTGGTGAACCGGGTTCGATTCCCCTCTCCTCCACATGCAGCTGCTGGGTGACCTTGGGCTAGTCACACTTCTCTGAAGTCTCTCAGCCCCACTCACCTCACAGAGTGTTTGTTGTGGGGGAGGAAGGGAAAGGAGAATGTCAGCCGCTTTGAGACTCCTAAGGGTAGTGATAAAGCGGAATATCAAATCCAAACTCCTCCTCCTCCTCCTCTTCTTCTTTGGATCCTGCCACCCAAACGGTCACCTCATCTTGCCTCATGTGTGGGCCAAACCTGCACCATTCCCTCTCCTACTGTACCTAAATACCCTGGAACAACAATACACCTAGACAGGGCTTTTTTCCAGCCAGAACTCATCAGACCTCAGTTCTGGCACGTCTCAGGTGGGCATCTTTCATCATCACCATCATCATCATCTGATTTGTATGCCGCCTTTCCACAGTTAAAGCAAGGCTCAAGGCGGCTTTCAATATGAAAAGACTTACTTAGTTACAAACATAGCAAAGTAGTCATAAAAATAAATAAAAACACATCAAAAACTACATAACCAAACTGAACAATTTCCACATAAAAATAAAGATACAAAAAAAACCCCAATATCGATAACAGCAAAAAACTCCTGATAGAACTTTCCCCCAAATACCCTTGTCCTTGCAGCAGCAGTTCTTATGAAGCCTGTCAGGCCCCACCCTGGGCCAGGTGGAAAGAGGCAGGAACTCCCAGCAGGTCAGACCTTTGCCATTATAAGAGAACAAGGGAGTTCTGGTGAGTTTTGGCCCCTCTTTTTCTAGAAAAATAGCACCGCACGCAGGGCATGCTGGGAAAAGGAAATAGAGGCCACAGGCCAGAATTCACCATAGAAGTGAAACCTTAGCAACTTCAAGAAAGGGACTGATGCCAGTCCCAAATGATAAGTCCTAGAGAATTTGGCACTTTCTCCTGAAAAACAAACAAACAAATCAACAAAACAGCCCCATATTCACTACTTCTGAATAGGGCAGTCTCACTTCTGGACTACTTGGACCTCTGTGAAATGATTGACAATCCAATCTTCTGTTTTCAGTCATATAAGCAGACAGATAAGGAACAAGCCAGAGGAAGAGATAAGGGAAACAAGAGGTTGTGAAGGGGAGAATGGAGAAGAGTACAATTTTGCGTCTCAGCTGCGCAAAAGTTAGATAAGAGTATAACACAATGTCCTTTGTCTTATAAACAAAACAGGGCCCTTCACCATTCCATATTTTAAGCTGCCTTATCCTCTTGAAATATTTTGCTGATATGGTCTATTCCCAATCGTGAATGACAAGTCCCATTTATTCATAATGACTTTCGGTTTTTGTTGCTGTCTTCCTTCTTTGAAGCTTATCAAATTAGTAAAGCTTCTCTATATATATAAAAAAGATGTCCCATGTTCACCTGAGCCACTTTTCAACAGAGTTTTCATTTCCCACTTGGAAGCAATTTCAGTTTCTGCCACAATTAACGTATTAATCCCCAGCCCTCTTTTTTTGTGCTAGGAAATAGCAGAGCCTTGGCTGTTAATAAACAGTGGCTTAAACAGTGTTAAACAATACATTCCAGGTACCTTTGAAATGTGGGCTTGAGTTGAAACCAGCATGTGTAAACACAAAAATAAAAGGAGCTAGGAACAGAATGCCTTGGTACAAAAGCGTAAAGAAAATTCATGGTTTTACTAGCTTAGCCTGCCACTGAATTATCTCTATTCAGGGCTCCTGATAAATACAAAGGTTGTTGGAATCACAGAAACATAGAATTGTGAAGCTGGAAGAGACCACAAGCATCATCTAGTCCAATCCCCTCCAGTGCAGGAAGCATCTGAAGGCACCAGCCAAGATAGCTCCTCCAAATTCCAAGTTACAAACTATTAGCATCATAAACACAAGCCCATGTCACTCATAGGCCTATACCAGTGGCAGGGAACCTTTCTCAGTCTGAAGACTGCATTCCCTCATGGGCCATCTATTGTGGGCTTCATGCCAGTGGTGGATGAGGCGAGAGGCAAAAGTGGGCATGGGCATGACAGGAGCCTCTTAGTTTTCTGACACTGGTTCTAGTCCAGCCTTGCAAAAGTCAGAACTTTCTGCAGCTCCCACATCCCTCCATCCAGGTCAGCAAGAGGCATTTTCACACCTTAAGTATGCATTACAGGTGGGCAAAAGCACTCAAAGAGGATGCACAACAGAACTGGTGAGAATTACGCCTGGAGAGAATATACGGCTGCATTTGGTCCCCAGGTCTGAGATGGGAATGAATGACTCCTGCAAAATTTACATTGGCTGTTCCAATGCTAAAGAAGGCTAGGGTGTCACTTTAAGTTTGAGTGCAGCTGCAATATTCAGTGAGAGCCTAACATGATTCCTCATGATGGAGAAGAAGAAGAAGAAGAAGAAGAAGAAGAAGAAGAAGAAGAAGAAGAAGAAGAAGAAATTATTTATACTCCACCCATCTGGCTGGGTTTCTCCAGCCACTCTAGGCAACTCCCAACCGAATATTTAAAACACCATACAGTGGTAAACGGGTTAAGAACTTAATTCGTTCCGGAGGTCCGTTCTTAACCTGAAACTTTTCTTAACCTGAGGTACCACTTTAGCTAATGGGGCTTCCCACTGCCGCCGTGTGATTTCTGTTCTCACCCTGAAGCAAAGTTCTTAACCCGAGGCACTATTTCTGGGTTGGCGGAGTCTGTAACCTGAAGCGTCTCTAACCTGAGGTACCACTGTACAGAATTAAACATTAAAAACTTCCCTAAACAGGGCTGCCTTCAGCTGTCTTCTAAAAGTAAGATAGTTGCTTATTTCCATGACATCTGATGGGAGGGCGTTCCACAGGGTGGGCTCCACTACCAAGAAGGCCCTCTGCCTGGTTCCATGTAACCTCACTTCTTGCAGTGAGGGACCGCCAGAAGGCCCTCGGCGCTGGACCAATGGGAAAGATGCTGCATCACAATGCAATAACTATGGGGGTATTTTTGATAAAAAGGAAAAAGAAAGATGGTACCCCCTACTGCCACCAAAGTAAGTTAAATAAGATCACATAAGTAAAATAGTATCTTGCTTTTACTTGACATCAAGAACAACCAAAAGCGAGACAGATAGAAAACTATCCTGACTAATCCATGCAGGAATCAAAGCGAGTCTTCTGACAAAATGCTTAAGTGGTCACACTTGAGCTGCAAATTATCTGCATGAACTAGATGATAAAACTGTCCCCTCCATTAAGCTGCATGAAGCAGAGGCCTCCTAAAGAACTCCTTTAACTTTCCTCAGGCACCTATTGATTATAGCCAATAGCAATTAAAAGTAGAAGACAATTAAGTTTAAAATTTAATGGCGTTCTGCTCCTGTTAATTTACTGTGCATCCTAATCAATTCATTGCCCTAGACAACAATCTATTACAGTAAATTTTTAGTTCCTCCAATGTTCCTTCTGCTGGAAATATAATGGTAATAATAATAATTAGAGCCAGGGAAATAAATAAGAAAATGGGGACATACCATAATTAAAAATTGGATTGCCCACTGCGATGACAAATGCAGTGGTTTAAAGCAACGCATATCTTTTTGCCTGGTACCATGGTAAGACTCAGCTTTGAATAATCTGAGATAACTTTTTCGCCCTATGCACACACAATCAGAGCGCATAATGAGCATTGATACCCTGGTAGACTCTGATGTCTTAAGTGATGGATTTTGCTAGTTATTCAGTGCCCAGCCCTAGTGGGCAACTAATTTGTATTGGGGTTCATATGTTGACTAAGCCAACACCTGCAGTGCATCACCAGGAACACAGGTTCACCCCCTCCTCAAAAGAAAACCAAAGGCCTTTTAATTGTGACCTGGCAGCTTCCATTAGCTACCTCCAGTCTTGCTGGCTTTGGGAGCACAACCATGCACTCCTTTCCAGTGCCAATGTTTTTTATCGGTGTAAGGGGATTAGAGATGTGTTGCCCAGGGAGTGGGAACCAAGACGTAGGAACCTGTGGGCCTCGAGGTGTTGTTCAACTCCCATCCATCCTGGCAGCAGAGCTCCCTGAGCTCCATGCACCTCACTTTCTCCCCAGTTACTCTCAGTAAGGGTCAGCAGCGCTCAGCATTGGGGAACCAGGCACACAACCGTGTCCTGCCTACATTACCCTGCTGACTGCTGCTCAGCCCCATCCAGTATTCCCAATGGTGAGGGATGATGAAAGCTGTAGTCTGGCAATATCTGGAGGGCCAGAAGTTTCCAATTGCAGGCATACACCTTGGTCTCTCCCATTTTGAAGGTTTTTTGGAGTGGGAGCAGTTTATTGCTTTTTGAAAAGCCACAATCCCATCTCCACATCTAGGTAAAGGTAAAGGTACCCCTGCCCGTACGGGCCAGTTGTGACCGACTCTAGGGTTGCGCGCTCATCTCGCTCAAGAGGCTGGGAGCCGGCACCATCCGAAGACACTTCCGGGTCACGTGGCCAGCATGACGAAGCTGCAACTGGCGAGCCAACACCAGCGCCGCACACGGAAACGCCGTTTACCTTCCCGCTATAAAGTGGTCCCTATCTATTTACTTGCACTTAGGGGTGCTTTCGAACTGCTAGCTGGGCAGGAGCTGGGACTGAACGGCGGGAGCTCACCCCGCCGCGGGGATTCAAACCGCCAACCTTACGATCAGCAAGTCCTAGGCACTGAGGTTTTACCCACAGCGCCACCTGCTTCCCAGTTTATTGCTTTTTGAAAAGCCACAATCCCATCTCCACATCTAGGTAGCAACCCACTAAGCACCAGACTTATTTATTTAATTAGTATGTATTCCTCTGAAGATCACGGGATGGTTCACAACATCAAAGTACAAAATGAGAAGAGAAAATACACAATTAAAATAAGAACAAAAATGAACCAATAAACCCTCCCTCCCAAAACACATATAAAAGGGCATCGGATGTCACTCAAAGGCCTGGTTGCAGAGGAACATATTTGCTTGGCACCTAAAGGTTTATAACGAAGGCTTTGAATTGGGCCCAGAAACTAATTGTCAGCCAGCGCAGTCAGGCCAGGATCAGTGTAATATGTTCAAACAGTCTTGTCCCAGTGAGCAGCTTGGCCACCAAATTCTGCAACAGCTGAATTTCTGAACAGATTTTAGAGGCAGCCCTATATTTAACACACTGCAGTAATCTAGCTTAGAGGTCACAACAGAAATTAGCCTATCTCTATCCAGATAGGAGTGCAGCTAGGTCACCAGCCAAAGCTGATGGAAGGCACTCCACACCACCGAGGTCACCTGAGCCTCAAGCAACAGCGAAGGATCCAGAAGTATCCCAAGCTGTGCACCTGCTCCTTCAGAGGGAGTGTAACCTCATCAAGAGCAGGCAACCTCCCATCTATCCAGTCTAGGGAATCGCCCACTAACACTGTCTCAGTCTTATCTGGACTGAGCTTCAGTTTCTTGGCTCTCATCCAGTCCATAATTGAGGAAACGGTTCAGCATCTCCACTGCTACACCTGCAAATGTAAAGAAGAAGTAAAGCGGTGTGTCATCAGCCTATTGCTGACAGTGTACTTCCAAACTCCAGATAATCCCACTCAGAGGTTTCATGTAGATGCCAAACAGTACAGGGGATAACATTTAACCCTGAGGAACCCCACACTGAAGGCGCCACAGGGACGAAAAGCACTCCCCTAGCATTGCATTCTGGTAGGACCAGAACTGCTGCAAAGCAGTGCCACCCACCCTTAACTCCTAACAGGCACTCCAGAAGGATACCATGGTTGGTGGTATTGAAAGCCACTGAGAGATTAAGGAGAATTAACAGCAGCACATTTCCCCTATCTCTCTCCCAACAGAGAGGCTGTCATACAGGGCGACCAAAGCAGTTTCTATGCCCAAACCAGGCCTAGACCCTGATTGAAATAGATCTAGAAAATCAATTTTCCCCATATGAGTGCCTGGATCTGTTCCATTATCACCTTGCTCAAGAAAGGGAGATGGGCAACAGCCCAGTAGTTACTTAGATTTTCTGAATCCACAGAGGGTTTCCTGAGTTGTTGTCTTACCACTACCTCCTTCAAGTAGACAGGGACCACCCACTCTCACAAGGTGGCATTAAGCACCTTCCTGGCCCAGCCAGATGTCCCCTCTCTGTCATTGATCAAACTGCACTGTCATTTGTACTGTCTTAAACTTTCCAGAAGTCAGACAAACAAGACTGGAAGACATATAAAATTCCCTGAAGTACAGAGCACTCCCTATCTTTTATAATTCATGTGCTGAAAATTGCTTCTATCTCCACCAATTTAAAATCTGTGCAATAGTGGGTTGGTGTTTTTGCTTAGTCTGTGGCTTAAACCAAATCCCTTGAGATTGATTTGTTTCCCAAATGTAAAGATAACTACAGTGGCTACGCATGTAAATTACTTGGGGGAAAGTTGAGTGGCTTACAAATTCTCAACAGCTTGGGTGGAATTCTAGTTCCAATTATAGATCTAGCAGGGCTAACCTCTGAAAAGAGAGAGACCTTAAACTGTCCAGGCATCCTACCATCTGACCTGCAAATCCTTCCTTATCTTTAAATGTATGGGGACACGAGGTGGTTGTTCAACGGTGAAGCGAAGGCCCATTGTACTTTCTTGTTATTTCCTCAGCCTCCAAAAAGCATCAACCTGGATGTCTTTAAAAGATGATCAGACAAAATCATGGTGAAAGCTTTCAGTGGCAACAAACCAGGTTCTGTTGTTATTGCTGGAGGCAATATGATTCTGAATACAAGTGGCCAGGAAATGTAGACAGTGTGCTGCTGTGCTTAGGTAGGGTTGCCATATTTTGAAGAGCAAAAAGAGGACATATCTGCAGTTATTCTTCCTGCGGGGTGAGTGGGGAGGAAAGTAACCCTCAGAACTCGAGGGCGATTGACTCGCTGACACCAAGTGGCAGAAAGAGTTAAGGCAAGGCAAATCTTTATCTTTCATTTGCTTGTTTCCTCGACTTCCTCGCACCTCCCTTTTTTGTATTCTAATTCAAATTAACTGGTTCAGCAAATCCTTTCCCTCTTTCTCAATTTTTTGATCTATAATTTATCTTAACACAGTCTTACTTTAAACTTTCCACTTTAGCCCATTAACAATCAGTTTTTGCATAATCCTTAATCACATTTCTGCTAAAACCATATAACTTCATCCCAGTATTCTTCTAACATTCATTAATTTTACAATATTTCTGTAAATATAATTTGAATTTTTTCCAATCTTCTTCCATCGACTCTTCTCCCTGGTCTCGGATTCTGAAATTTGGATGTGTTTTTAAATGTTTTTGTTTTTTCTTGTTGTTTTGTTGTATTGTTTCTTTTTTATTTTTGATGTATTGTGTGTTGAATTTTTGTATTGTTTTTTTACCTTTCTTCTTTTTGTAACTATAAAACATTTAATAAATATTTCTTTAAAAAAAAAGAGCTAATTCAAGGCAGAGAGAACGAGAGAGGGAGGGAAAAAGAGGGAGAGAAGACTTTCACCTTTGGCTAGCTGAGAGGCAAGGAGTAGATGAGGTAGGAGCTCCAGTTTGGGAAGCTACTGGTAGCAGCGGTCATTGTTGTTGATGTTGTTGTTGCTGCTGCTGCTGTTGGTATAATTTCCCCAAGTTTCTGTAGAGGTGAGAGCTTTTGCGCCTCCTCCCATTCAGCTGCTTTCATTTTTTTCCATGCTGGGAATGATACTGAAAAGCAAGAGCAGGGAATCCCAGGTGACCACCCGGGGGTTGCTTTTCTTCTTTCCCGTCAGCTTTCTCTCTCTCCGCTCAGCCCATGCCACCCGTTCTCTCGCTCTTGGGCACTTCTTGAAGAAAAATGCACTTCCAAGTCCCCTCCCACGCTTCCTATGGAAAAACTCGGCTCCCTTTCATGTTTTTCTGTCTCCTGGAGTGAGCGAGGGTCCCTGGATCTCTTCTCCGAGCCAGTCAGGGCGGGGCTGCCTTCCCTCACCCCCTTTCTGTGCCTTTTCTTCCTGAGGTAGCAGCACCAGCAGCAGAGGCCATGGGGTGAATTCACTTGCTTGCTCCTTTTGCAGAGTGTGCCTGTACTGGTACCCTTCTCACACCTGTAGAGCGGGGTTGGCCGCCAGTCCTGGCTCAGCCTCACTTGCATTACTTCTGGTGTTGCTGTTCTTCTGTTCACTCCCTGCAGCTGTGCCTCCTCCTGGACCTGGAGAAACAGCAGCAACAACCAGCGCCACTGCCACTTCCTCCTCTGCAGCCACTCAGGCTACGGCTTTAACATCATTTCCTTCCAACATGGCAAGCACTCAAGGAGGCTGCTGCCACCACCACTGCTATTGGTGCTAGTTCTGCTACCACTGCAGTCAATAATGATAAACTATGATACTATGGTACCAAACAAATAAACCCAGACATTTTGACAAATTTTAAAAATCTGCCCAGATACAAATTTTAACGCTGAAGAAGAGGACGTGTCCAGGAAAAACCGGACATATGGCAACCCTAGTTAGGTCCTGCTTGCAAGCTTCCCATAGACATGTGGTAGGCCACTGCGAGAACAGGATGCTAGATTAGATGGGCCATTGGCCTGATTCTTCAGCCTCTTTTTATGTTCTTAAGACCTTGCACCCAGAGCAGATTGAAGGCTGAGTTCTGGTGAGCCTCCCGGGTCAAATTAAGCTGGAAACCGAGAAATCTTCCAATGGCAAAAATTGGTGCTATGAAATCACGAAGTTGGTAGGAGTCATCTTATCTAATTCCCATAGCTTAAAATCTAGTCTATCCCTTTATTAAAACCTTCCATGGTTGGCAATGCCAGAATTGTTGCTGTATTAAATAATAATTTCCTGTAGATGTCTGGAAGCTCTTGGGGAAATTTGATTGTTATTTTCAGAATGCTTGGGCCCAACATGAAACTATGAAATCCTGTGTATGGTCTTCCATTTTTACCTGTTTTGTTTCACGTAACGTATCAGTAAGCGTAAAAGTATTTACTTGAGGTTACACACCAGGGCTGTGTTTCCTGACACCTCAAGAGCTTGCTGTAATGAGGAGGACAGCAAGGGATGTTCAAAGGGTCTTGGAGCAAAAATACTGCAAGAAATAAGATTAGTGGAAGTTAGGCTTGATTTAGCAAGGGCAGGGACACTGATTCTAAGGGATAACAGATGTTATAGAACAAGATAGTGGGGAGAGCAAGAGGATACAAAGAGCATTGCACATTGCAACAGCATAAACATAAATAGGGCTGCATCAAACTAAATCATTGCATGTGTGAAATGACTTCTGCATGCACAACTGATGTTGCGTGTCGAGGTCCCACATCCCTCTGTCTGCACACCCCACCATCTGCTCTGGGGGTTCCCAGAGTTCTGTTGCTCTCACAGAAGCCATTTTGTGAGTGCAATGATTTAGTTGGGTACACTCCACAGAAAACTATCAGAATGTGTCCCTCAAAATCGATAAAAGCAGTGTTGATTTCAGGAGGGTTGCCAGGAAATTTGGAAGAAACGTTATTCGTACCAAAACTCCAGCAACACCCCTAGTTTCCTAGATATCTGTGCAGCTTCATCTTAAAACTTCATTTCGTATTAGAATATCCCTCTTCTTCTTAACCAACTTTCACAGAGCCTTGATGCTTGCCAGCAATTAGCAGACGACAACTTTCCCTGGTCAATACCAAACCATTTCCTTCACTTCATAATGTGATGCTTTTTTGTCAATATTTGAGGAAAGAGACAGCAATCTTTTTAGGGGAAACAACTGAAGCTGCTTTGTCCTCAGAAAAGCTCCTTCTGACTTGGGACGTGTCTACACTACAACTAATTGTTTCTGTGTTTTTGGGCCTTCACCCATACATGAGGAAATTCAATTGTATGCCTCCAAAATCTACCTCCATGTTTTCTCTCCACACTAGGGGGCAATGCTTCATGGGATACATTCATGCTGTGTGCTGTTGTCGTCCCCTCCTCAAAATCTCACTACAACCAACCAAAGACAACCAGCCACACCCTGGGTCACCCCCAACCTCTCGCCACTAAGGAAATACAATAAGCTAATAGTAAGAGAACCTATACAAGTGACGCTGACACAAAACCCCACACATACACTAAGTAGCAGAATAGAAGCATAACCACCCCACCCCACATGGTGATTCCTCCCTCCTCCTCTTTCCCCATCCTTTTTTCCTAACCTAATGCTGCATGCAACACTAATGTCTCACAACAAATGAAACTGATCTATAGAAAACACAACTTGAAAAAGCGACAATGCACGTATTTTTGTAAACTAAGAAATCTTTCATTAAAATATATTTTATTTCATTTTTTAAAAAATAGTATTTGCCCAATCATTAGAAACCTGAGGTCAGCATTTGTGCAGTATTTGTTTATCTGGGCAGAAACACACACACACTCTCTCTCTCCCTCTCTCTCTCTCACACACACACTCTCTGATACAGCAGATTTGCACAAAACAGCAGTAAAACATTAATTTTAAAAATATGTGTGTGTTGGTCCACGCTGTAGTCAATTAAGTTGTACTCAGAGTAGATCCATTGAAATGAATGACCATGATTAACTTTAAGTATAATGGTTTATAATAGGTCTACTCTGAGTAAACAATAGTTGACTACAACCCCTGAGGTCTTTGGGCATGCATATTTGTTTACCTGCTCAGGCACACACCTTTTATCCCCACCCCCAGCATTTCAGATTTGCCCAAAACTGCAGTATGCTAAGGTTAATGTGTGCTGCTCCAAGACCCACAAGGATTTGGAATCACTCAGATCCCCCCCGACTTTTAATTCCCTACCTCCTGTACCTGCAAAGGCAAGGTTTACTTTAATTTTGAATGCAGCTGTTTTGTATGATATCTCTTCTGATAGAAGAGGCTGATGGAAACAAAATGGAAGTAGGGATATGTGGTGACAAATTGCACTGCCGAAACATCACGAGAACCTGTCCACATAATGAGCTCCAGTGTATCCATGCTCAGGTAACAAGCAATTTTATATTGGATTTACTTCCCCTTTTCCGATTTTCCCTGTATCAGGACAATCCGAGTTTACTGTTGGAAAAATTGCATATTGTCAGTTGGATGAGGAAGGTGTCATGTGGGCAACACCCTCCGAAATCAAGTCACATGCCTCTTCAAATCCACATTAAGCTCCCATGTGGATGAGCTGTTGGACTATAGCTAACATCACCAAATGTAATTATTTATTAAGCTTTCTTTCCTGCCTTTCCCAGGGGTTCCATTTGGATTCGGATATACCCTTGCCTTATTTTATCCTCCTAGGAACAACTCTGTTAGGTGTGCTAGCTTAATAGATAAGTTGCTGAGTTGCCCATGGCCAACTGGGGAGTCATACAACTCAGCATCTAATTTAAATGGAGTCTCCAGCAGCCAGACTAGCTACCCTGATCCCACAATTTCCCAGCCCCAGCCCAAAATACGCACCAGCAACCATTGTATAATATAAGAAAAACCATTCTGCTTCACTGTTGAGAAATTCCTGAATTTAGATTCTCAGTCTTATTACTTCTGGTTCCCTTCATGCTGTCAATGGTTCCTGATCTCCTCCATTCAGCTGCATAAATATATTTTTTAACCAGCTGCAAAATAATCCATGCCGTTTCTCAAAATAAAGTTTGCTTCCAGCCGGGGAATTGTGTATCTTGTGGGATTTGAATAAATTGTGTCACTGTGCCGGGTGATTAAAGAATGAGTAATTTTAAGGAAGTTGGCATCAGTCCTGGTGGGCACCCTGGCATTGGTCCAATTATGCTGGGTGCTGGCACTGGATTGGACAACAGTGAAGCTTAAATGGCAATGTGGAAGTGGTGGCCGAGGATGGAAGCACAGCGCCAAAATGCCCAGAGAAGTGAGTGTTCTCCTACGGAACACTGTGAATTGCCCAGACCCACAGCCATAGTAGTGATGTATGGAAGTGAGAGCTGGACCATAAAGAAGGCTGATCACTGAAGAATTGATGCTTTTGAATTATGGTGCTGGAGGAGACTCTTGAGAGTCCCATGGACTTCAAGAAAATCAAACCTCTCCATTCTTAAGGAAATCAGCCCTGAGTGCTCACTAGAAGGACAGATCGTGAAGCTGAGGCTCCAATACTTTGGCCACCTCATGAGAAGAGAAGACTCCCTGGAAAAGACCCTGATGTTGGGAAAGATGGAGGGAACAAGGAGAAGGGGACGACAGAGGACGAGATGGTTGGACAGTGTTCTCGAAGCTACCAGCATGAGTTTGACCAAACTGCGGGAGGCAGCGGAAGACAGGAGTGCCTGGTGCGCTCTGGTCCATAGGGTCACGAAGAGTCGGACACGACTAAACAACATGCTGAAAGCTTGGGAACAGAGATAGCTTTCATGTATTAGCCAAGTGAAGGGCAGATGAATAAAGAGCAGCAGGCATACATCCAGGACCTGCATGCACACCCTCCAACATTTCTCCAATGAAAATAGGGACGTCCTAGTCAACAACACCAACAATAATAATAATATTATTATTTATTGCCCACTGCTCTGACTGGGTTTCCCTCAGTCACTCTGGGTGGCTTACAACATACATAAAAATATAATAAAACATTAAACTTTTTTTTTTTAAAAAAAACCTTCCCTATATAGGGCTGCCTTCAGATGTCTTCAAGAGGTTGTATAGTTACTTATCGCCTTGGCTCGGGGGTTGCATATGCATTGGACAAATGCCTGACTATAGTGGTAGAGGCTTTTGCGTATGGATCAGAACCAGGGCAACAGATCACATCAAGGATACATGAGAAAAGTCCACAGTTCCATTTTTGGATCTTCACCCAATGCATGGAAGTTGTGGATCAACACCAACTTGGATGCCTTCAAAAGGGGATTAGATGAATTCATGTTTTTGAAATATGTCCTGCACCAAAAATATTAGGGTGGTGAATAATAAACGTAACAAAAAAGTAAAAGGTAACACAAACATAAAATGCTGTACAATACAATTGCAAAACAACATTAGAAGGTATCAACAATATAGATGGAAACGGGCCGTCTTAAAAAGCCTGGGCAAACAGATTTTTGGTTTAGCATTGCAAGGTTGGTGCCAGCAACCCCTCTATGTGTTGCATGTTTCACAAATGTCATACTAGAAAAGGCTATATGATATAATGTACTTTCCATATTTTAATTTTTTAAAAATAAACACATCTAATCGAAAGCAAGGAAACACTAATGACAAAAATGTCAACCATACACCCCACTCCACCTGGATTTACATTCTTGACTTCTGCCAGATGCCCAGAAGGATGAAATTCAGGCCACTTCACTATATTTCTGGCAGAATGGTACCCAAAGTGCTCAGATATTTTCACCTCTCTCCCTACTGTTCTGTTCTCCTCCTTTCATCCAGTCTTCTGAAAAATCGACCCTCATAGCCAGAACAGAACATGTAAATTTTATTATTTTACAAATTTAATCTGAGCCCTAAATATGTGTTTGTGTGTGTACACAGCAAGGCTAGCCCCAGCCAGAGCTAAGGAGCCAGAGCATATATTTATAGCAGATAAGATCTGTTGCTATTATGTACTCCCTTCTGAGATGACTAGCAGTGAATAGGCTTAACAAAGTTAAATCCATTCATTGACATGCTGCGGTTGTTGTACTAGCTTCAGACTTGTGTTACACCTAAATCCCTGTGAGGCCTGGCATGGTTTTGTTCTGCAGAGCTATTAACTAGCCCTTTGGCTCCGATGTGCACTTCCCAAACCCAATCCTTCAACCTTTCCTTCATTACCTTCGATTTCTCTTTGAAAAACTTCCCTGCCACTTGGAATTTCTCCCTGCCAGCCCTTCAGATAGAAAATTTCCAATGGGAAGAACTTCAATGCGCGTTGCAGACAATTTGGTTCATCAGTCACTTATACGACATGTTGCTAGAAGCCTTGTTTTGTGTGGGTTTAAAGCTAGGCTGAAACTGCATGCTCATAGAACAGAGACAGAAATAGGATTCTTTTATATACAGGGAACAGTTCTATCACAGTCCTTGTTATCTCTCCTACAAAGAACAGCACAACTTGTTCCAGTGGGCAAAGAGCTGGGCAACCCAGGGGAAGGCCTGAGGTTAGGGACCGTGACTAAAAGCAACAGGGGGCCGGAACAAGCTTTCGTTGTCCCATGTCTCTTTTTCATGGATCCAAAAGTCACCTGTCTCCAGACATCACTCAAACTTATTCATGCTGACATCTGTACCTACTGACCTTTGAAAGGCATCCAAACTTGCAAACGCCACACACCACATGGACACACATCCTTGTCCCCTGGGGAAACAGTGTGAGGAGCTGCGTGTCTCACTTTCCCTTGGGGGCATCTGCTGCCATGGTCCATGGTTTCAATGATACAGTTTGGAAAATCAGATCTGAAAAGCACATTTTCAAATTCAGCTTCTGCAAGGGCTCGGGGACTTCCAGGCATACCAGATTCCTTTGCCCAGGTGCTTCTCTCCATGTGGCTGCTGGGATGGTGCTAGAGCTGAGCCCCAGGGCTTGTAGGCAACAGCAAGGAAATGGGACGGGCCACTAGGCAAGCGGGGAAGCCAGCCCTACAACTTCTCCCCACTTCCTAGCATCCTTCAAAACCAACCATAAGACACGGGGGTTGGTCCTTTCAGCTCCAGCAACTGCTCTGCACTGTTCCGTGATGGGGTTGTTGTTTTTTTAATTGACAGTTGCCCACCTGGTGGCCATGGGGACCAAGGAAGGTGTTCACTCACACCGTGGTACCCATAGGACTAGGTGGATGATCCCTGACACATTGAAGTCAGCCATCTTTTTGTCCATACAATGTCCTTGAAAAGCTACTGGGGACATTGTATAGGGGAATACGATGGCTGCCGTCATAGGTACATCATAAGACAGAGATCTTTTTCTCCATTCAACTCCCCAGGAAGAAATTCTTATGTATTGTTATGCTTTGTAAGAGCATTTTAAAACACTTGTTAAAAAAAACTGTGCTACCCTGTGATAGGTTTAAACTGCTGAGACCTGTGTCCTACCATTCAGAAAAGCGTTAAATTTTCATTCTCGCTGAGGTATTTTGTTTGAGATTTTATACAGATCAAATTCCTTAAGCACCCCTACCTTAAATGAAATCACAGTAGAATATCTTAATATAGTAGCACTTAGCCCAGAGTTTCACAGATCAGTTAATCCAAATTTGTGAAAACCTTACCAGTTCTAAGGATTTCAGTTGTTTTGAACTGTAAATCTTTTGGGAACATCCCTCCCAACTGTTTAAATTGTGGATGTGTTTGTTGATCTTAGCTCCTAAAACAAACAAAGAAACAAACAAATGGTACTGGACTAAGTTGGAGGTCTCTTAAATGAGGGGAATGCCCCTCCCCCCCCAAAAAAAAACCACACTGGGGAGGTATGTCTTGGCAGATATATATCGTATCAGATATTTCTGAACAAATTGAAATCTCCAGATTGTATCTGTAGGCAGAAAAACTCACTTTTTTCTTCTGTACTGTAGAGCATCGTCTGGTGCGTCTCTCTGTCTGAGTGTGCTAAATGGACCTCAGTGGGGAATGTTGCTCTTGTCTCCGCCTTCCTGCCCCCCTCTTTACAAATGAAGCCATCTGAATTCACAAAATCGAAAAAAATATGAACCTCCTGCTCAGTTTCCATTGGCGCTGCAGAAGGACAGGGCTATAGATTTTCCCAGGAGTGAAAAACAATTCACCCAGTCCGCTCGTTATTCATACAGACAGTGCATTAATAATATGGGACCCTGAGATCTCTCCTTATCTAGGCCGGAGCACAGCTAGAGGGATGAGGAGCTGACTCTTTGGATTTAAAATAACATTTTTTCCCCTCTTTCTGTGGAAATAAGAATTGATTGAAAGTACTTTTAAGGAGTTTAGAGAGAGAGGGGAAAAAAAAACCCGTTCTTTGATACCATCTAAAGTACATATTAGATAAATAGAAAACTATTGGCTTTTTGACTGTGAACAATTTTCACTTGATTCAAGTGCTGATATAGAAGAGCTTCTGAGCGCAATACAAAGTATTTACTAAGGACCTCCTCAAAGCCCACTGGAGCCGATGCGCACATTCCCATTAACTTCAACGGGCTTTGAATCAGCTGCCTAAGTATAAAAATTCCTCACCATCCAAAGCTTGTCAGGAAAAATTAGGCCCAGTTGTTTCATCTGCGTGTGGGGGAAAAATAATAATCTTTCTCATATGTGAGTTAGAAAGCAAACAAATTAAAAGCAACAACAAAATACTGTCTCCTTAAGGAGCAGGTATACATTGCCAGAAACGGCATTAGCCATTTTATCACCTGAGGAGAAAGGGCAAAATCACACCCCTAGCCTGTCATTCAAATCTGCTTCATCCATTCACCATCTTCTAGTATAGTGGGGCCAGCCCTACCATTAGGGAGAATGAGGTGGCTGCCTCAGTCAGGCAGCTGACCTTGGGTGCCATGTATTATTGCTGTTGTTTGTTTGTTTATCCAGGTTGGGGAAGAATACTTGTGGGGATTTTCTGTATCAGATGCCAAAATAACTTGTTTGGCCTTGGGTACTATGCACCTTGTCAGGACCAATAAAGCGAGATGAGCGCCGCAACCCCAGAGTCGGTCATGACTGGACCTAATGGTCAGGGGTCCCTTTACTTTTGCCTTACTACGCACCTTCTCTGTGGGAGGGCACTGTTTGTTGCTCTGCCTCAGGTAGCAACGTGTCTTGAGCTATGTCTACCCAGCAACCATCGCATCACAATTCCTTCATGGAGCTTTTTACATGCCTCACAGTGGACCACCTGGATATAGGTAAGTTTCAGGTGTCTAATTCCTGAAAATTGAGTAATGGTATACTCACATAGGGGACGCGGGTGGCGCTGTGGGTAAAAGCCTCAGCACCTAGGGCTTGCCGATCGAAAGGTCGGCGGTTCGAATCCCCGCGGCGGGGTGCGCTCCCGTTGCTCGGTCCCAGCGCCTGCCAACCTTGGAGTTCGAAAGCACTCCCGGGGGCAAGTAGATAAATAGGGACCGCTTACTAGCGGGAAGGTAAACGGCGTTCCGTGTGCGGCTCTGGCTCGCCAGAGCAGCGATGTCACGCTGGCTACGTGACCCGGAAGTGTCTTCGGACAGCGCTGGCCCACGGCCTCTTGAGTGAGATGGGCGCACAACCCTAGAGTCTGTCAAGACTGGCCCGTACGGGCAGGGGTACCTTTTTATACTCACATAGAAGGGGCTGGAAATCCCAGTTTTCTCTGCCTGCTATCTGATGTAGTGCTTAAACCATCAGTCAATCCAGTCTTGACTCTTACTCCAACTGAGAGTCACTTTGGAGAGTTAAGGGACAAAAACTGGTACAGTCATACCTTGGTTTTCAAACACCTTAGTTCTTGAACATTTTGAATCTCCAAACGCCTCAAACCCGGAAGTGAGTGTTCCAGTTTGTGAATTATTTTTGGAAGCCGAATGTCCTGCAGCCAATCAGAAGCCGCGCTTTGGTTTCCGAACGTTTTGGAAGCCGAATAGACTTCCGGAATGGATTCCGTTTGACTTCCAAGGTATGACTGTATTTCAGATAACTACATCACACCATTTGGGAATCTTTACCCAATGCCTATCACATTTTAAAAAGAGAGACACGGTGTAAAATACCAGCATGATCAAGCGAGGGGAAAGTAGGCACCGTGGAGCAGATTTCAATCTTACTATAATTTGTAAGATATTTATGCTTGTATCCAATCATATCCATGTGCAAATGGAGTGGATTTCTGTTCATACAATGGGTTTCCCTTTCTCTTGCCCCCCGAAGCCTGCCCGTGCCCCAGATCTGAAGGGATACAATGGGTGCATGAGGGAGGAGAGGGTGGAGAACTCCTAGTGTGCAAAGTTGGATTTCACCCTTAGAGCCACAAAGGAAGCAAATTCTCCCTTCAATGAAATACGTATCCAACTCACTGTTGCAGTATCTGAAGGGCTCACCAAAGGAGCCTGATGATCACATGTATATGCTTCTTTATAAATTACTTTTTATACACATTTTTTTAAAAAAAATGAAAAAGAGGCTGGATTCTGGAAAAATGAGAAAGTCAGAAAAAAAAATTGGTAAGCATTGCATGAGTTTCCTAACATATGGTTGCCAGGTGTCCTCTTTTTCCAGGACACGCCCTCTTTTTCTGTCGGGGGATTTTTTTTTAAATTGCCAAAATGTCTCTGGCTATACTTTCTCTGGATATACTTTCTGGATGAGACATAGCCATAGCTGGTGGTTGAAGACTTTATTTCCTCTTTTCCTGGCCCCCTCAAGAATCTATCACTGCTTCTATAGGCTACATATAGTAGGGGTACAGTGGTACCTCAGGTTAAGTACTTAATTTGTTCCGGAGGCCCATTCTTAACCTGAAAATGTTCTTAACCTGAAGCACCACTTTAGCTAATGGGGCCTCCTACTGCCGCTGCGCCGCCGGAGCACGATTTCTGTTCTCATCCTGAAGCAAAGTTCTTAACCCGAGGTAATATTTCTGGGTTAGCAGAGTCTGTAACCTGAAGCGTATGTAACGTGAAGCGTATGTAACCCGAGGTACCACTGTATTTAAAATGAGAGTCGTCATAGCGTCCTCTTTTTTGCTCTTCAAAATATGGCAACCCTACCTAACAAAACCACCCCTGCCCTTGTGTTAGCCAAGTATTCACACTATGTTCATTTCAAAGTCAGGCTGCTGAACTGGTTTGCTGCTGACTTTCAAAAAACATTAATTAAATCTCGTCCACTGTAGCCACTTGAATTATTAATGCATCAACACAAATGAGACAAGAGGTGGCACAATGGGATAATTCTGAAATTTAAAATGTAATCCTGCATTGCCTGTGCACACATTACTCAACCCTTTGGCAGCTCCTCTGGAAATTTAGCTGCTGTGCTTACTTCTGAATAGTTACAAGCCATTCTTTTACCAGTGACTAGGGGAACAACTCCCAAGAGAGAATGCATTTCTATGCAACAGACTTCTAGCTTATCATGGAACATAAGGTAAATTTCCTAGCGGAGAAATAATTCACCCCCCGAGAAAACACCAATGAAAATACATCCATTGGAAAATACATCCACAGTTGTGTGGGGCTTCAGTGTGCATTCAGGAGCTTCCTTGATCACTCATCTAAATCAAGGAATACGCTATACACAGCATGGGGAATTTCTGTGATATGTGGATCTTTCCTTGACTCACAGAAGAGAACATCTATGCACTTACTGAAGTCTCCAAATGATGGGTGTATGCATGAGTCCCCAGGGTCATTACACATTCATTCACATAAGAAAAGCTTAATAATGGAACCACAGAGGGAATAAAAATGTGATACTTTCAGCACAGATGTTATAGATCCATACTGGTAAGTGAAGTACAGTGGTACCTTGATTTACGAACTTAATCCGTTCCGGAAGTCCGTTCTTAAACCAAAGCATTCTTAAACTAAGGTGTTCTTTCCCATAGCAGCGGGGGACTCAATTTACACTCAGCAGAAAGCGGAAAATGTTCTGCTTCCCAGGCAAAGTTCACAAACCAAAACACCTACTTCTGGGTTTGCAGCGTTCTTAATCCAAGTTGTTCATAAACTAAGCTGTTCTTAAACCAAGGTACCACTGTATATTAAGAGAGAGAAATGTTTATTTTTCAAACAAACAAACCACACAGATGTTACACAAAAACAGAACCCAAACCAAGACGGAATCTACCAGTCCGACTGATCTTGGCAATTCACTATTTGAGGTTGAAATCCTAATTCTAGGATCAATAGGATTTACTTCTGAGTAGATATGGTTAGGGTTGTGTGGTCTTTCATCAATCAATTATTAAAACTTTGAGTGATCATGGCTGATGATGATGTTGTAAACCATATGGCCACCTTAAGGCAACAATCTTATATTGTTCATTGACTATAAGGACAGGTCCACGAATCCAGTGCACACAGTCCTATACTTCATACTGTAGTGGTATACTTGTAAGTTGTATACTCACACAGAACGTATGTGTGTGCTTCTGTTGAGTAGGAGTCTGTGTAATCAGCACTGAGTGGTAGCAATAACTATGCCAAGTTAAAGTGGGTTGCAAATGGCCACAATTTTTTCACTGGCTACAGCTTCTAGAGTTTGATATTGCATAGGGCTAGAATTGAGTCACTAGACAGCCTGGCTGCTGGCGAATACTGCTGTCCAAGCCCAAATGCTAGGATAACATTGCTGGGAATGTCAGCGATCTTGGGCCCACCATGGCACAAACTGCTACTGCACAACCATCCTGAAACATGAGTGCAAGTGCCCCCAAAATGACAGCCCAAGATCCCTCCTAGGGATCCCTCCAGTGAGGAGCAGGATCCATTTACCTATGGATCCAGTCCAATCCCTCTGGTGCTGGCAATGAGAAGTTCTGAAGGGAATATAGAGTGATGCACTTAAACAACCATAAAACCATGTTGCTTTGAGAAAGCCAGAAACGTTGAATCACTGAACCTAATGGTGAATGTGTATAAAATTCTGTCCTGGCCTGATAGGCTATGGAAGGGTGGGAATTCTGACAACCACAGTGTCAAAGCCAAGCCTCCTATTTATGTTCTAGGCATGGACCAGTAGGAGAACAGTCCACCTCAGGTCCATTCCAAAGCCACCCTCCCAGAAGATACCCTGCACAGTGCAGGTGGCAGGAAGCTGTCCCAGTAAGCTGCTGAAAGCAAACCAATATAGATTCCACTCATTCTTTTGCCCCCTCCCACCATTGCTTCGTTAGCATTCATTTTTGGAGGATCCTGAAGTAAAAATTGCTTCTGCGATGTGCTTTTAAGAAATAAAAATCAGCAACGGAAGAGGGCACAGTTTGTAAGTTCAGCAAATTGAGAATAACTGAGCCATCAAAACTTCGTTTTTGTAGATGCTCACGGTAGCTGCAGAGGTCAGCGAAGTCAGGAAGGATGACCAGGTCTGATGTTGTCATGTGTTAGCAGTGAGGCCAGCTCAGGATCCAACATGTCCTGGACCACCTCAACTCCTTCCCACTCACAGAACACCCCATTTCAGGGATTTGCCTTGGCTTCTATCAGTAGTGATCCCCTCCACACCACAGCGGGAAGGATTTTAATCGCTCTGTTAGTGTAATTTCATAAAATTTGGAACTCAAACAGCCATCTAGCCCAACCCCCTCCAATGCAGGAATATTGCTACTTGCCACATTTGTTATCAATACGGAATATTATTACGATCCTTTCAGCTTGCTTTTTAAACAAAATTCTTCCAACTATAGGCCATGCTGGTGACTGTATGCAACGGCAGCTCTATGTTAAGACTTCTGACTTTCCAAATATTTTACACATCTCCTTGGGTAAGCAAGGTTGCATCGTAAAAGTTTGCACGTATTCATAATGCCATACGCTACTTGCCATCAACACACGACGGTCTGTTCCGCGTCGTCCCGGCCACTTTCCCAGGTAGACAGGAGCATTTTACTGTTTGTGATCTCTCTTCAATCCGATTCTTATTACAACATCTGTGTGCTGCTATAACTTCACACGTCCCTCCTTCTGGCAAGAAAGAGAGAAGATGGACACCATGGTTAGGATGGAATGCTCTGGATAGGTAAAACGAAAAGAAAAGAAAACCCAAACACCTGAGCGTGATACTCTCTGTCAGTCTTCACCCATCTGGTTCCCTCCAGATGTTTTGGCCCACAATTCCCTTCAGCTCCAGCCAGAAACATCTGGAGGACACCTGGTTGATGAAGGATGTCTTGGTAGGGAATAAAAGCCAGAATTTAAAAATGTTATCTGGCTCTACCTCAACGCAAGCATCTCATGACACATATTTCTCCAGAGCTCTAGATCCAAGAAGAGATGCAGAGCAGGTGAGAAAGGACACTGCCACCTCCAAGTTCTTACTGCTGCCCATTGCAGTGTCATAATGCATATAATAGTGACTTGTGCCATTGCTAGTGAACTATGAGCTGAGCAGCCAACTTCCCAGCAAGCTCACACTTCTCGCTTAAGGTTAGATCAGGCCTCCTGACCCTACTGGTTTCAAACACCAATAGCACAATGTGTTGATATGCAAGGCTTATTTTGCAAACTTAGGAAGTTTTTGATCTCACACTTGTATGTGAAATAGAGGGAAGTTAGGCAGGGCACAGGGTTCATGCACCATCCATAAATTCTGCGTGACCCAAGTTCAAAATGCATTAAGCGCATAATTGCTGGGTGATTAGAAGTCCAAATATGCTCAGTTGCAAGTATCTGTTTGCATCGTTGGTTTGCAGCACTTGAAAAAAAGACAAATCTGCAACACGTACAAAATGACCTATGTACAAAATGACCACTTAAATTGCAAACAAAATGAATTTGTCATTTAAGTTCTGAAAAAGAAATTGGATTCATTTACACACTGCTTTTTTTCTGGGGGTACGCATACCCCTAAACATATTTTTTTATATAGAAAAAAAGGACTGCCTTTATGTAATTAATTAAAATGTAGTATCTTCCCAGGGCACCTTAAAAAATAAAGCTGCATCAAATAAAAAGCAATATATATAATCACAACAGCTACAGTACAATTGTCTTTTGAGGCTGCAAGGGAGGAATCACTCTGTCGCTCAGGTCCTATTTGCAGGCTTCCCATAGGCATCTGACTGGCCACTGTGAGAACAGTGTGTTGGACAAAGTGGGTCACTGGCCTGATCCAGAAGGACTCATGTTCTTATGCCAAATTCTGCCATTTCATTTCAATATACCGACCGCAAATGGTTGTTGCAATTTAAGAATACAGTGGTACCTCTGGTTACGAACTTAATTCGTTCCGGAGGTCCGTTCTTAAGCTGAAACCGTTCTTATCCTGAGGCGTGCTTTTGCTAATGCTGGGGCAAAGTTCACAACCAGGAGCAGCTACTTCCAGGTTAGCAGAGCGTTCATAACCAGAAGTGTTTGTAACCAGAGGTACCACTGTAAAGAAAAGAAGCCACCACCTTCTCACTAAAAGAAATCTTCAGCAAAAATGTTTTCAGAGCCTGCCTAAATGATATCAGTGACTTTTGTTTTTGTGTATTTATAAGTAGCTTTTTATTTATTTTTTGGTCTTTCTCCCTCTGTGTGTTTATATTTCAAAATTAAAAAGTTTTGAGGCCGGTCTTAGGATTTTTTTTTGGAGGGTGGAGGCTTAGAAATGTATTCTAAGCTCAAGTTAGGGAACGTTCAGCTGGGAAATAAGAAGAAGAAGAGTTTGGATTTGATATCCCGCTTTATCACTACCCGAAGGAATCTGAAAATGGCTAACATTCTCCTTTCCCTTCCTCCCCCACAACAAACACTCTGTGAGGTGAGTGAGGCTGAGAGACTTCAGAGAAGTGTGACTAGCCCAAGGTCACCCAGCAGCTGCATGTGGAGGAGCGGAGACACGAACCCGGTTCCCCAGATTACAAGTCTATCGCTCTTAACCACTACACCACACTGGCTCTCACTAACCTTCTCAGAATCAAGAAGCTGACAACTACTCTTCCCAGACTCTAGGGGCACTAGAACTCCTCATTTCTCACATCTTTTAGAGCTAGAGCCTCTGTCATCGCACATCGTTCTGAATGCAAATCTAGAAGCATTTTCTAGATAAAAACTGATTATTAATATTTCTCTCAGTCCTGTACTGCAGTAAATACGCCGCAATGTGTTTGGAAGCTTTGTTTTGGTGGGGAAAGTGCTGTTGGTGCTCAGGTCTTGCGTTTAGGCTTCCATTGGACATCTGGTTGGTCAGTGTGAGATGCTGGAGTAGAAGGGCCAGTGGTCTGATGCAGCCTGCTCCTCTTGTATTCTTAAGATGACTGTGCCCTCAATTAAAAGCATCTCAGTCCAAATTCCAAGAGTCACGGATCTCTTCCTGTTCCCTTCTTGCTATGAGAGACCTGAACGGAATAACAGGGCATAACAGTGATGGCCTTTTGTCTAGCTCACTGCATTTTTGCCTCAGAAAAGAGCTGCGTCAGGGCCGAGTAAATATGTTTCTGCACCATACAGGAAACGGCTCCTCTTGATGAGAGGAATTAAATATTAACAATGGGGTCCATTGTGCCTTCTTCAGCTTGCAAGCTCATCAATACTGAGCCCCAAGAGTACATGACCTAAGGTCTTTTACCTTAACAGACATTAACCAGCTTTGATTGACTCATCCCTGAAAGCCGAAGGTTTGAATATTTAAAATTGCATAAAGCTTTCCCACACATTAAGGGGTCATTCTTAGCTGGGAGTCTCCGTGTGTGACATTTAAAATGGCTGGATTGGCTTCAGGTACTTTTTCAAAGACTACTTTGTCAACAGAATATTGCATCAAAACGAGGTGTGCAGGGGACCAGTTTGATTATTGCGACATGAATGGCTTTGGGGAGATACTCCCTAACAGATACTCTTTGCCTGATTGATTGAAATGTATGCTTTGCAGCCTTCTCTCTGCCACTGCCTTGAACTAGGATAGCCTCTAGAATCCTCTCTGGTGCAAGTCCAGTTTAGAAATGAAGAACCGCCCCAGAAATTACCCACCACTCACAAAGCAGATGGAGAAGACACACAAGTCTCCTCATGGTCTTCTCCCCTATGGTGAGATGGATAATATTTCTATGCAAATTATAGTAATTTAAATTTCAAATTTTGCATCTGCACATATAAATCAGCACCTGAATTTTTTTTTTTAAAAAAACTCTGTCCCTGCTTTGTCTTCTTTTCCACATTTCTGGCTAACCCCAAATTGGCCACAGTGAGTGTTTTTTATTATTATTGCACCTTTCATTCAAAGAAGGAAACTGCATCACCAGACTCTAATCTGGCTCTGCTGTCCATCACACCTCCAAGGAGCTCAAGGTAGTGTGCATAATTCTCCTCCCCCCCCCCATTTTACCCCCATGACAACCCTGTGAAGTAGTTTAGGCTGAGAGTGAGTGACTGGCCCAAGGTCACCCAGGGAGCTTCATGGCTGAATGGGGATTTGAACTCTGGTCTCCCAGGTCCTGGTCTGACACTCTAACCACTACACCACACAAGCTCATTTGACATTTAGATACTTCTCAGAGGGTCTGGTTCATTGTGAAATGTAAAGGGACCCCTGACCTAGGTGCAGTCGTGGCCGACTCTGGGGTTGCAGCGCTCATCTCGCTTATTGGCCGAGGGAGCCGGTGTACAGCTTCCGCGTCATGTGGCCAGCATGTCTAAGCTGCTTCTGGCAAACCAGAGCAGCGCACGGAAATGCCATTTACCCTCCCGCCAGAGTGGTACCTATTTATCTACTTGCACTTTGATGTGCTTTCAAACTGCTAGGTTGGCAGGAGCAGGGACCGCGCAACGGGAGCTCACCCCATCACAGGGATTTGAACCGCCGACCTTCTGATCAGCAAGTCCTAGGCTCTATGGTTTAACCCACAGCGCCACCCTCGTCCCTAGTTCATTGAGTGGCATATAAATGCTATGTGTGCTATCATGTGCACGTTTATAGCTGTGATCACTTTGGAAATGAGATGCCAACCCAGTATGGGGTCTAAAGAAGAAAAAAGTTGTTGGAATCATGCTGAATGCCTGTGTTGAGGTATGGGGTTGCTTAGCTATGTACCTATGTTGCTTAGGTATGTTTAAATATTCTTTCATTTCATTTTTAATGCCTCCGGTCCCATAAGCATTTGTTTGCAACAGTGACGGAATGCAAAGCCTCTTGTAAAAGAATAGCGGCACTGACACAGATGAAGGGGCAAAATAAAGATTTTATAAATGTACATTCATGTTTATAGACTTTTAAAAAATGGATTATTGACTCGACTCTGTAGCACTTTCCAAAGAGTCATTATAGTATCTGTCATAAATGCATATTTAGGGACTTGTAGAAAAATGTGCATTTATTGACCTCATAGGTTGTAACCACACTAAAAGTTTAAATCATTGTCGCGAATGACAGGGAAGGCGCCTCTGAGCATTTTATGGTCTACTGAGCCATTTCAGCTTCTGGCTGTGTTTTGTAAGTAAGTTGGAGACAGTCTATTGACTTTGGTCGCTTGGGTGGCAGGGGGCAAGGGGGGGGCACAGTTTGGCCCTTACAGAAGATTCATCAGAAACATGTTGAAAAGTATAATGACTTTTCATAGAAACTTGGCTATTCATTACATTGTACCCCTGGGGACTGGGGATCTTCCCTCTATCTCACACACTGCACAGAAACTAACAAAATGGTGTGTGTGATTGGAAAGGGGACATTAGAACTGACACACCAGGTCAGGCTGAAAGACCATCTAGTCTGGCATTCTGGGTAGAATCCAATTGGTGCCTGTTAGAATTTCTGCTCCATGATTGGAGTCATGGGATTGTTGTCATTCACATGACGGTATATGTTTTGACTCCACAGAGTGGGAAGTGACGGAGACAGGATGTTTGTGTTACTGTGTTGCATGAAGTGGGACTATTGTCATTTGTTCTTTCTTTGCTGTCTGATGCTACAGAGAGAGAGAAAGCCATGTTGCAGTGCTCCATGTGTGTTTATATGTAAAGTAGATTAGCCAAAATGCTGAGTTCTGTTACGCATGATGCGCAAACTCTGCGGATCCCTAAGTGTGCGGGTGTCGGTTGACATCGGTCGCTGTGATGTTCAGGCAGAAGAAAGCTTTTGAAGCTCCTGAACAAACGACCAGGAGGGAGAGAACATGCCAGTCGAGCATGTGTCTCTGCCAGGGTCCTACTCGAGTGTAGGCTGAGCCCCTGACAGTGCCCCGGTACTCATGGAAGAGCTTTTGGTCCAGTGGGCATCTCTGTCAATGGGAGAGGAAGGGAGGGGGTGTTTGCTAGATCTTTTGCTCGTATTCATGCACCTGCCCCCTCCATTTACACACACACACACACCTGTTCTGGAAGGACATTAGCAAAAACATAACATTCTGCTCTTTTTCCATTTGCAGAGGCATCTGCTAGATCGAAAGCCCTACCCTGGGTGCAAGGATGCCAACTGGATTCCGCCTTCTGTTTCCAATGATATGCCCTTACAAAGCTTATGAGAAAGGGATGAAGGTAGTACCTATTCCCTATTCTTTGACACCAGCTACATTTGCTGGCATATGTGGGTATGTGTACCTAATTGCATACATGCAAGCAGGTGTAATTTGTTGAGAGAGAAAGGAAATCTCTGTGGCTATGTGCAGAAATGTGCAAGTGTGTTTGTCTTGGATCATTCCGGTGGTCAATTTCAATCTAGCGATGTTGTCTGTGTGAAAATTCACCAACACCGCCCCCTCTCCCAGTCATCTTGCCTCCTATATATTTATATCAGGGGTGACTGTTCCTCTGTTTTGGGGAGGTACTCATCCATTCCCCTCTTCATGGAATTTTTCTGGCCTACAAAAGACCCCCACTGTGTGTGTGTGTGTGTGTGTGAGAGAGAGAGAGAGAGAGAGAGAGAGAGTTTGACTTAGGGCCCACCACCATTCCTCCACTGTCTCCTGAGACAGATAGATGGCAACAAGGTGGAAAAGGTCGAAATAATTTAAAGTAGGCACAAAATGGGTGTGGACAGAACCAAACCTTCAGATAAGGATGTAAGCCACCTCCTCCCCAGTCTTTGGAGTGATCATTTTACGAGCAGAGAAAGGATAATAATTCACTGCTCAGCTGACCTACATAGTGGGGCAGGAGAGTGTGCACAGACATGTGTGCTTCAAAGTGTGGGGCTGTCACACCCATATTTGGTGATGCCCACAGTTGGAAAGTGTCCCTCAGAGAGCTGGCTGAGGTGAATGTGGTCCTTGAGTTAAAAAACCTCATTATGCATGCATACCCTCCAACATTTCTCCGATGAAAATAGGGACGTCCCATTCCATAATGAAAATTTTACTATTTATACCCCACACATCTTACTGGGTTGCCCCAGCCACTCTGGGCAGCTTCCAACACACACACACACACATACACACAAAACATAAAGGTTAAAAAGCTTCCCTATACAGGATTGCCTTCCATCTGAATAGCTCGGATAGCTCCATACCCTCCAATATTTCTCCAATGGAAATAGGGACATCCTAAGGAAAAGTGGGATATTCTGGGATCAAATCAGAAACCAGGACGGCTTCTCTAAATCAAGGACGTCCCTGGAAAATAGGGACACTTGGAGGGTCTGTGCATGCCTGGTCTAGATGCAATCATATTCCACTTCTGCCTCCTTTCTGTCAGTTCATGCAGGCTTATCCAACAATTTCATCCAACAAAAACATTTCCCCCTTCCTAATTCGGCCACTTGAGTTTCTATCTTCTGGAGTAATTTCAACACATATATTTTTCCTTCTTCATACTGTGTTTGTTCAAATATTGAAACAGAAGAATGAGGGTTATACACCCACAAGTCCATCACTAAAGGAAGGACCATTTCCTGAGAATGATTTTGCTTTAATTGGAGGCGAAGACTGAACACCTGAAAATGGCAATTATGCCTCTGTTACAAAGCCCCGCCACACAGTGAAATATTTTACCCCTAAATGAGAACCTTCTGTGTGCAGCTGTGATATAAAATATCTCATCAACAGAAGGTTTAGAGCACATGCCTAGCTGAAGCCAAGAGTCATTTCCTCATCATATGCATTTTTTACATCTCCCGCTTTGGTTCAGAGGTAGTAACAGAAGCATATTTTGTATTTCAGAATTATAACATGCCCAATCTAGTAGCGGAGCCAAGCCTGAACGGTAAGCAAACTTTCCTCCTTTATTTATTATTTTTTTAAAAGTCCTGATTTGGGTGATACACTGTGGAAGTCATTAACTATGACTCAGGTAGAAAAAACATAGAAATTCCTCCTTTTTCTCCCTTTTTTTTTTTGACAGTGATGGCAATTTAATAGCATTTGACTCCACTGAGTTACATGGCTCTTCCTGCGGCAATGAGAGAGGTTGTTTATCAAAATGATAAACAAGTTTTCATTTTCCTTCCTTGGCTGCATGAATATGATCAGAAGTCTAAGGCCATCAAGAATTCACTTATTCTGGCCACCAGGCAGACATTAAGCTATTCAGGACCATCTGTGCTTGAAAAGAGTTCTACTTAATGGACCTTCCTAGGGCAGGTCGGTCGTAATGAAGGCATGCGGGTGAGAGAGAGTGCACAAGTTGAAGCAGCAGCTAGTTGAAGCTCCTTGAATTTATAAGTAGAGGCCGGTGGATTCAAGAGGCAAAACATGTTTTCCATTTGAATACTCATAAAGTATTATGATAACCCTTGATTCCATTTGTTTCAGTTGTGACTTGGATGCTTCACATTAGCAGCAATGCAATAGCACGAGTGGATTTTATCTTAATCAGTTGTACTTATAATACTGGAGGGAGGGAGAAAATTTAGAAGAATAGCCTAGCTCAGGGTTAGGTAGATGCAGAGCCAGTCCTACCATTAGGCAGGTTGAGGCAGGTGCCTCAGGTGGTGGATGCAGAGGGCGGGGTTCAGGATTGAAGTGGTGGATGGTGCAATGTAACCCAGTTTGGGTCCCTTATAGCTTGCTGCCTTCAGAAGGAGGAAGTCCCATTTGCGCATGTCTAATAGTAAGTCATGGGAAGTGGGTGACGCTGTGGGTTAAACCACTGAACCTAGGACTTGTCAATCAGAAGGTTGGTGGTTCGAATCCCCACGACAGGGTGAGCTCTCGTTGCTCTGTCCCTGCTCCTGCCAACCTAGCAGTTCAAAAGCATGTCAAAGTGCAAGTAGATAAATAGGTACCGCTCCGGCAGGAAGGTAAACGGCATTTCTGTGCGCTGCTCTGGTTCGCCAGAAGTGGCTTAGTCATGCTGGCTACATGACCCAGAAGCTGTACGCCAGCTCCCTCGGCTAATAAAGCAAGATGAATGCCGCAACCCCAGAATCGGTCATGACTGGACCTAATGGTCAGGGGTCCCTTTACCTTTACCTAATAGGAAGTCTGTTCTGGCCTGTTTCAAATTGCATGTGTAGATTAAAATTAAAAAGTCTGGAGAATTCCTTAAGGGGGAAAAGCCCAAGTTACTTACAAGTTCATAAGATGGTCCAAGAGCTGCCATTAATTTCTCCATCCACCCCCTGCCACTCTCCCATTGTAGCTCCCCTCGCCTTACCCCCGCAAAGGGCTCCCCACAATCCGCTTCATAGGCATGTAAACTTGCTAAGATATATAAGGTTCTGGAGACTTTTACTAGGGAAAGTGGTGAGCAGAGGAAAGGCTAAGGCAAGCAAGAGACCCCTCCCTCCAACTTTCCCATGGATTAAAACATACGTGTTTGTTTCTTGGAAAATTAGATGGAAACTCACTAGGTAAAGGTAAAGGGACCCCTGACCATTAGGTCCAGTCATGGCCGACTCTGGGGTTGTGGCACTCATCTCACTTTATTGGCCGAGGGAGCCGGCGTACAGCTTCTGGGTCATGTGGCCAGCATGACTAAGCCGCTTCTGGCAAACCAAAGCAGCACATGGAAACGCCGTTTACCTTCCCGCCGCAGCGGTACCTATTTATTTACTTGCACTTTGACTTGCTTTCGAACTGCTAGGTTGGCAGGAGCAGGGACCAAGCAACGGGAGCTCACCCCGTCACAGGGATTCGAACCGCCGACCTTCTGATCGGCAAGTTCTAGGCTCTGTGGTTTAACTCACTAGGTACTTGCAAAATGGGATTCATCCTTCTGCAACAATAGTCCTCAGCAGCCTTAATTCCACAAATATTAGCCTACATGGCTGGTAGACCAAGCTGCATAGTGTGCTAATTGCACACTAAATTGTACACTAAATTAGAGTCAAATTGAACCCAATATTGATTTATGCAATATGTTAATAATTGCTTTGCGGTCTCTATCACCCAAACCTTTGTGCTATGAGAAACCTTGAATTCTACCATTTTCTTACTCCTTTAAGCCTGTTAAAATAATCAGGCTTCAGCTATGTCACCGTCATCTACCTCATTAGGAGGGAAGATGCTATTTTGACTAGTACGAAAGCTTGTGATTTATTTTGAGTTCGCAAGACATCAGTTGACGCCTCCACAAAATATTAGCGTCTTTAGACTTCAAGTCTATGTTCAAGCAACACGACAGTGACATAGACAGAGATTTTTTCCTGTTCATATCATGTTCAGCATGTGCTCTCAGGAAGCAATATGCAATAATGAAATTTTACAGACAGCTGCTGATCTCATGTCCTTTCATGAACACAGTGGAACAAGGCAAGGAAATGCTGAGAAAGACGTTTTGACAATGCACAAAACAATTGTGCACCAGAGTGGCTATGTTAGCAGGGTAACCCAGCTTTTCCTCCATTTGTACATGCGTGCAATTGCTGACACGGATTTGGGCATGTGGGTTAGTTGTGGGCACATAGCTGTCGACTTACAGATTTGAAAATAAGGAACCAGCAGACTCGAAAATAAGGGATCAGCAGCCAAAATAAGGGATCAACAATTACTTTGATAAAATACATATTTTGTTGCGTGCAAATGGCTTTAGGTACTTATTAGGTCCATAAATTCCCATATAGCATATATTCAAGCACAAAAAAACAGCAACAATTTGTTGCTGACAAAGGACAGCTGGACATAGAAAGGGCCCCATTACCTTCAGTAGCTTATTTAAGGGACATCATCAATAAGGGACAGCAGCGGGACATGGCGCTGGGATAAGGGACTGTCCCGCCAAATAAGGGACGCTTGACAGCTGTGTGTGGGCATCTTCTGAAAAATCCAGGATACATAGCAAATGATGGCACTCTTCCCATGAGCGTTTGGCAAGCGTACTACAACTGATATTAACATGTACTGTAAATAACACTGCCAAGACATTGGCAACAAAATACATATAGTACAGAATTCAATTCTGTATCGAATACAGAAGCAGTTCTGAAAATATCCAAAGTAACCTCGGCGTGAGACAGACGAGGCATGATTGATGGAAGAGGATGAGGCTGCCAATGTAGTAACGATTTCAGCAAGCGTGAGCAGTCTAACTAGGCCCTTTGCTTTTTGTTTCTGTTTTAAAATATAGAGCAAGTTGCCTTAGTAATTTTTGATTAGTATACGGGATATAAATATTAGGGACATGCACCAACTACAAGATTCTCTTTGGATCCTGATTCAGCACTTTGAAAAGCAATCTGCCTTGCTCAGAGGTGCTTCAAAGCCTTTGTGAAGTAGACACACATTGGAGAGCTGATAACTTGTGTATATAGAATCAAAGAATTGTTGGATGGGACCATGAGGGCCATCTAGTCCAATTGCCTGAAATGCAGGAATCTTTTGCCCATTGTGGGGCTTGAACCCACAACCCTGAGATTAAAAATCTCATGCTCTACCAGCTGAGCTCCCAAAATCTGCTTGATTCCACCACCCCTCCTTTCACTATTTGGAAATATATTTAAAAAATGGCTATAATATATATATTGGCTTGACAAAAGTGAGTGAAACTTGCAGACATACCATCTCTTCCAAAACAAACATGAGTCTGACCAAACTGTGGGAGCCAGTGGAAGACAGGAGTGCCTGGCGTGCTCTGGTCCATGGGGTCAGGAAGAGTCAGACACGACTAAACGACAACAAGGTTCAGGGGCTTTTGTGATGGACATATTTGATTATTATTTTTTAGTAGAAGGAGACATCTATGACTTTTTTAAAAAATTGGGGGCAAAATTGGGTAAAATTTGCAGGCAAGATTGTCCATTTGAGAGGCTGAATCCTGCCATTTTTTTAAAGAAAGGTTGGCTACAACAGTCTCTTTGAAGTTTTAGGGTGGGTTAAAAAGGAGTAAGTTTATATTCTCTAAAGTTGTGTCAGCAACTGGTGTGAAAACTGTAGACATGAGAGAATTGACCCCGCATATTATTGCCAAATTGCCGACAAATTGGTCCAGGAGCTTTCATGCTAGGCATCTTTAAAACTGATTTTGAGGTGGGAAGAGCTAAGAGATTTGCTTTCCAGGTGAAATAATTCTCTCTCGTTACTGTCAATCTCAAGAGTTTTCTCTGTGTCTTCCACACTCTGTTGTTTGCACCTTCCCCCATCTATTACCCCTAGTGTTATAGTAAGCTTGGAGACATTACTTCGTCTTTAATCAGGTACTTGACTGCAGCCTGTTTTAAATGTTTGAACTGAGACATCACAAAATGCTTTACAGTAGCTCAGGTTGCCTCATAGAGATCCATTTATAGCTAACAAGCCCCAGATCATAGAATCACAGAAGGAATCAAGTTGAATGTCCTGCAATGCTAAATCACAGCTAAATCCCTCCAAGTCATCCCACTTCACACCAGGATTTGAGATTTATGTACTTTATGCCATGATCATGAAATTCTCTGAGCGTTGTTTCTTACATGGCCAAGATGGAATGATCAATGCATTAAAAAAAGGTATCGGTTGGCTGCAAAAGTTTGCAGAAATACAAAAGTATCATTAGCAAAGAAAATAGGGTAGGAGACTCCAAAATTAGCCTCTGAGAACTGAGCGCTCTCACTGTCTGCAATTGTGATAAAGGTTGCACACCACCATCAATCTCTGCTGAATGGAAGAAAGATTCTAGGCAGTTCCAGACGCTCACCTGGGAATGTTTCTGTTGGGAAATTGAGGCATGGTGGCAGCTAGTATGTTTAAGAAATATAGTTAATTTAACACATATTTACACCCTTTGGTAGAGGTGGTGTAGAAATTTACACCCCAAGAGTGTCTCTCATTGCCCCTCTCATAGCTTCAGCAAGCTTGGGTCCAAAGTAGCAGTCAGTCATGGCTCCTGGTTTCTCAGTGCAACCTCCTCCAGCCAGCGCCTCTTCCTGCTTCCTCCTTCTTGTTCCCAGAACACCATTAGATTTCAAAAAAAGGGCACCTTTTTCTGTGACATCACACACACCGCATCACCTTGGCAGCCTCCCAAATTTCCTGTCTTTGTCTACTCCTCAGTTCAAGGATGGAGGGGGGAAGACAAAAACTATTTGCTTTGTCAATGGCCCCTAAGGGCCAGTACCTGGCTCCGGTGGCGCTGTGGGTTAAACCACAGAGCCTAGGACTTGCCGATCAGAAGGTCGGCGGTTCGAATCCCCGCGACGGGGTGAGCTCCTGTTGCTCGGTCCCTGCTCCTGCCAACCTAGCAGTTTGAAAGCACGTCAAAGTGCAAGTAGATAAATAGGTACCGCTCCGGCGGGAAGGTAAACGGCGTTTCCGTGTGCTGCTCTGGTTCGCCAGAAGCGGCTTAGTCATGCTGGCCACATGACCCGGAAGCTGTACGCCGGCTCCCTCGGCCAATAAAGTGAGATGAGCGCCGCAACTCCAGAGTCGATCACGACTGGATCTAATGGTTATGGGTCCCTTTCCCTTTCCCTTTCCCTGGCTCCCTGCTGTTTCTCAATGGCTCTGCACTTAGCCAAGCTGGTACATAAGCTGGTGTATAAGCTAAGCCATGAATTTCTTGTCTGGCACAGTTCTGCAGCTTAAATTTTCCCTTCATATCCCAAATATTATCTAAATACTTTTGTTTATTAATTTCTCCCGTTCAATTAGCAGTCTCTGGTTCCCTAGATCTATGACAATATGTTCGTTTTTGGTGTGTGTCTCTCTGTGTGTGTATGTGTAAAAACAAAAGAGTGGGGGAAGATGGCATGGAATGTTCCGGAAAAGGGCACAGTTGGCCTGAATCCTGGAGCGTTCTGCACTGCAACATCTTGTTGTAGGTCACACCTGCGGTGCACACAAATAAACGGGAGCGTCTATGTTCATGCAGCAGCTCATAAGATTACGCAGCGATACAACATCACCTCATCCAAACACTCATCCCTAGTCATAAAACTTAATCCAGTTTATATATAATATTCTACCATGATGACAGCAGAGATAAAGCTGCATCTGAGGATTTGTAGTGCATAAAGGCCTATTGTCAATTCACCCTGTTCTTTAAGGAAAATGATTCACTCCACATACTGCAATCCTTTTTTCTTTTTTTGGTGTGTGGTCATTTGCTAAAACACACATTCATTCATTTAATTATTAGCACAATTTTATGAGTGGTCCATATCGCGAGGGGAAAAAACGAGGTGCCTCATCCATTGAGAAATTCTCCACAATGCTGCTGTTTAAATGTCTCTTTGCTATGGGTCATTAAGCTTGGCAATGGAAAATATATATATATTCTCAGTGGAATGACTAGACTCTCTAGATAGGTAGTCTTTCTTACCATGCTAAAGCTATTTGATGACAAAAAGGGCTTAAAAAAAATAATCCAAAGAGTACAACTTTTTTTTTTTTTTTGCGGGGCGAGGTGAGGATGGATAGGAAGACGCAGTAAGCCTAAGCAAAAACAAGCAGATGAAAGGCATGTGCACATAAATCTCCTATTTGCTCACAGCATAAAAAATAACAACTCGCTCCTGGCAGGATATAGAGAGGGCTATAAATGATGGCTATAAAAACAACCTAATTAACACCTGAATTGGTTCTCCTGGGTTGCATTTGCAGCCAGAGTATGGTTCTCCTGATTTTGCTTGTCTTGATGTTTTGCTGCTTCGGGTTATTATAGGAATAATATGGCATTGGCGAGCACCCTGTCAGATTGCTTCTGAGAGCATAGGCGAGGCAGGCCCAGCCTCCTACAAACAGGCCGAGCCCATTTTTATCCCGCATGCTGCCTCAAAGCCTCTGACACGTCAAGACGAAAAACTTGTTTTCTGGTGCGTGATCGCATCCCCAAAAGACGTGCTCATGAGAGCATGGCACCCCAAAATGCACATTTTGGGGAGCAAGGTGAGCTCACGGCCCCGACTCAAAACATTTGGGGGAGGGAGGGCAGGGGAGGGCAGATCACTGAGTGAGACTGCAGTGCCCCAAATGGGTGCTGTGCTCTCTCAAAAAAATGGGATGTCCCAGTATTATCAGGACAGTTGAGGGATACTGTATGCTCCCTCCCTCCCCATCAACAGCATAAGAGAGGCTCACATGGCGCCATCATTACATGTCCTCACACACGAGGCAAAAACATTCATCTTTACCCAGACCTATGGCTATTGGATTTGATAGAAGAGCTTGGATTTGATATCCCGCTTTATCACTACCCTAGGGAGTCTCAAAGCGGCTAACATTCTCCTTTCCCTTCCTCCCCCACAACAAACACTCTGTGAGATGAGTGAGGCTGAGAGACTTCAGAGAAGTGTGACTAGCCCAAGGTCACCCAGCAGCTGCATGTGGAGGAGCAGGGAATCGAACCCGGTTCACCAGATTACAAGTCTATCGTTCTTAACCACTACACCACACTGGCTCTATTAAATAATCTGTGCTCTGTTAAAGTGTGGGGGAGAGGACTGTTATCATTATGATTATTTTACTATTAGGCTTTCTGTCAGTATGCTTTTTACTGATGTTTTTATTATGTTTTTATCACTGATGTTTTCTAATGTGTTTATAATGTTGTACACCACCCTGAGATCTTTTGATAGAGGGCAGTATATAAATTGCAACAACAACAACAACAACAACAACAACAAGCACCACTTTGGGCAGAGATCGGCTGGTTTACAGATCTCCCAATCTGAAGTGCCAATCAACTGATCAGCCCTTTAGGCAGGTATTGAGAGAGCAGTTTATAGCTCCCTATTGTGTGTTGTTGTTTTTTGCAGCCACGCTTTTAACTACCCTACACCTGATGTCATATAGGATATCCAGTGTGGGGCAGGTGAGAGTGGCTTGGGGGAAACAGCCCCGTGGGGCAAACTGTGACCTGAGTCTGACCTATTATGGTCCTGGCACCAGAGGTCCCCCAGCCCTCTCTTCCGTATCATTGCAAATTCTGGAACACAATCCCTATAATCTTTTGGTTTATGAACACACTGCCGTCATTAAATCATTGAGGGATCAAAGCCTCACAGCTGTAATTCGTCAAGCATTAAAAACAAACAAGAAATGGCAACTGAAAATGGGAGTTTGCTAATATCCAGACTGAAGAAGCAAGGGAGGAAGAGATCTTTGATTTCGGTGTTTATAATGATAACTCGAAAGTGAAATAATCCTAAGGGTAGTGTCTCCTTTTGTGGAGAGGAAGAGAAGCATAATATTATTATATGCAGATTATGCTTTGATGAGATCGCCAAGAGATAAACACGTCCTGTGATAAGATTGTTCTGTAAAGCAATTAGCCTATGAAAAAGTCTTTGAGCTGCTTATGGAGGAGACTAACAAGGTTTAGGGGAATATTTCTGCTCACAGCTTTACACTTGCACAAACTTGGTGGTGTGCGAGAGTGTGTTTTAATAAAGCAGTCAGATAAGGCCTGTAAAAATAACAAAGTCCATAAAGAATGCACAGTGACAAGGAGCCTGTGATTTTAGAGATACTGATGACAGACTGATATACGAAGTTGCTAGCGGTGCACAAGTTAGCATTAATCTTCCAAAGAATGTTAATAAATAAACTAACAAAAGGGGCTCAGAACTGAAAGTCCTTGGTCAATACATCAAAGAGAGGCGAGAGGACTGAATCGATGGGCTCCCTTGTTAAACGTGGCAGGAAGAGTTGGCTGTCTTGCTTTGTGGCTTAATCATATCGCAGGATTGGTGAAGTGATTGTAAATCAAGGCATTTGCAAAACAAAAATACAGAATATAAGTAACTAAGAAGACAAGAATCAAGGATGGAGGTAAGCACAGCAAAATCTGGAGCGTGTCAGAGACAGATTTCTTGGCAATATCTATGCGAGTTGTATCAAACAAAGTCAACCCGTTCCCACAACAGCTACTGTTTGTGCATCTGAACTTCCTCTCCCTCTCCTCTCCCTGTGTAAGGATGAGGGAGAAATTCGATTCAAGCTGGATTTTTCAAGTTTGCACTGAAACAATACAAGAATCGAAGCAGAGCCATCCTCTGAATTCTGCTATGCGTTTCTCCAATCAAGCAAGGTGAAAGAAAATGCACATATTTGGGGAAAGTGTGCACAATGTTTTGTTGTCAGAAAAGAATGAGAGCTATCCAGAACTATTCCTTGTGTGCTTGCTGGGTTCTGCAGACACAGCAGCTATCCTAGCAAAACTAGCTAAGGATGCATTACATCAAAATAAGATCTTTAGGATGCAGCTTCCCTATCAGTCTCTAGGAGAAGGTTTTCAATAAAAGCCGACCTGACTAGTGTCTACAGGGTAACAGCACCCAGATACACTTGACAATGGAGACTCAAAACATTCCATTAAAAAGCAAGGCTTGGACGTGCACTGTCAATTGGTGTGAAGGTTTTGGGTGGTTAGGAAATTGAAGAGAGAGTGGCAACTTTTCAAAGCCATCCCACGAGTTTGCATGCATACAGTGAAATGCAGGGGTGTCTGTCGGCCAGCAAAAAGGACACTTTTGGTGGAATGGGTTGCTCCTGCTTCATAGGGTTGAAGGAACCCACTGAGCGGATTTGGGTGAACAGGGTGGGGTCTGAAGGGAGAGGACAGGAAAGGGATTTCTGTTGCATCGGCAGAAATCCATTTGCACATTGATGGATGCTACTCATAAAAAGTCACATGAATACTGGCTTCCAGTGCACTATTCCAGACACAGTTTTTTATCCAGCATTAAAGGAGGAAAGCTTGTACAGGTCTGTAGGGGTGCAATCCTAATGTATTCATATCTGGGTGTGCCCCACTGAAATCAGGGACTTAATTCCAAGTAAACAGGCATAGAATTGCATGGCAAATAACCTTTCAGGTTTGCCAAAATACAATTTCTCCTCCATATCCAAAATGTTTTAAGGAGAACGTCTGTCTGAGCCTCATATCCAACAATAAGTACACTACAAGAGTTGTTTACAGGGCTTTTCCACCGCCACCACCCTCCATGGTAGATGCTACATCTTACCTACATATGGGATGCTGATCAAGATAGAAGCTAACATTACAGGCAAGATAGACACCCCTCTATTGGGCACAGATAATGTAAGTACATGAATATCTTTGTTAAAAAATGTGTTCTGAATGTTCGACAATTTTCTTATCGATCTGGTTAATGCCTTGCAAAAGTGAGCAGGATAGTTCTTGTGACAAAGTCCAGTCATCTGTGAACAGCTAATGCTACTCACAATCTCCTCCGTTTCTCTTGTATACTTGCTGTCCATAAAAGCTTGCTTTGTTGGTACTGAATGATTTGAAATGCTCATATCGCCAGAGCCAGAACAGGATGATTAAAATAAATGCACCCAGGAGCCCAAGACTGAAAATAACAGCCATTGAAGGGCTATTGAATCAATTCAATTCAACTCAATCCAATGATTGATTCAATTCAATGCAACACTCACTCCAGGTAGCCATTGGTTTTGATATTTAGTGGGAATGGTGCCAGATTTTCTTAATTGGGAGAATTTGGAAATGAACTTCCCTAATTTGGAAAAAAAACACTTGGCAATGATGAGATAGGCCAACATAGAATTATAGAATAATAGAATCTTAGAGTTGGAAGGGACCCAATGGTCATCTAGTCCAACCCCCTGCAATGCTGGGGGTCTTACTGGGGAACATCCCCCTAGTGTTTGGCTTAGCTTGTAAATAGGTTACTTTGGCACCAATGGTCCCCTTTCTGTTCTGCCACTGGACTGACTCCATCTTCCTTATCCTCTTGCATAGGCTCACCTGTAAAGACACAGGTGAGACAGATGTAGTGTGCCAAAATATACCTAGCAAGGGAAGGAGGAGATAAACCAGTTGCAGGACCTTCTTGAAATTTCCTATGTTCCCAGTGACAACATGTATTTATAATCATCCATCTGTTTTTTCTAGAAAAATAAATAAATCTCCAAGTGGTTTACAGCATTCAAGCATAAATCAATACCATTTCTGTATACATAAATATCAAAAATACCAGCCTGTAGGATCCAGTATTAATGACTGGGAGCAGCCCAAGCAAAGAAGGGTGTTCTCCGTAAATCTCAGAAGCACACCACTGTCAATCTCTCTAGTATAACAGGGAAGGAAAGTATTCTAAAGGATAAGAGCCAGCATGGAGAAGTCCATTTCCATGTTACTGAACAGGTGGAAGTCTGCAGGTTGTGGCAACAGCCAACAAGACATCATGCTAGGAACTTAATGATCTAATGAGTCTATATGGGGAAGGCTTTCCTCCACTTCCCCTGTGCTTGCTATGGGCATGTGGGGCAAGGGGAAACAGGAGGGGGCAGGGAAGGATGCTCTCATGTGATGATGCATGGAGCACTGGCCTTAGTCACATTTAAGGACATCCCCTCAGAGAACTATAATTCCTAGAATGGTTTAACAACCAATCCCTCTTCATAGGGAAATCTTTAGTTAGTTCCCCTTCACGCCCCTGGAATAGGGGTGAGAGAATTATGAAAGCAATGCCAAGAGAAAGTTTTTAAGAAGACAAATGACTATAAGGAATCAAAGATGTCTTACCAGTTTTTACATGTTATAAACATGTTTTTATTTTATTCTTAATGGCATTGCCTTATCATTTCCATGTTTGCCATCATGGGCTCCACTGAGAGGAGAAACAGGAATTTTAAAAAATTGCATGAGTCAACAGAGCAAGGGAACAGGTGATTTGTCAGCCTCAGTTTCTCCCTCTCTCCCTACTCACCAAAAGTGCTAAGAACTGCTAAGTGAAACATGATTCAAAATGCATCTGTTTCTTTCCTACCTATTTCCTTCTGTCAAAGTTGTAGATTTCCTATCCTGAAGGGTGTGAAAAGTTTTCACAAAGGACAGAACACTGAACTCAATTATTTCCAACCAGGTTTGATAACAGGAGCAGGGGTAGGCAGGCGGGCAGGCGGGCAGGCGGGGGGACGGAGACAGTGGAAAATGACAATGAACAACAAGATTTCAAAGGCTTATTGTGGAGGTCGCCAGAGAGATAAACTCGCCATTCCATCTTGCCAGATTCCATTCACTCCGAAAACTTCAGACAACTGTCTGGCACTTCTGGATCGACATTTGCATACACGTTTGTTTGCTTTTCAATATAATTAGCTTTTAAAGTCTTACTGGGGAACTGAACAAATGCATTGTATAGTCCCCCAAAACAATGCAACATGGATTGTTTGCATTTGAATTAATTTGCTGCCCGGTACTGAGGCCGTATCTGCCGAGCGAACGCTTAATGTTGAACATTAATTATACAAACAAAAGAAATGGTGCAAAGCCTGTTGTCTTAGTTTGTTCTCCCCAGATTAAGATTGTTTGTGTTGGAGGTTTTCCACCCTAAGTAAATTACTAAATGTGACTGCTTGGGAAAGTTGATTCTTAAGATGACGTAAAATGTGCCCTGATCAATGCCTTGTGCAAACAAGCTCCCAACTGATGCTCTTCGCAGTCCAGCTGCTGTTAATATTCCTCTAATTGTGGCTCTGAGTTATTTCAGATGTTTTAGGTGTTACCCTGATGGAGTGATAATCACAGCTCCCTGGTCTCTAGTTACCCAGCTCAGCAATGCCATCTTTCCCATTCAGTGCAACATCACTCATCTTCCTTTACTGCAGGGCTGACTAGCAAATGAATCGGTCTCACAGCTCAACAGGGTTCTCAGAACCTATTCCAAAGTTGCATTCCTTGTTGAATGGCATGTAAGAAAACTGATGCAGAATGGTCCCAAATGGCACATCTTTGTAACTTCTGACAGGTCTGGAGAAGGTCCTGTGAAGTTTGAAACTACACCAGTTGCAGTTCTACAGTTGACTGATAGAACCAGCTGGAAACAATACTTTGAAATTTTCTCTGTTTGCTTAGGAATACGTCATTCATTGCTTTCCTCCATGTGACTTCTACAGTCAACATGAAGTCACCTTCCAAAACAGGCATCCCCAAACTCTGCCCTCCAGAAGTTTTGGGACTACAATTCCCATCATCCCTGACCACTGGCCCTGTTAGCTAGGGATGATGGGAGTTGTAGTCCCAAAACATCTGGAGGGCCAAGTTTGGGGATGCCTGTTCCAGAATATGGCTGTGCCAACTGGGGAAGTAGGACTCCCATCTCCTCTCCTCCTTCCTTGGGGAGAGGAGCATAGCAACAGACTCTGGGTAAGGCATTAGCCCACCAAGAGGGTGGAAGGAACCGAACTCAGGGGGGGGTACAGATTGGTCACCCAGGACCTGGTGGCATTCCCATTATTGGGAACAGATACAGGGTCCCTGATGTAGTGAGCATCCGCAGTCTTGCATGCCACAATTGTGTCCTGAGTGAGAACACCTTGCCCCATCTTTAAAAGGTGGGAGGGTGGGTGTGCCAACTTGTTGGGACAACCCAATCACTTCCATGGAGCTCTGAACTCATGCCTGATCTTGAACTCTTTAAACATGGACTGTTGCGCGTAGCCTGGCTAGCCTTTACTGTTCTGAGCAGTGACTTTCTGAGACTCATCTGCTTTATTCAATATCTCTTCCTTACTCTCAAGTAAGAGTCTCTGTCACTTTGGTTTGGGCAGGAGCCAAGACAGATGCTCTTATCAGCCACATGGTATTTCTGTTTCATAGGGCAGCCCTAAGCAAGTTTATTTAGATATATAAGCTCTATTAAGCTCAGTTTCGCATACTCCAAAGTGTTTAGGATTGCACAGTAAGGTGTTCTTCAAAAAACCTCCAATATTATACACCAAACACATATAGGGTTCCTAACTACTCTGCTTGTGTTACTGTTAAGGAACTTTCAGCATGCATTCTAGTTTTGTTTTGATTTTTTATATATAAAAAAATCATATATATTATTACTGCTACCACTCAGAAGATTCGCAAATGTAATCTTCAGCATAGCAATCGTTCAGGAATGCTTGCAATTCAAGGCCATTGTCAGAGGGCTGTGTATTATATCTGAAGTGGCAGAGTGTGAATACTTGACATGGGGCTTTTTGTGGAAGAAGCTTTATTCATGCCAAGCCTCTTCTGCTGAATGCCATCTATGCCTACGAGGTATTGTGTGTCAGGAAGGGATATGTCAATGCCTTTCCACAATGCTGCTTGATTCCTGATGCCAATCATCAAAAGGAAAACAGAAAATAAGTAAAACGCTATGGCCCTTGTAGATTTCCCCACAGAGATAGGAGATGTCAATTCTTCTCCCATACACCATTGCAGGGCAAATATCTATGTATCACATCTATCTATTTATTTGTGAACACTCACAAGCTACTACCTGTCCACTTTTTTCACCCCAAGTCCAGCTTTTTAAATCGAACAACAACAAACCAGCTAAGTTTGCGTGGTCAGCAAAGTGAAAAAAAAGTCCATTGCATGCAGGGCTGGTTTAACCATCACATTAAATAACCCACAGACAATAAGAAGAAGAAGAGTTTGGATTTGATATCCCGCTTTATCACTACCCTAAGTAGTCTCAAAGCGGCTAACAATCTCCTTTCCCTTCCTCTCCCACAACAAACACTCTGTGAGGTGAGTGGGGCTGAGAGACTTCAGAGAAGTGTGACTAGCCCAAGGTCACCCAGCAGCTGCATGTGGAGGAGCGGGGACGCAAACCCGGTTCACCAGATTACAAGTCTACTGCTTTTAACCACTACACCACACTGGCTACACACAAACTATGCTGCAGCTAGCGGGGGATTTGTAATATAGAGAAGACTGCTTTCCTGTTCTGTACTTTCAACTACTCTGCACCTCAGGCTAACACAAGAGTCTGTTATTTATAAGGCAGAGGGCAGCAGTCAGGAGAGGAGTCAGGAGAGGAAGGAGTGCCTCCATGCATCTGATCTGTTTTGGAGTCTCTCAGCTTTTCAGTGAACACATGGAGGAGGGGATGAGCAGGATCGTGTTGTTTCACTCCAGTGATGGAACTGGAGGTGGTGTGGGGACCACCCCCTCTGCCTTATCCTAAATTTCTACAGCATGAAAAAAAAATTTTTTGAATGAAAACTGGCATACAGTGGGTTGAAGAGAAGCTATATGAAGTTCCATATTCAATGTAGTAGTTTAGAACAGGCATTTTATGAACAAGAGAGCAAACATATATCTATAACACTCATCAGCTGAGTTTGCCTTTCTGTAAGTGGAAGCCTTGCTCTTAAGATTCTATTCACCTCAAAGATCTAGTAAGGTATTATCACCCCAGATATCTGTCCCAGCCCTGCACCTTCAGCTATCCTCGCATTCTCCCTGTGAAAACCCCTAGCACTAAGATAACACTGAACCCTTGTGGAATCATGGTGTTTTTTAGGATTCCTAAGCATTTCTCTTAAATAGCTCTGTTAGGGAACTCCATACCTGCCAGGTTTAGAGCATCCCTGTTTTTCACAAGTACAGTATGACACACCAATGCCTCTGAACTTCACTTCAGACTTTATCAGCTGCGACCAGCTGATGTTTCCTTCAACTCCCAGATAGCAGTGTTTTGGAAATGTGTCTCTTCTGGCTTAGAATTATTATTATTATTATTATTATTATTATTATTATTATTATTATGTCACTTTATCTTGCCCAAAGCAACCCAAAGTGATTTACAGACAACAAATATGGATCTCAAGGGGCTGCTCACCTTTCCACAAGGCAAACATGGTGACTTTCCATGCTAATTTCTAGCTCTGATTAAGTGAGTTTCCATTGTGAACAGCACAAACAGTCTGGTATAACATGTAAAAAAAAATTTAATGCATGCACCTGTGGTACACATATTTTAATGTGGTATATTTCATATCATATTTTCTCTTTTATGTATCTCTGATGACCTAGTTTGAAGGGGCCAAGGTGTGGTCATGCAATGTGAGGGACTGGTCTGAAGAGGAGAGTTGGGAATTGTCCCCTCCTTCCTCTCTGCTTCTTTCAGAGTAGGAGGGGGTGTGGGAAGAATTGCCTCCCCCCTCTCCTGTAGCTGCAAGAGGAGACGGACACAGGGATGAATTACGACAAGACACAGAGCTGCCAAGTCATGAGGTATTGGGGGAAGGAGGGGAAGTTGGAGAACAGATAGCAGATACTTCCTTAGAGAGCCTGGGAACTCCACACACACACACACACACACAAACACACACACAGACAGACAGTCTCCAAGGATGCGTGGGTCACTTAGAATTCACGAACAAAGAGCACAATGATGTTTGACTCCTGAGACTTCCCGTAGGGACACAGGGTGTTGTTGGGGAAGAAAAAGGAGGGGATCAGATTGAGCAACAGCATGCTGATGTCCAGGACTAGATTCTTGTCTTGCTCCACATTTGCTGAATAAAACCATAAATATGAACTTTCTTGTTTCTTCTTTTTTTCCCGTAAATAATTTTTCATTCATTTTCCAATTAAAAACATTCATATTAATAACAAATCAAATCAAATCTTGCCACATTAAACAAACAAACAAACAAACAAACAATACAGCCAATTATAAAGTTTGAATTAAATAATTTCAAGGGGTACTTCCCATGTTCTGATTTTCAAGAGCTAATGTCCTTCATTTATTTCCTGCTTTCTTGTTTCCCAATTTTTCTGATCTTGATATTAACCATCCTCCTCTCTTGGTCAACCAGTCTCTGGTATGTGACTCTCCATCTTGTTTTGTTTGACGGTTCCATATTTCTATAACCTTGTTTCTTCTTTGATCCTGGAGGCTGCCAGGGAAGGAGGGAATCCCTCGAGCCCAACATGCAAGCAGGGGTTGGTACCTGAGTACAGACCAAGAGAATGGCTTTTGGATGGTTGATATTGGGATCCTACCATACAAGCCATACAAACTATACGTACAAGGTCCGTATAGTTAAAGCCATGGTTTTCCAGTAGTGATGTACGGAAGTGAGAGCTGGACCATAAAGAAGGCTGATCGCCGAAGAATTGATGCTTTTGAATTATGGTGCTGGAGGAGACTCTTGAGAGTCCCATGGACTGCAAGAAGATCAAACGCATCCATTCTGAAGGAAATCAGCCCTGAGTGCTCACTGGAAGGACAGATCCTGAAGCTGAGGCTCCAATACTTTGGCCACCTCATGAGAAGAGAAGACTCCCTGGAAAACACCCTGATGTTGGGAAAGATTGAGGGCACAAGGAGAAGGGGACGACAGAGGACGAGATGGTTGGACAGTGTTCTCGAAGCTATCAGCATGAGTTTGACCAAACTGCGGGAGGCAGTGGAAGACAGGAGTGCCTGGCGTGCTCTGGTCCATGGGGTCACGAAGAGTCGGACACGACTGAACGACTAAACAACAACAACCTTACAAGCCTTTGCATCCCAGTGTCAATATGGCAACTGGAGTGGTGACATTTTTAAAAATGGTGGGGCTCATGTACTTTGAATTGGCATATAGAAGAAGAAAGGTATAGGAGCTCTGTCCTTTTTTTCACCTGGCTGCCGTAACAACAACTCATAGTATCACACTGTTAGTCATTTGGCAGTTTTCCTACATTAGTGTCAATCTGTCTAGCTAAAGTAATTTTAAATAACAGATTTTTACTTCTTATTGGCAAAATGATAAAATGGATGCTATTATATGCAACGAAGGGGGGGGGCAAAGAAAGGGTGAATTGCAGTATGCTATTATTTCTCATGGACTTTGCATCTCTTTGATTTAAAAGCATTAGAGGTTACTGTTCAAAGCTTTACAAATAGTAACTATGGTTTAAAAAATTGCTGTTTTCATTAGAAGATAATAAAACTTTTTTTCTACTTCTCTTGTGTTTTGTTGTCAACATGGTAATGTACAGCACAATGATTTCCCATTCAGCATAAAATGCTAGGATTTCCATATAAATCAGGTTCTTTTTAACGTCGTCGTGTCTTAGCATGATGCCAAGCTGTGAATTTAAGTAGTGGCATGTGTCATATTTGTTTGTATAGACTGTATTTCAAGTGACTAACGACAACAATATTAGCAATATAAATTTGACAAATTTCAGCCTACCGAGTGAGCTGTTTTGATAAATATTGTATTAAGTGACAACCCTGCTGAGTAGCTAATGAGGTGGTGGTGCCCTTTTCCTTCTATCTGTGGACCCCCCTTTTGACTATCGGTTTTTATTGGGTGACAGCTGAAGTTGGGATCTTGTTATTGACGGAAGCCGCGCGTTAGCGGTGACAGTGCGGCTGCTGGGGTAGGACTAATGGCTGAGATGTGTCACTTATTACGGCAAGAACAAAGCAACAAAGCAGAAGCCAACTTCTGAAGCTGAGACTGCATCTTCTACCGTTTGAATGGCATTCTCCAAAATATCATTTTTAAAAGGGCATTTTCAAGAGCACTTAACACACACAAGCATCTCAACCTGATTTTGTAAATGAAAGGTATATTTCAAAGTTGACAATGCCAGCTCCCTACTCTATTAAGCGTGGAGGTGCAGAACATGCTGGCATAACTTCTGGCTTATGCAAGATCTCAGGATTTGGGCTAGTTGAATTATTATTATTATTATTATTATTATTATCAGTTGCATTTAAGAATGACTTCCTATGAAGTGCCTGGATGCAACTTTACAATACTTTAAATACATATGTGACACAACTGCACATATAAAAGGAATGAAAAACCATTACAGTGGTACCTCAGGTTAAGTACTTAATTTGTTCCGGAGGTCCGTTCTTAACCTGAAACTGTTCTTAACCTGAAGCACCACTTTAGCTAATGGGGCCTCCTGCTGCTGCCGTGCCGCCGGAGCACGATTTCTGTTCTTATCCTGAAGCAAAGTTCTTAACCCGAAGCACTATTTCTGGGTTAGCGGAGTCTGTAACCTGAAGCGTATGTAACCTGAAGTGTATGTAACCCGAGGTACCACTGTATGTATATGAAAACCCTTCCAAATCCAATATAAATATCAACAGAGAGAGAGAGATAGATCCACTTAGGCTTGTATAAATTCTTCATTTGAAATGGTAATAAAGACATCACCAGATTGATATATAATGGGAGGATGTTACAAAGGACCTGAGTCAAGCATCATCTGAAACATGGCCACTGATAATATGGTCTCTGCAAAATATCCCCTTTAGTGAAGAGTGCAGTAATTGGTTGGGAACATAAAGGATGAGAAATTATCTTTTAGGTATTCTGGTTCCAATTCTACAGGGCTTTGTACAACCATACCAGCACCTTAAACTTGGTAGCTACTTAGAAAGCGAGTCTGCTTTCTAATTCATTAGAAAACAAAAGCAAAAACCATTTTTTAATAGTTCTCTGTCAATGGCCTAGAACATGGGTAGGCAAACCATGGCTCGGGGGCTGAATCCGGCTCAATTTCCTTCCCAATCCAGTTTACGGACTGTCCGGGAATCAGCATGATTTTATATGCGTAGAATGTGCGCTTTTATTTAAAATGCATCTCTGGGTTATTTGTGGGGCATAGGAATTTGTTCATTATTTTTTTCAAAATATAGTCCGGCCCCCCAGTGAAAAAGTTTACTGACCCCTGGCCTAGAACAAGGAGGGAGTATGTTGCAAACGGAACATAAGCTGGTCCATTTTCTTTAGATGAGATGTGGGGCCCTCCAGATGTTGCTGAACTATAATTGGCCACACTTGCTGGAACTGAGGGGTGTAATCAGCCCCCTCTGGAGGGCCAAAAGTTCCCCATGCTTGATATAGGCAGTTCAGTCAACACTGTCTCTTTTGGTTTTCAGATGGGGGGCGTCTTCCAAACCCTGCCAAACCTGAGACCTTTCTGCCTACGAAAGATGAGATCTGTTGTTGAGCTATGGCCATTCCCCAAATGACGGAGACTTAGAAAGCGACCTTATTAGATCAGACTTTAATAGAGTGGTACCTCGGGTTAAGTACTTAATTCATTCCGGAGGTCCGTTCTTAACGTGAAACTGTTCTTAACCTGAAGCACCACTTTAGCTAATGGGGCCTCCTGCTGCCGCCGCGCCGCCGGAGCATGATTTCTGTTCTTATCCTGCAGCAAAGTTCTTAACCCAAGGTACTATTTCTGGGTTAGCGGAGTCTGTAACCTGAAGTGTATGTAACCTGAAGCGTATGTAACCTGAGGTACCACTGTATTTAACTTGTGTGGCATCTGCTCTCCAATGTTTCAGACGGGGCTCATTCCTAGTCCTACTTGAAGAAGTCAGAGATTGAACAATGAACCTACTGCGTACAAAGATGATATTCTGTTACTGAACTACAGCCTTACATCCACACATATTTTGGGGGGACAGCTCCCCCCAAACCACAATAAAACAACTGAGATTAAAAAAAACCAAACCGCAGCAGCAAGTACTTGAGCAGAATTTTTTAACATTCGTTTTAAAGGAGGAGTTAAAAGTGACACATGTTATATAACCCTAGGGTAATATGAAAAGGGACTTTGCAAGGTATTGACAGAAGAGGAGGCAGCAGGTGAGCTTCCAAGCAGTGGAGAGTGTTAAGTTGTGGGTGAACATATCAGACGACACAGCAATTCTTCAGACAGCTCTTGTTTATTCACAGGCCAGGACAGAACTGAACTGAAGGGTTCAGTCAGCCTGCTTATATAAAGCTCCAGTACAATGTTACTGTAACAACTTTCTACCACTATCCAATCACTGAACGTCACTTTTGATCCCTTATTTGCATAACTATCTACAGTATCACCCTGCTGGCCCAGGGTGAGAACTTCAGTACATAACAGAGACAATCCAAGGAAGTTTGCTGTAGGTGAACGTGGTGTGAGCGCAAGTTGGGATGATGAAATGGAAACGTTTCAGGTTCGTATAACATTTTTGAATCATCCCCTATGTTAAAAACACACTAACAGGAAACTAGCAAAGGAAATTGAAATCAAAGCAACCTTCCTGACATATTTGGGGGGGGGGGTAGTTTGGATAGCATTTACAAAATGGTACCCATGCCTATAACTGGGAGTGGCTCCATCCATCCTACACCCCTCAGCATTCTGTGATTTTGCTCCTACCTTATTCAGCTGTATGTGTCGTCCCAGCTGATAAGAGAACCCTAAAAGCATTGCATTTACAAATCAGACATTTTTACCAGGACTTTTGGCTCCCCCCCCATCCCTGACACCCCCCCCCGAACTCTTCCACTTCAGGCCCACTTCATTCCCAACTGCTAGCCTCCCACAGTTTTTAGAGGTCATCTGATTTCTCTTCTGAGCTACTAAAAAGCAATAAGTCATCTTGCTGAATGGTGCTGGCTAAGGACTGGGCTGCTCTCCACAGTGTTACAGCTCCCAGCATCCATCTCTGCTGCCTTTGCCTTCAGTAAATTTCCTCTAAATAAGCCATTGTTTGTCTGGCTGAAGACAGTTTTCTGCATGGATGGCTTAACAGGGCAGCAGAGCATTGATTTATGGTGTAGAAGGGAGGCTCTTTCCACAAGGAGAGGGCTGGGGACTGTACTTTTTTCCCTTCTCTGTCTGTTGTCTGAATTAAAGAAAAGACAGATCCTAAATCTGGACTCTTCTTGAATCCTCCACGCCTTCCTTCATCTTTCGCCCAATTGTGTCTGGGAACCACAAAGCTAGGTTTCCAGTTTGGATAAATTAAGGTTGATTGCATAAATTGAGATAAATGGGTCTATGCATCTTTCCCCAAAGCTGATATAACATGCTTGGAAGACTCAGGCATCTGGGAATGTTCACCCACCCATAGTGAGGTTCATGAGCTAGTTTTGTATGTATAATATACGGCAGAGAAAGCAAGCCCAACTGCAGGCAGCTGCATTTGTCCTTCCCCAGTTAACCTTGCGTTTGCCTCCTCCTCTGCCAAAATTTAAACTTCTTATTCCTCCTCCTCATTGTTGTTGTTGTTATTTGTAAACTGCCCTGTAGCCACAGGTCTCAGTGTGGTTACAACATAAAACCACAATAAAAGGTAAAGGGACCCCTAATCATTAGGTCCAGTCGTGACCGACTCTGGGGTTGCAGCGCTCATCTCGCTTTATTGGCCGAGGGAGCCGGCGTACACCTTCCGGGTCATGTGGCCAGCATGACTAAGCCGCTTCTGGCGAACCAGAGAAGCGCACGGAAATGCTGTTTACCTTCCCGCCGGAGCGGTACCTATTTACCTACTTGCACTTTGACCTGCTTTCGAATTGCTAGGTTGGCAGGAGCTGGGACCGAGCAACGGGAGCTCACCCCGTCACGGGATTCGAACCGCCGACCTTCTGATCGGCAAGTTCCACAAAATATATAATATAAATAAAAATGAAAGCAACCCAATAAACACTCCCTCCCTGCCTTTTCCCCAATACAGGGACTCAAAGAAGCTAAAAATAAACAAATAAAGCAAACATTGATAAAGCACAGAAAACGAATACAGCCGTACCTTGGTTGATGAACACCTTGCGACTTGAACCTTTTGGCTCCCAAACACTGCAATCCCAGAAGTAAGTGTTCCGGTTTGCAAATGTTCTTTGGAACCTGAACATCTGACATGGCTTCAAGTTTAGTGCAGGAAGCTCCTGCAGCCAATTGGAAGCTGCACCTTGGTTTTCAAATGTTTTCGGAAGTCGAATGAACTTCCGGAACGGATTCCATTCGTCAACCAAGATACGACTGTAACTTATAAAAGATAATAGTTTGACAGTAATTAAACCATAATACAGTTAAAATAGAGTTAAAATGATATAAAATAATAGAGTTAAAATAGAGTTAAAATAGAGTTAAAATGATATAAAAGCAAATCTATAAAATATAGTCAAATCGGAGGGGGGGGGGCTACCCAGCCCTATTAAAAGCCCTTCCCTTAAACAGTCAGTTCCCAAAAACTTGCCAGAATAAAACACTCTTCACCAGTTTAGCTAGTTTAGCCTCTCTAGAGAGGGGGTTCCAGTGTCTGGGAGCAGCCATGAGAAGGCCCTGAGATGTACCTTTTTGCCTATACTACTTTGTAAAGTGCTACTGCAACATACAATTTTAAAAAACAAACACCATGCAGACTAAGGCATTAGAACTAGTTAAGTCAGCAAAACAAATGATTCTTTCTAAGCAAGTAGTGCTAAGTATGGGAAGCCAGCATAAATTATGCCACTTAAAGGTAAAGGTAAAGGGACCCCTGACCATTAGGTCCAGTCGTGGCCGACTCTGGGGTTGCAGCACTCATCTCGCTTTATTGGCCAAGGGAGGTCATGTGGCCAGCATGACTAAGCCGCTTCTGGCGAACCAGAGCAGCACACGGAAACGCCGTTTACCTTCCCGCCAGAGCGGTACCTATTTATCTACTTGCATTTTGACGTGCTTTCGAACTTCTAGGTTGGCAGGAGCAGGGACCAAGCAACAGGAGCTCACCCCGTCGCAGGGATTCGAACAGCCGACCTTCTGATCGGCAAGCCCTAGGCTCTGTGGTTTAACCCAAAGCGCCACCCGCGTCCCACAGTATGGGAAGCCAGCATAAATTATGCCACTTACGTCGGTGTAAAGTACAGTACACCAGATCCAAACTCAGTTCAGGAGTGAAAGCTTTTTGGAAGTCCAACTGCAGTTATTGTGCAATTATGTCAGACTCTTTCCATCAATGATGTCACTGTTCTAAACCTTTTGGAATCTTTTTAAAGCTGATCATAATATTGTCCCCACAAACAGAATTCTCCTGGAGCTGTTAAGAGTGGGGAAAGCTGCCCCAAATAAATCAAAATCAAACAAACAGCATGCCCACAGCAGAAATTCCAGTCCCATTAAAGCATGGAAGAGAACCATTTAAAAAATCACTACACATGAATTGTAATTATAGCTTTTGTGCCACAATAGTCTACATTATGTTTGCTCCGCAGAAGAGGAAATAAGGAATATTAACTCCCTTTGTATGTTGAGAGAGAGCAAGAGAGAGATGATGATGTGGTGCTTACAGCACAAGGGGCATACAGTCTGCCAGATAAACCTACCGAGTTTCTGACCCTACACTGAGAGCTAGGGCAGTGTGCTGGGTAGGATTTCCTAGGCCCCATGCATTGTATGTGGATTCAGCCCTCCATTCCACCCACCAGAGGAATCAAATTTGCATAAAAGCTAGCTATGCTTATGTATGTGTTCAGCCGCATATTTAGAAATAATTGCTATAATTTGAGTAGCAATACATTATGTCTTACAAAAGTAGACAAGACTGTGACCAGGTCAGGGGCCTCTTACCCTTGTTCCGACCAGTGCTTTTTTCAGGGGGAACTCAAGGGTACATAGTACCAGCGCCTCTTTTGTTGTTGTTAAAAAGTGTGGCAGTTACTGTAACCACTTCATGGCGAGTACCAGCACCTAATTTCCTAGGGGGTGGGAAGCACTGTTTTCAACCTCTGATAAATAAGGCAGGGGTGTGAAACCTTTTTTTTTTCATCTAAAGGTGCATGGAGGCACAGTGAGGGTGGAGTCACGGAATCAATCAGAGGTCTGTACATAAGCAATAAGATGTCTGACAGTGGGTAAAACTTTTCCATAATCGTATTTCCATTCTAGAAAATGGCTTATCCAGGCAGTAGAGAACCTCCAATCCACATACCTAATTAGCTTCAGTAGGCCTCTGAATTTGGTCCATGAAGCCATTTGGGGGAAAATCATGCCCATCTGACATCAAGCAGGAAGATTTGTTATCTCTAATACAATAACTCTCCTGCCAACCTAGCAGTTTGAAAGCACACCAGTGCAGGTAGATAAATAGGTACCGCTCCGGCGGGAAGGTAAACGGTGTTTCCATGCGCTGCTCTGGTTCGCCAGAAGTGGCTTAGTCATGCTGGCCGCATGACCCGGAAGCTGTACGCCGGCTCCCTCGGCCAGTAAAGCGAGATGAGCACCGCAAGCCCAGAGTCGGTCACGACTGGACCTAACGGTCAGGGGTCCCTTTACCTTTACTAATACAATAACTAAGTGGTTGGATGAGAGGAAAGGGGTGCTGCTGTTATTATTATCATCTATTAATTAAATTTCTACACATCCTTCATCCAAAGATCGCAGGGTGCTTTACAATATAAAACCACAAAACCTTATCTCTGATCTTAGCGCTAAGCACCACAGCACTAAGACAGGATATAAGTTATCACCACTCTTCACACTGTGGTGCTTAGCACCTGCTCATTCTTTAAAAGGCACCAGGCAAAGCTTTCTCTCCAGTCTCAGCGCTGTGGGACCTGTGAACCTCCAGAACTTCATTAGCCTCAACCATTGGCCATCCTGGCTGGGGCTGATAGGAGCTGGAGTCCAAGAACATCTAGAAGGCCACAGCTTAGCCACCTCTAGTTTATATAGTTGTCAAAAGGTACTTGTACTGCTGACTAAACTAAGCAGCTTTGGCCTTTGTAATTTGCTTTGGGGCAGGCAACAGTCTATGGTAGACTTCCTCAACCCAGTGCCTGACAGATGTTCTGGATTACAACTCCCATCAACCTCAACCAGTGTCAAGGATTGGACTCAAGAGAGCAAGATGGAGGAGGAGGAATGGTGGAGAAGAGGGAGGCAGCTGCAGGAGAAGAGAGAGGCAGCCTTGATTTACAACAGGGATTTGAGGGGTTTGAGGAAAGTCATAACTCAGAGATAGACAGAGAAGTTGGGCAGTGATAGGAGAAGGGGGGGGGGGGACTGCGGCAGGGCAGCCAGATGACACATTGTCACTGGAAAGTATTTCTGATTCCCCTTCTCCCAGGACTCAACGTTTGTTAAGAGTGCGGGAACAACAGAATCAGAGATATTTGACCATGGGGGGGGGGGGACCATAAGGGAAGATGCTGTTGCTAGGGAGGAGGGAGGAGGAGCCCAGTTTGGAGCAACGCCTTGTTGTGTTATTTTGCCTCTCGCCATTAGGATTGAATAAAACTCATTAAAAAGGACCCTGCCTTGTTCTCTCTGCTCTTGCTGCAACCAGGGGAGGAATAGCTTTCCCAAAGCCTTGACAGAGCCTTGACATCCAGTATGGCCAATCATAGAGTCATAGAATTGCAGTGTTGGAAGGGACCCTGAAGATAACCTAGGTCCCATATGGGGTTTGAACTGGAGACCTTGGCGTTATGATGAGGAATGATGGGCATTGTAGTCCTTCAAATTCTGCAGACTACCAGGCTGCCGAAGGCTGGTCTAGGAGCTTTCCCAGCAGCTCAACAGCAATGTACTTTGGGGCAGGGGAGGGGCAGGGGTCTAAAGTATCAAAATATTGGGAGGTAGTGTTGTGCAGTGGTTAGAGTAACAGACTAGGACCTGGGAGGCCAGAGTTCAAATCCCCTCTCAGCCATGAAGTTCACTGCGTGGCCTTGGGCCAGACACAGTCTCTCAACCTAACCTAAGTCACAGAGGTGTTATGAGGATAAAATGGGGAGAGTGAGCACCTAGAGTACCTTGGAGGAAAGGGGGGATAGAAATTAAACAATAAATAATCAAACGTCAAGCCACTGTAACATTAGTATTAGTATTCAGCTCCGACTTTCAGTGCGACTTTCAAATCACAGGCAAACTCGTTTTCAGCATTCTTGTGATATACTTTAACTTTTCAGAATAGCTCTCTCTTTTTGTCTTACAGACTCAGACAATGTGAGATATCATTATTGGTTTCTAAAAATCTCAGCAGATTACAAGGCATCCCCAGCACTCAGTGTAAAGTGCAGATTGGACCTTTGTGGGGTTTAAATCGGTGAACACAAGGGAAGTGGATTTTGCAGCTTGAAGGATATTTGCCTACAGCATAATTCCAATAATGGAAGTAATATCAGATCATATAAAGTTGAAGCTTTCACTCTACAGAACGGAGAAATGATGGGAGAGGTATACTGGGAATTTCCCTTTCAGATTAAATATTTGAGACGTGAATGTCTGAGACAATCATAATCCTCTGGAAATTACCTTGCTATCTCAAGAAGAGGAAGAATAAGAGACACTTTTCTGTATTACAATTAAGACACAGAAATCTTATTTTCAGCAAGATTTTAAAGAGAAGCGGAAAGCATTTGGGGGTTTAAATTTCAGTTATGTTAGGCTTAGGCTCAATTCAGAGATTGTGCCATGTGATCTTCAAAGCAATGTTTTGCAGGTGAGAGATGTGCCATGGGTTCACGCACACATACCCTCTTCGCCACTTCAAATGTATGGAATCTCCTAGTTTGTCCTCACTTTGTTTGGTCTGGCATCTCAGTCAGGTAAACTATCTCTGCTGAAATGCCCCCACCATTGTCAGGTGCTGCGCTGGTGCCTCCCCAGTTCCTGCCATTGGCCATGAAGTGCCCGTGATGTCACAAAAGGACATGGTCGCTAAGGAAACAGAGGCAGCTGTTAGTGGGAGTTCCCAGAGTTCCACAGGACTGTTAAGCCGCTCTGGGAATTCTAGCTTTGTGTGAGGAACAGGGGTCTCCTCACAACTCTCAACTCCCTTAAACTACACTTCCCAGAATTCTTTAGGAGGAAGCCATGACTAATGGCACCTCAAGTCTTCATATTCCACACCATGATACTTGCTATCACCCTGCCCTGCTAGTTAATTCTCCCCTTCTTAATTATTAGGTTCAAATGCGATCCTTATAGCACAAACCTAACATTGTCTACTCAGAAGAAAGTCCAGTTAAATTCAATGGAGCTTACTCCCAGGTAAGTGGGCTTGGGATTGCAGCCTTAGATATCTTTGAAGAGTTACAGGACAAGACAATATATACATAGCCAGGAAATTTCCCTTATTTATATTTATTGCTACACAACACAGAGTACTAACCACTATACGATCACGGCCATTTATTGCTTTGCACAATTCAATAGAATTTCTGTTTTAGGAATTAAAAGAGAAACTTATTTGACTAACGGGCTTATTTAGTTTATTGAATCCTTAACCAATTCTGGAAATTGTGTGCAAGAGAAAGAATGCCTCTTCCTGTGAAACACACTCCCAAAATAAAGATATATAGCAAATGAAAATCTGCAACTAATGGATTATGGCTGCATAGGAGTGTGTGGCAGTGAGGATGGTGTCTGCCTTCTGTGCTAGCATGACTTGTGTTCTGCAAGACTTTTATCAGGTTTTTAGAAAAAGAAGCCTATCTCCTTTTTCAGAGGAGGCAAGAAATTGAATTTATTTGTAGCCTAGGGATGCAGAAAACTACCACATCTAATCTGTGGCAGCTTCAGAGTTGAAACGCAGGAGATTCCCGAGACATCACCATTCAGCTGGGCATGGGAGATCATGGATGCAGTTGTCATTTTGCCACTTTTAGTTAGCCACTAGGATGGGAGATCTTCCCTACCCCACATCCCTCTCATGACACTTATTTCTGTCTTAATAGCAAAAGACGGCAAAGTGTCTCATTGGCTTTCAAAACGTTGAACGCATGTAGAGTTCTAAATGATTTATTTCTGGCTCTTCCTGCTCTAGCACTTTCCCCCACCCCCTTTCCAAATATTAAGATATATGTAATCGACTCTGGCAGTTCACTTTGCAAATGTAATAGAAATAATTATAAGGAGGTCCAAAGGTTGCCAGCAAAGGAAATGTAACAAGATTTTTATTTTTTTTTAAGGACTATTGACTTTCGTGAAAAATATATGTGGAACCTAAGGATACTGCAGATCAACTGAAAAAGAAATTAATGTTTTATGCTGCATCCCCCCCCCCCCCCGCTTTTTGAACCCAAAGAGATTTTACAAAGGCAAATAGGGCAATGCAAGCCTATTAGTTTTAGAAATATTTGCAGGAGCAGGGCAGAAAAGAATGCTTAGGATACATATATAGGATTAGGAGACATCAATTGGTCACCATACAGATTAACTGATGTCCACAACTCAATGAGCCACAAACAGAGAACAGTTTCAATTGAACCATGTAGCTCAGTGGTAGAACAAATGTTGTTGCTTGAGGCTCAGATGGCCTTGGTGGCATGCAGGGCCTTCCATCAGCTTCAGTTGGTGGCCAAGCTGTGCCTCTCTCTGGACAGGGATAGCCTAACTACTGTTTTCTATGCTCTGGTGAGGCAAAATGGTTTGAACAAAGCAACCTTAGCTGGCTGCCAATTAGCTTCTAGGCCCAATTCAGAGTGCTGGTTTTGACCCATAAAGCCTTAAATGGCTCAGGACCGTGATACCTCTGGTTTCCTCTAGAAGCTTTGTACTTCGTATGATCCCTGACTGGTGACCATGCTGGCTGGGGCTGATGGGAGTTGTAGTCCAAAACAGGGCACCAGGTTGTGAAGGTTGTTGTAGGTATTCATCTGATTTTCTGAGGCAACTTATACTACGTAGCTACCATGACAACATTAGGTCTATGCAAAGCAGTGACTTCAAATGACTCAGGCTGCCAAGCCAAGCCAAGGCAAGTCATGTAGGAAATCAAGTTTGACCAAGAAGACAGTTATATGGCCAAGGTGGTCAGCAATTCAGCAAGCGGGTACAGTGGTCCCTCTGGTTAAGAACTTAATTCGTTCTGGAGGTCCATTCTTAACCTGAAACTGTTCTCAACCTGAGGTACCACTTTAGCTAATGGGGCCTCCCGCTGCTGCCGCACCACCACCGCAGGATTTCTGTTCTCACCCTGAAGCAAAGTTCTTAACCCGAGGTATTATTTCTGGGTTAGTGGAGTCTGTAACCTGAAGCGTCTGTAACCTGAAGCGTCTGTAACCTGAGGTACCACTGTATATGCAACAATGGAGACCAGCAGACATCAGCAAAGGATGGGGTGAAACAAAGATGAGACAAGTTTAATAGAAATAGCAAGATGGCAGAAGTGGTGGCACTTCCAGCAAAAGCAGGCGTACAACCAAGATGTGAGCCGGAGCAGCATTTTTTTTGTAAGCTGATGTTTGCTGCCCTACAGTTATATGAGGGGAAAGTGCCACTCAGCCAGTGTAGGCCAGTCTGTGTTGTTAATGTTCCTCAGCTGGCCTTGGTGGGACTCGGAAGGAGGGCAACAGCTTGAAATCACTTGCATTTGTATGCAGCAGAGAAGATGGTTCCTAATGCTTCCTGGCAACCTAGCAATGGCTCAAGGGTTGCTGCTGTCCAGCATCCTTCCATGCACATCCGAGACAAGTAACCAGTATAGATCTTTAGCCAAGGAAAAGCAGAACATCCCTTCAATGCGTCTCTAGAAACCGGCTAATGGATCCCTTAGCCGTACTTGTACATATGAAGGAGCATGCACTTGGCTAACTGTGCTTAAATAGAGGAACACGGGTCTGTAATGGGCAGAATATTGATCAGCTGGGAGGAGAGATTTTGGGCAGTTAAAACAGTTGAGAAAAACGGTGGGAGCGCTAAGTATATCCCAAGCAAAAGGAAACTGAAATCTAATAGGGCTCGAGTAAAGGCTAATCTAGTTTGACAGAAAAATTCTAAGCGATTAGAAAACTAACCAAGTGGTCATTTAGGCCTAATGATGTTCAGAATGGGCCTAGAGGGCAGGCAGAGACTTTCGTGTAGTGCTTCTCTCCTGTTTTCCGGCACAGGGCTCTTAAAGAAATGGAAAGGGATATGCTTGATTTACACAAAATCTCAGGGTGACAGTAAATAAATCAGAACTAGGCAATGAGAAGGAGGAACATGAACCAGGTGTTCGTAAAATAGGATTACAGAAAGCTCCTTGTGCTGAGTCACATCACATAAGGTGTGCAGAAATCTACACATCCATACTGACACCAGTAGCTGCAGCCTTGAGGTAGGCAGATTAGACAAACAAAGCTACGAGCATCTACTAGTCCTGATGGTTGTGTTTTGCCTTTTCCCCATTTTAATTTTTCCAAAGTTTCACAATCAAATCAATTAATTAAATTATTTCATATATTGACTTCTCACCCCTCCCCACAGCGTTTTTGTTCAAACCCCTTTCTACTGCATTATATATCAAACTCTTAGCTATTACAAAAATCCCTCTAATAAAATGACTTTATCCTTTTTCTTCCGCTGCTCCTGTCCCGAATCCTGCCCGCAATTTCATTTGATTATGGTACTTTTTCAAATAGTCCAATGGAGAAGCCTCCATTCTTCTATAGAAAGTTCATTGTTTTGATCTCTTAATATTGTGGTCAGCTTTGACGTTCCTGCATAGTCCATTACTTTTAAAAGCCGTTCCTCCTTCATCGGAACCTTCACTTCTTTCCATTTCTGTACATATAACATGGTGCGTTCTGCCTTCACTGTCTGAGGCAATATGCCTCTGAATAAAAGGTAAAGGACCCCTGGACGGTTAAGTCCAGTGAAAGGGGTTGTGGCACTCATCTCGCTTCAGGCTGAGGGAACCGGCGTTTGTCCACAGACAGCTTTCCGGGTCATGTGGCCAGCATGACTAAACTGCTTCTGGTGCAACAGAACACCATGGCGGAAGCCAGACAGCACGGAAACACCGTTTACCTTCCTGCCACAGTGGTACCTATTTATCTACTTGCACTGGCATGCTTTCAAACTGCTAGGTTGGCAGGAGCTGGGATAGAGCAGCAGGAGCTCACTCTGTTGCAGGGATTCAAACCGCCGACCTTCTGATCGGCAAGCCCAAGAGGCTCAGTGGTTTAGGCCACAGTGCCACCCGCCTCTGAATACCAGCTTCTGGGTATCATGAGTGTGGGAAAGGGATTCACACTTGGAGTCTGCTTGTGGGCTTCCCAAGGGTGTCTGGTCAGCCATCACGAGAACTGAATGCTAGACTAGAAGGGCCTTTGGCGTGACATAGGAGGGCTCTTATATTTTAAGTGAACAGGTGGGGGAGAAGGAGATGTTTGGAAGGTGGTAGATGGGAAGCAGGCTCAGAAATGGATGCTAGAGTTGTGGGAGGAGATTGAGAGGCGCCAGAGAAGGTGCTGGGGAGCTGCAGAAGATGCAACAGATCAACACAGATTGGCTCAGAAGCAGCTGAGTGTTTTCTCAGTTTTGGGGGTAGGAAGATGGATTAGCTCATCTTATTCTGAGGCAATGTGCCCATCCCTAATTCAGACTCATTTTTACAACTCACTCTTCTGTTTAGTCCTGGTGCTCACTGAGAAAACTTCACATTGAATATGGTGAGCCAATTATTCAAATTCCCAGCTAGTGTGGTAACTTCTAGACAGACACCAGAGCGGGTGTGGAAGATACATTTCAGTGCTTTGTCTACAAATATTCAGCAGTTATACCAAAAGAGAACACTACAGTTCTCCGTAACCATGGTAACCTGCAGTCACTGCATTTGAAAGAAAAGTACCAAGCACCATTTGACTGAAATGTATGACTTTTTATTTATTATTGAATTAAAGGACACATTTCCACTTATATTCTTTTTTATGATGGGCAAGATGCTGTATCTGTTATTGCCTTGCTAAGTTTTTTTTTATTGTTTGCAAGCTTTTTATTTATAGAAATATTTTACATTTTTGCTTATATGTCTGCTATGCCCTAACCTGATGGGAGTTACATGCTAATGAAAGAGGGAAAGCATCTCTGCAAACATAGCTGTTTTTCAAAACTCTAACTCTTTAGCTGCCTCCTATTTTATTAGGATACCGCCGGATGGACTGCATCTGTTTTAAATGTACCAAATAAGCTGGGTTGCAGATTCTCTTCATAGCTAAGAATAGAATAAGAATCATATATTTGGAAGGGATCCCAAGGGCCATCTCATTCAACCCTCTGCACTGCAGTAATCTCAGCTAAAGCATCCATGACTATTATTATTATTATTATTATTATTATTATTATTCCCCACCCATCTGACTGGGTTTCGCCAGCCACTCTGGGCAGCTTACAACGTATCTGAAAACATCAATCCTTAAAGACTTCCCTAAACAAAGCTGCCTTCAGATGTCTTCTAAAAGTCAGATAGGTCCACAGGGAGGGCGCCACTACCAAGAAGGCCCTCTGCCTGGTTCCCTGTAACTTCACTTCTCACAGTGAGGGAACCAGCAGAAGACCCTCGGAGGAGGACCTCAGTGTCCAGGCTGAGCAATGGGGGTGGAGGCGCTCCTTCAGGTATACTGGGCTGAACCCATTTAGGGCTTTAAAGGTCAGCAGCACTAACACTTTGAATTCTGCTCAGAAACACACTGGGAGCCAATGAAGATCCTTTAGGACTGGTGTTATATGGTCCAGGTGGCCACTCCTGGTCAACAGTCTAGCTGCTGAATTCTGGATTAGTTGTAGTTTCCAAGTCACCTTCATAGGTAGCCCCACACAGAGTACATTGTAGTAGTCCAAGCAGGAGATAACCAGAGCATGCACCACTCTGGCGAGACAGTGTGCAGGTAGGGAGGGTCTCAGCTGCCATACCAGATGGAGCTGGTAGACAGTTGCCCTGGATGCAGAATTGACCTGTGCCTCCATGGACAGCTATGAGTCCAGAATGACTCCCAGGCTGTCCACCTGGTCCTTCAGGGGCACAGTTACTCCATTCAGGACCAGGGAGTCCTCCACACCTGCTGGCCCCTGTCTCCCCAAAACAGTACTTCTATCTTGCCAGAATTCAACCTCAATCTGTTAGCCACTATCCATCCTCCAACCGCCTCCAGACACTCACACAGGACCTTCACTGGTTCTGATTTAAAAGAGAGGTAGAGCTGGTGAACATACCGATGAACACCCAGGCCAAACCCCCTGATGATCCCTCCCAGTGGCTTCATATAGATGTTGAAAAGCAGCGGGGAGAGGATGGAGCCCTGAGGCACCCCACAAGTGAGAGCCCAGGGGTATGAACATTCATCCCCCAACATCACTTTCTGGACATGGCCCAGGAGAAAGGAGCGGAACTACTGTATAACAGTGCCCCCAGCTCCCCACAAATGGCCATCCAACCTCTGGTTAAAAACCTCCACAGAACGAGAGCCCTACCACCTTCTAAGGGAGTTCATTCCGCTGTTGAACAGCTCTTATCATCAGAACTTCTTCTGGATGTTTAGTCGAAATCTCCTTTCTCATAACTCGAAGCCATTGGTTCGGGTTCTACCCTCTGGAGTAGGAGAAAACAAGCTTGCTCCATCTTCCATGGTTTCCCTCTGATATTGTGAACTATAATTCACTTCATCCTTGCCCCATTGGCCAGACTGGCCGGGGGTTGGTTGCAGTTGTAGTCCACTATGTTAAAAGGTAAAGGTACCCCTGCCCGTTCAGGCCAGTCTTGCCAAACTCTAGGGTTGTGCGCTCATCTCACTCTATAGGCCGGGAGCCAGCGCTGTCTGCAGACACTTCCGGGTCACGTGGCCAGCGTGACAAGCTGCATCTGGTGAGCCAGCGCAGCACACGGAAAAGCGTTTACCTTCCCGCTGGTAAGCGGTCCCTATTTATCTACTTGCACCCGGAGGTGCTTTCGAACTGCTAGGTTGGCAGGCACTGGGACCGAACGACGGGAGCTCACCCCGCCACGGGGATTCGAACTGCCAACCATGCGATCGGCAAGTCCTAGGCGCTGAGGTTTTACCCACAGCGCCACCCGAGTCCCTCTATGTGGACATAGTCCACTATGTTGTCTACTCCTAAACCAAACATTCATTTAACAAGACACAAAGAGTGGTTTCTTTTATTACCACAGAATATTTTTAATGAGTTTGCAGTAAATACCGGAGCCAAGAGCGAGGACGGCGGAGGGCGGAGACATTCTTTCACCTTCTTTTTGAATCACGAGATCTAAACGCATCCCGCGATCAACTGCGATAGACCGTGTTCTTCAGGGGATTGACCCGTCGATCGCGGTCGACCGGTTGGACATCCCTGCTCTAGTGGATGGGTTTTAATGTGCAACTGGGGAATCCAACACAACAGTTGCACTAGTGGAAACCTGTTGTGCCACAGACTGTGCAAGAAAGTTACAAGCAAAATGTGGAACATGCCTTTGTGCTACATTGGATACAACCCTCTCTGTATGTTTCCTTCCTTCCTTCCTTCCTTCCTTCCTTTCTTTCTTTCTTTCTTTCTTTCTTTCTTTCTTTCTTTCTTGATATTTATAATATGCTATGAAATATTGAAACAGAAAATTCAGCCTAGTGTTCATTGACTGCATTCACCACAGTTCTCAACTGCAGAATGGGGGAAAATGTATTCAAGTGTAGATTACATATATTACTCCAGCATGAAAAGGAAAAATTCGGGGCATAAAGCACAGCATGAGCTATTAATATCTCCCCTGTTGTACACATGTGCATCTCTTCCCAATACTATCAAGTCTTTAAAGTCAATAGCTGTATTTCCAAGTGAACCAGAGGGAATAGTAAACAATTACCACACAACACTTTGCATCTATATTCTCTAAAGGAATGGAAAAGTTGGGGGTTCTTTATTTACTTGGGCGAGGGGATCTTTGCAATTGTCAGTGATGATAATGAAAACTTACTGTTTCTGTCAAGTATGTTAACCCTGCTAAATACAAGGAGCCTTATAAAAGCAGGTTACTATAGTTACCACAGTATTCTGGGTTTTTTATTATTATTTCCAACTCTAAATGCAGTATTTTTTGGTGTGCGTAAACAGCTGAACTGCATTTTCCAACTTGAATCTAAGGCGCCACAGGAACTGCTTTGATTTTAAATCTGCTGATCAAGCCCAGCACATTAAAGGTAAAAGACACAAGGAGGAAAGGAGGACTATTCTCCAAGATAAAAATGAAAAGTGACAAGAGGATCTACTCTCTTCTGAGAGCTTGAAAAATATGAACAGCTCCTTCCATGATTTTCTACTGAAAATTAGTAAGTAACTCATGATGCAGGAAATGCTCCAGATTAGCCAGATGCAAAAAAGGAGAGAGGATAATATAAGGGGCATTTACACATTATGTTCAGTGGTTGGCATTCACCCAAGTGTTACTCAGAGTAGATCTATGGAAATGAATGGACCTAATGTAGACATGGAAGGGACGCGGGTGGCGCTGTGGGTTACCTGAGCTACTGTAAAGCATTTTGTGATGTCTCAATTCACAGGCTGCAGTCAAGTACCTGATTAAAGGCGAAGTAATGTCTAAGGGACGCGGGTGGCGCTGTGGGTTAAAGCCTCAGTGCTTAGGGCTTGCCGATCGAAAGGTCGGCAGTTCGAATCCCCGCGGCGGGGTGCGCTCCTGTTGCTCGGTCCCAGCGCCTGCCAACCTAGCAGTTCGAAAGCACTCTCGGGTGCAAGTAGATAAATAGGGACCGCTTACAAGCAGGAAGGTAAACGGCGTTTCCGTGTGCAGCTCTGGCTCGCCAGAGCAGCTTAGTCACGCTGGCCACGTGACCCGGAAGTGTCTCCGGACAGCGCTGGCCCCCGGCCTCTGAGTGAGATGGGCGCACAACCCTAGAGTCTGTCAAGACTGGCCCGTACGGGCAGGGGTACCTTTACCTTAATGTAGACATGCTTATTCATTGAATGGGTTTACTCTGAGTAAGACCTGGCATAATGCCACCCAATCAGTGTACAATCTGTGTTCTCATGTGAATAATTGAGCCGTATACTTGTACATTTGCTTCAATGGGACATTCAACAAGAGTACACAGTATTTGAGCAGCACAAATCAGCTAGTTTACAGGGCAGTGCTTAACTGCCATGTCCCATCAGTGCAAGGAGTTTGACTTGTGCAACATGACTTCTCCTCTCTCTTCTCTCCCTGCTCCACTCACCCCTCCCCAAATCTGTTCCAGAAAATGGGAGGATGTTCTGTTGTGCAAGCAGAGATTTTTCCGCTGACTGTAAGTTCACATAGCACTATGTTGGATACAAGCAACACTCTTTCACAACCACTCTTGCACATATGTAGAAGTACACAGAATAGATCTACAAGCTAACATGTGAACAAGCCTATTAACAGAATCATTCAAAATTACCCAAGTGGTAAAGGCTCTCTAATTTGACATCTCTTTTGTGGCTCTTCCACAAAATAAGAGAAGACCACTCACCCATTAGCATTTGCCTGAACATGACTCATTCCTCCTGATGTGGTCCTCCTTTGCCTCTCTTACAAAGCAGTTAAGAGCCATTCCTTCCAGTCAAAGGACACCATGAACAAGGCCTAATTTATCATTTAGGAATTGCTCAGGATCACCATTCCTTCTTTCATGTGGAAGCATATGTTTTGGGGCCACAATCTGTGTCACACGCATGGATGGTTTAGCTGGGATTCGGAGCCTCAGAAATCTCATGGTCCTCAAAGCTAACTTCTTATAAGTGGCTATTAGAGTTCAGAGGTTATTATTAGAGTTAAGAGCTTCTGATATGCACTTTGGCAGATGGGAAATCGCTTCCGCTATCTGTGAAATAATGGTATTATTTTGATCACTGGCTACTTTTGACTCATTTACAGTCATTCTTTCTGTCAAAGTGTTGCTCAGCACCAGGGTTTACCCACTTCAGAGGATGGTAAAAGCTCTGCTAAGGGTTAGGTCCCCGACGAAGTAGTCGATTCAGCTCCAAGGCTCAGGCCAAAAAGTCCTTGGTGTGAGGAAAATGGATAGCAAGATTTCACTCTCTCTGTCTGTCTCTCTGAATACTAGAACTTGGGATTCAATGAAACCAAATGCTGGAAAATGCAGGACAGACAACAGAAAGTACTTCTTCAAATAGCAAACTGTGGAATCTGCTCCCAGAAGAGGCTTAGATTAATTTATGGAGGATAAAGCTATAAATGGCTGCCAGCCATTATAGCTATGAACTACTCCCACATAATCTCCAACGTTTCTCTGATGAAAATAGGGATGCCCTATTGCTGCACTATTATTATTATTATTATTATTATTATTATTATTATTATTATTATTCTATTTATTCTATTTATACCCCACCCATCTGACTTGATTGCCCCAGCCACTCTGGGCAACTTCCAACATATATAAAAACAATAAAAAATTCTGTATACAGGGCTGCCTTCAGATGGCTCAGCGGTCAAATAATTCCATACCCTCCAACATTTCTCCAATAAAAATAGGGATGTCCTAAGGAGAAGCAGGACATTCCAGGATCAAATCAGAAACCAGGGCTGCTTCTGTAAATCCTGGGATGTCCCTGGAGAACAGGGACACTTGGAGGGTCTGCTCCCACTGTCAAATTAGTATGCCTCTGAAGATCGGTTTCTGGAAATCACAAGTGGGGAAAGTGCTGTTGCACTCAGACTCTGCTTGCAGACTTCCCAAAGGCCCCTGTTTGGCTACTGTGCTGGATTAGAAAGTCCACTGGCCTGATCAAGCAAGATTCTTAACACATCACAGCAATCTGACTGTCATGAATGAGTCAGCTCCCAGGGAAGGGTTGCAGCCAACTGAAGAAAGTAGCCAGGAACAGAGAGGGTTAACTGCCATGCAGGATGAGCATCGGCTAGCGCCAACTCCCCTGCCCCTTGGAATGCCGGTTGATAAGGGAATGGCTGAGAGCCGGCCAGAAGCACAAACAGGCGGGAAAGAGTTAAGAGACAGCTTCTCAGAGAATGGGGAAGAGGCAGGAGCTAACCCACTCAGCCCGAGGTCTCAGTGAATGGGAGGGTAGCAAGATAGAAAACAAAACAAAAGATGTAAGAAGCGAAAGTTCAGTTGCTTCTGGTCACTGTCTTCAGAAGGGTCATAATGACTGATGATGGCAGAGACTGTGTTAAGCCATCCAGAGCTATCTGTTTGTTTTGACAATAAAGCATCCTTTTTAATTAACTACACTCACTGTGTTATCAAGCCGGAGACTGGACTCCTGACACTCACCTAGAGGTTACCAGAGCATAGACAACAGTAGTTAGGCTATCCCTGTCCAGACAGAGGCATAGTTGGGCCACAAGCTGAAGCTGATGGAAGGCACTCTGCACCACTGAGTCCACCTGAGCCTCAAGTGATGGCAAAGGATCCAGTAGTACCCCCAAACTATGTACCCATTCCTTCAGAGGGAGTGTAACCCCATCAACATCAGGCAACCTTCCATCCACTCAGTCTAGGGAACTGCTCACTAACAGTGCCTCCGTCTTATCTGGATTGAGCTTCAATTTGCTGGCTCTCATCCAGTCCATTACCAAGGCAAGACACTGGTCCAGCACTTCCACTGAAGATGTAAAGGAGAAGTAAAGTTGTATGCCATCAGCATATTGCTGACAGCATACTCCAAACCTCTGGATAACCCCACTCAGTGGTTTCATGTAGATGTTAAACAACATAGGTGATAAAATTGAACCCTGAGGAACCTTGCATTATCCTGGCTGTGGGCTGCCCTGACAGCTTTTCTGAAAAGCAGCCTCAAAATCCTAGAAATCAATAAAAATGAATTTTTTAAAAGCAAGAGTAGGCACTGCTACTGCAACCAGTCTTTGTATAATAATGGCAGTTGCTGGTCCTACTCAGGTGGTTGAGCAATGCCCTGTGGTTGTGGTAATCTACCAAGTGGCTCCAATACTTTGTCCAACTCATGAGATGAGAAGACTCCCTGGAAAAGACCCTGATGTTGGGAAAGATTGAGGGCACAAGGAGAAAGGGACAACAGAGGAGGAGATGGCTGGACAGTGTTCTCGAAGCTACCAGCATGAGTTTGACCAAACTGCTGGAGGCAGTGGAAGACAGGAGTGCCTGGTGTGCTCTGGTCCATGGGGTCAAGTAGAGTCAGACATGACTAAATGACTAAACAACAACCAAATGGCTGAATGAGGCAGCCCCTGCCCTTTCTATCTGTGTGGCAGAGCAGAGCAGAACTTCATTTCTACAGGTCACAGACAGCATATTGCCAAATGCCGCTGGAAACGTAGAGCCGTCCCTGTTCTGATAGCACCCAAAGATCAGATTAACATACTGTTGCTACTCCTTTCTTGATCTGTGATCAAATAAGTGAAAATGGAATCTGTCATGAGCAAGAATCCAAATCTTGCTTTGTAGTTCTCTTTCATCCAAATCATTAACATTCATCTGCCTTTTGTCAGAGGGATACGTGTATTTGGTTAAAGTCTGCATCCCTAAACTATCAATTTCACGACGCTGTTGCTCTCCTCTGATGATTGGCTAAACCAGATAAGCAATCTGCCCTTGCACTGAGCAGAAATAATGAACATGGCAATAACAACCCAGAACACTGCAAAAAACTTGGTTTCTGAAGACAATCCATATCCAATCCTGATCAGGCATATGGAGAATGCTGCGGGCATGACAAACAGGCTGGAACAAAGGGAGAAGAAAGACTGGAGGCAGGCAGGCAGGCAGGGTCAGTTCTGGACCAGGCAGCCGGTTCTGGACAAAGGCAGGCTTTTTACAGACCGCAGACACAGCTTAGGAAGCTGATGACTTGTTTTATGTTCCTTGGGCCTATTACTCCATGCTAATGGATAGCCTTCAAGCCTGGAGTCCAGCACACCTGCCTCACTGTGATTTTGTATTAAATTTGTCTTTATTTCCTAGCAGGCTCAATAAGACCCTCAATGGGGGGGGGGTGTGAGGAGGCTGACCTCTCAATGGAAGCAGCCTCAAGGATTTCATTCATTTTTTGGTGCCTGCTGAAAACCTTTCTAGTCCTACCTACTGTACCTACTTACCCACCTACCTACAGGCATTTGCAGGCAATTAAGAACACATCTTTCCATAATAGCTAGTTGATGGTTTCTGATTTTGCATCTTATGTTGTTTTTATTATTCTTGTAAACATTTGCATATATCCATGTAAACTAGTGCTGATAGGCAAAGGAGTGGGATAATATTTTAGCCCAGAATCATTACCTTCATAAAGATATAGCTGATTACTGTGCAGCATTTGATAGCAGGATAAATGAGGGAAGTTTTGCTATACAATATTCACATATGAGCCCGAAAGCTCGGGTTCCATAAAAAGTAGTCCTACATTACTAGAATTAAACTGTGCAGTAATGCATCTCATCAAGATGCAGTTCCAGTGTATCTGCATTTGAACTCAAGCGCTCAGCAGCATTTCCTGCTCCTTACAACAATCTTGTGAGGTAGGCTAGAGTGAAAGAGAATGACAGGCTTAAATTTCAAGACTGACTGAACCTATGTGTCCGTAGTTCTGGTTCATCTTCCTGTTGCGAACATCTTTGCAAGACTCTTTCCACCTTACAAAGACACGCTTTTGTCTCCACAGAGGCAATGGAGATGAAGAATGACCTGCAGTGAGTTTCCACATTCTTTATTTCTGAAACCAATTATGGTTGCTAATAGTCAACCAGGTTGCCCAATGAAAAATCATTTGTCATCGCCCAAGCACTTAAAAGCAAGGAATGAATAATTAAGGACATCATGCATCTTTCACCAAATCAATGAAATTAAACAATAACAACAGATTAGTTACTGTTAAACAAAGAAACATTGTCTTAATCACAGGCTGTAATGGCTCCCTTTGTCCTTCAAGGGTATTTTATTAGAATTAGAAAGAATTTACATGAATGTTTGCCAATGAAGAAACAGAACGAGACATTTCTCACTGAAATGCCCTAAAAGAAATTAGAATCATAATGCTTGTTCATAATCTATATTATATTTAAATAGAACCTGTTTTAATGCCACTTTGAAGATTGTAATGAAAAACACACCTGGGTAAGGGCAAGCTTTAGCTTAGCTCCCTACCTCTGCTAGACATTCAAAACAATTGAGTTACAGTGGTACCTCGGGTTAAGTCTGTTTTTAACCTGAAACTGTTCTTAACCTGAAGCACCACTTTAGCTAATGGGGCCTCCTGCTGCCGCCGCACCGCTAGAGCACAATTTCTGTTCTCATCCTGAAGCAAAGTTCTTAACCCGAGGTAATATTTCTGGGTTAGTTGAGTCTGTAACCTTAGCGTATGTAACCTGAAGCGTATGTAACCCGAGGTACCACTGTATTGGCATCCTTATTCTGCACAAGAATACAGCAACATATATCTTATACTGAGTTGGACCATTCATTCATCCAGCTGGGTATTTACACTGTCTAGCAATAGCTTTCTAGGGTTTCGGATAGGGGAGCAATCCCAGCAGCACCCAGAGATGCTGGAGATTGAACATGAGACACCTTCTGCATGCAAGGCAGATGCTCTACCACTGACCTACAGCCCTTCCCTAAATGCTGTGATCAAGCTGAGTTTTCAAAGATCTACATGCTCTGGGCAAGTTAATCCAGACGCCAAATGCTCCTGTAACGTGTTACGTTGGAGTATGCAACCAGCGGCGGAGGAAGCCGCTCAGGTGCCTGGGCGGCACGAGCTGTCCATAGGGGCAAGGCAAGTGGCCCATGGGGCAGGGCCTCCAGAGTCTTCCTGCCTCCTCCCACTCAGCTGCCCTACAGGTGAGGGGGAGGCGGTGGGTGGACCATTTGGGCAACGCAGATCTTGCGCGTGCCCAAGCCACCGCGTCTCTCCCAGGAAAGACACATGGCTCAGGCACGCTGCAGGTCCAGCGGTGAGTGCCACCCGGCATTTTGTCACCCCCCTCAGTGGTAACACCCGGGGTGGACCTCACCCACCACACCCCCTTCCACCACACCTGCATGCAACAGCCATGGCTCCTCCATGTCAGACATTCTTGCACAGCCAATCCTATGACGTCCACAATGGTAAAACACACCACCCATCCTATTAACTGAGGTGGTGGACAAATGTATCCCACCCACAAAGAGCTCTCCTTCATCCTATGACATTTGCCTCTGTTGCTAGCCTTGGAGGACAGGACCAGTGTCTAAAGACATGCGTTCATTTATAACTTGCACTACAACAGCCATAGACAGGGGTAGGATCAGCATACCTTAAGCAGCAGACTGCCTAAACTAGCTATAAATCAGCTCATGTCTTTAGCCACTGGTGCTGTCCTCCAAGGCTGGCAACAGAGGCAAACAGAATAGGATGAAGGCATCAATTTGCTAGTGTCCATGTACACACTCCTTTCATTTGTTTTGGTGTTGTTCCTCTGGTCAGACTTGTTTGCAGATTGCTGAAGAACTAGAAAGCATTGCAAATGGCTACAATAGGAGCAGGATAGCAGTGATGTCCCTGTTGTCACCTTCAGCTATCTGGAAAAACACACACCAGTGTTGTAGCCCTGGATGCTTAGAAGGACTTGCATGTTGCTTGGTAAGACAAACACAAGACTCACTTCCACCTCTGCATATGTGCAAACAAGGCCACCTTTGGGCACCTGAGGCAGACACCAAAATGGCACCAGGGGAGAATGGATAAAGGAAAATCTGTATCAGGAACAAGGGGGAAAGAAAGGCCAACAGGGATCTGCTGCCCTGGTGGATTCTGTCACCAGAGGCAGTCAGCCCACCTTGCCTCATGAGTGGGCTGGCCCTGAATAAAATTGATGATGTTATCTGCTGTTATCCTGTGGATCCTGATGCCTGAGGCAATTGCTTGCTTCATGGATAGGCCAGCCCTATGTGCAAATAACGCAATGTATGAAATAAAACCAGACAAGCTTCCTTTGTTGCCTGATAGATATAATCTATAATTCATTTTAGTACATATTTGAATACAATGAAGTTTTGTAAATCTAATTTGCACATTAGGTGTGTGCGTGTGTGTGTGTGTATGACTCCACATTCACTTTAACTAGTAAAACTAAGTGCAAATTCCTGAAGACAGGCCAGGATTAAGGTGAATGTAACGAATCAGGGCTCAGCATTCACAATATCATTGTACTTCCCATGTCATGTCGCTGACTACTGCTGAAACAATGATGTTTGGTCGGATGCAGCCAGAGATGAGGGAGAAATTCAATTCAAATGCACTTCCAGAAAAACACGCAAAACTGAAGTGTGGTCAACCTTCAAAATTCACACTTCTCTAAATTTTCAAAAGTCAACCGAGGAATGTGTATAAAAATGGGGGAAGTGTTCATACAAATGCATTCATTACTGAAAATACCAGGGAAAAGTACTTGCAAAAATGTGTACATTGTTCAAAATGGCATATAAGAGTGTTTTATATAAGGATTACCGGTAATTTGCATTAAGGTGCTGATGAAATTTCATAAGGGCTTAAAAATAATAAATTCGCAAACTGACAGGGAAATGTGGAGAACTGAAGTTAAAGTTGGGAAAACGAGAAACCGAGAGAAACCAAAACAGACCAGTCCAACCATCTCTCCAAGCTGAGAGGCTGTAATTATCCTTTAGCGTTTGCCTGCCACTCAAGGAAATCTATACTTTTATGTTGCAGCCACTGTGATGCACAGTGCTAATGAATGCCAGAAACTCGTTCTATTTATTCAGCAGTTCTAGCTCCTCTTGTTGTCATGCACTTTCATCCCTGCCAACTCCACATTTGCGGAAAGGTACTGCTTATTTTAAATAGCTCATTTTAAAATATGCACATTGGCCCTGTTTTAGAAATGAAACCCATCTTTCCTCTGCCACAATTATGATAGCTCTCATTTAATGACGATGGGAATGGTTGGAAACTTTTATCAGGCACTCATTTGCAGGGAATTATCAGAGTCTAAAATATAATTAATCATCTGTTGTCATGCCTCTATTATACAGCCCCACTCTCTGGAGCCAATCTCTTTTATTTCATCTGCATTCATATGCCTATGACCTTCCTTTTCTTTCCAATACCACAGACCTCAGGTAAATTTCAGCTGACTGCTCTAAAATGACTGGATATTGTTAAACCCATTTGTCAACCATATTATCAGCTCACAAACACGAGATCTCTCTGCAAATGTTTAGCATTTTCCACGTATATCGCAAGCGCAAGCATTACCCATGGGTGGCATCTGTCAATGTTGACAAAAAATGAAAATTTTGGAACTACTGTAAATAATAAAACAGTCCTAGAAAGATTATTTCTCTGGAGCATAAGCTATCAACAAACATGATTTGCATTTTGCGCTTACAGCTGTTTCAACATGAGCTGTTTGCTGTGGTTCATTAAAATGATTTGATTTGTCAGATTCCAGGAGTGTTGCAAGTTCTTGTATGTAACGATCACAGATACCAAAGCAGCGGTCGATCGGATTTACAGAATTGGATGAAATCAGAAGGTCCAAAAATACACAATTAGCTATACATCTAAGTTTGTGTGTGTGCATGCAGCATATATACTTTGAAAGACTTGATTGCAATAAGCATAATAGATTAGCAAGGACATGTTTTTCATAAAAACCATCTGGAATTTTTAAATTTATTTTTAAAAAACAAGATTGACTTCTTTTCCCCAGCAGGTTGTTTTCAATTGACCCCCACCCCACCCCCGGTGATGCAAATCCAGCAGAGGCTTCGATCAGCAGAATGGGGAGGGAAGGTGCCTTTTCCATAATCACTTTTCCCCTGCAGCTCACAATCACACCCCCGCCCTCAAATATGCTCCAGAGGATTGGAGAACACTTCAGAACAGTATGAGAGTTCCAGGGGGAGGATGACTCAGCAAAAATAGCCTCTTCCACTGTTGGGAACCTCCACTGGATCAAAGTGGATCATATGGGTGGGGTATAAACAACAACAACAACAACAACCATCATCATCATCATCATCCTCAGAGGGTCAGCACTGGTTACAACTCAGGGTATGGTTAAGCCAAATAAGGGCTGCACCAGATAGCCCCTAATTCCAAAATTTCACCCTGAAAGTAGAAAATAGCTGAACAAAGGGAAAAAGAACAAGACAGGAACAGAAAACGTAATCTACAGCTCATTTATGTATTTGCTGAAATATTTATTATCCTGATCCAAGGGCTTCTACAAGGCAGTTTTACTGCTATTAAAACCCACAATAAACTCCTCCATCTTATGATGGATTTTAATTGTTGCAAACCTGCCTTGGCTGGAAAAGCTCTAAGGCAGCATTTATATGGTCAAATCAACCCATCTCGTTAGATACAAGGAAGGTAGGGAAGGATTGCTCAAATTATTTGTGCGGGTGTGGGTGTAAGCCGGAATCAGTTCATAATATCTTAGAGCAGGCATTTTTCAACAAAATGTAGGTTGTGAAATTCTGTTACCATAACAGGAATTGTTTAAGACCGACAAGTTTATTCATTCTCTTTCTTGAGCTGTTAAAGCTGTTGTGTTTGGATTTTATTTGATATTGTCGTTATATAATGGATTTTAAGATATAAATGGCGTATCCACCAATATAATGGTTAGTAGTCTGACATATGGTTTAAGAATTGTTTTAGGGATGGGCTGAGCAGCTAATTATGACCTATTTTGGTATTGCTGGCACTCAATCCCATGTCTACCCTCTCCTGTTCTGTCCCATTGTGGGCATTTTATCCACATTTTTATACACTTCTTATGTACAAACACACTTTTAACATAAAAATATACTTTTAAATGCTTTTGCATGTAAAATGGATTCTTTGCATATTTCTAAACGCAAAATACATATTCCTGGGCCAACGTTTGTGTGCACCAAAGATGCTTTGCAAAATCAGGGGGAGTGAGCAATCTGACTGGAAGTTGCATTCTGATCCACAGGTGAGTTCAAGAGTATCAGACTGAGTTGGATGGTTCGATAGCGTTCTCGAAGCTACCAGCATGAGTTTGACCAAACTGCGGGAGGCAGTGGAAGACAGGAGTGCCTGGCGTGCTCTGGTCCATGGGGTCACGAAGAGTCGGACACAACTAAACAACAACAACACCTCTTCACAGGGAACTCTGGAAATGGTAGCACTGTGAGGGGAATAGGTGTCACTGAACAACCTGGAGCACCCTTAGCAAGCTAGAATTCTTTGGGAGGAAGCCATGTCTGTTTAAAACGGTTTCATAGTGCTTTAAATAAATGGTGTGAATGTGGCCCGAGTCTGACAAACGGGACTAGAAAACCTCCTTTGAGTCTGCCTACCAGTAGCATGCATGTGTGTCACATTTACGTCTGAATGTTCAGCTTATTTCCCCCATCCTGCCCTGGTGGCTTCCTTAAAAGCCTTTAAAAATAAGTTTGAAATCCCCTCTGAAACCCTACACACTTGTAAGCATTCCTTGATTTCAATGTGAAGTGAAACCATGTGGGCATTTGGATTTTTAACTGGCTCCTTGAGTGCAGAATGATTTTACAAAAATAAAAATAAAAATGAAAAGTCACTTCTCCGGAACAAAGCTGTTTTTCTACCTCTGGTGATGCCACAAAGGAACTAGAGCAAAAACAATCACTGATGCATTGTTTCTTTTTGCAGAGAGAGCGACGACCAAGTGTCTCCTATTGGCCAACCACTTCCCGTGACTGCTTTTGTCAACAGGGAGCCTATTCCCCATCAACATCATCTGTCAAATGTGAGTTGCCAGAAAATATAACTGCCAATTTGGCCTTCCCCTGGAACTCTTCTGAGCATGGCCGGGATCCCCAGAAATTCAATTTGACAGTCATCTTCAAAGCACCTCCACTTGCTGAAAAACGCTGCTGATAGATGAGGCAAATAATATCATAAGGGGTTTTGCAGAATCTCGATGCCCTAGAACCACTGGTGCATATTACTGTAAATTGAAAACCCTTGTCATATGTGGATATGTTTTACACGCTCAGGTATGCTCTAGCATAGCTAAGCTACAGTCCTAGCTCCTGTCCCTCTTTTTTTTTTTTAAAAAAAGAGAGACTTGCATGGGGTTCTGCTAGTTTTCTCTGCATCATTGGGGCCACGTACCATAGGATGCTCCTGTCCATGCCGCAATGGGGGGCAGGACAAGGCACTGAAACAGGATCACCAGCGATTGATGCTCTGTCAAGTATGGGGATATATGTGGGATCTGGTACTGGTGCAATGGCAATTCCTTGCCTTTTGGGCTGCCGGTGATGATCCCGCTTGCACCCAAGCGTTCACACTCATTAGAAGAAGAAGAAGAAGAAGAAGAAGAAGAAGAAGAAGAAGAGTTTGGATTTGATATCCCGCCTTTCACTCCCTTTAAGGAGTCTCAAAGCGGCTAACAATCTCCTTTCCCTTCCTCCCCCACAACAAACACTCTGTGAGGTGAGTGGGGCTGAGAGACTTCAAAGAAGTGTGACTGGCCCAAGGTCACCCAGCAGCTGCATGTGGAGGAGCGGAGACGCGAACCCGGTTCCCCAGATTATGAGACTACTGCTCTTAACCACTACACCACACTGCCTTCATGCTTCATGCCCTCTCATGTTTCAGTCTCATATCCCCCCCCCCCACAGTAAACCCCCTTTTTCCCCAGAGGGCCTGATTGCATGGAGTGAGCCCTTCATGTAGACAGTCCCTGCATATAGGCTTTGTCCGTGCTATACGAGATTGAAAGTGGCACCATACCGCTTTCATCCCAGCCAAAGCTTGCCCCCCAACAAGAATCCTGGGCGGGTCAGCCTCAAGTGTGCATGAACCAGTCTGCGAGAAGAAACCAATACAGAGCTATGCTGAATGTTCCATCTCTAACAAAACAACAACAAACAAACCACAGCTACTACTATGCCATAAGATCCACTGTCTTGTAATATCACTTATGGTATGTACAGTTATTTATTGTTTAGTATTATTTTTGCTGTAAAATGTGTGAGATCATGAAATTGTATTTATTTGCATTACTTAGTGCTTTAACTACTGATGAAGCCCAGGATGGCGAAAGAAGACCAATATTCCAAAAATCCTTGTCTAGACCCTGTGAAAGGATTCTGTGGAACTGTAACAACCTTTCATATGGATTGTTTGGACTTTATGAACAGACAGGTGTAATAGACACCATTACACGGATGGACCTTATGCATGAACTGACTAGAGAATGATCTGATCCACTGGGTCTTCTGCTTTGTTTGTTTGTTGAACTTTATGAATTACTTCTGTTGAAATTTACAATTTGATACAATGAATAGTATACCTTATTAAGAACACAGCCGGTTACGTCTCGTGTGTTTATTGAGAATGTTCCATCTTTGCAGGTTTACCAGCTTGGTATATGGAACAATCCCCTTCCCCACCCCCTCACCCCACTGATCTGGGGTTCTTCTGCCCCTCTCAGAGCAAATTTCAAGGGGCATGGGGGAGGAGAGGGGAGGACAAACCCATTGCTGATGGGATTTGCTAGGTGAATCCTACCCTGTAAGACCCTTACACCCTGCAACACACTCATCACTCGATGGCTGCAGTTCAGCTGCGGACTTGCCTGTGTGACTGCCACAGCGTATAAGAACCATTCAAAAAACACTCACATCACTTTGAGCATATTGGAGACCCTTCCCATCTTCTGCAGAAAGCCATCCATTGTGAAGAAATTGCACTGATATGACCCAACCCGAATGTAAGCAAGGTCACCTGACGCCTACGTTTCATTCATTTTTTTAAAAAAAGAGCCCTCGTAAGGTTTATCTCTAAAACTTAAGCAACAACCACCACCAGGAAATAAACCACACAAGAGGCTTTTCTAGGGGCCAATTGCCAAAATTTACAGAAACAAGCCAACACCATCCATAAAGAAGAGCAGCAAAAATAAGGAACAGATATGCCTCTCTTCACCCACCCACAAGACAGGGAAATAAAGGACCTTGACAGAACAGTGGATATTAGTGTTAGTGAACGGCTGCAACATGTCTTAATATAATCTCAAACTCCCATCACAAATCAGCTTAGAAGCAGCATATGAGCTGGCCTGCAATGACTTGCACACCCTTGCCGGCTCTTATCTGCTAAATTGCTTTGCGGCAACCTCCCTCCATGCCCTTGACCACATCTGAAAAGTATTTGTCTCCGGCTTCCAAACAATATGACAAGTCTACTTTGTGGCTTCCAAATATCTTAGGGTATAATTTTCTTTTAATAGCCACCTTCTTTCCTTGATGCATTTTTCTCTGCTGCTGATGGATGACCGAGGACCTAAAATGACTTGGAGACTCCAGCAATATTCATTTATCAAATGAATCCTTCCGCCAAGAATTTAACTAGATAATGGGGGCAAAAATATATTTTGTAAAACAACAACACATTGCTCGGTGAATAAAATAGAAAGGCTGAGCGGGGAGGAAAACGACAAATGGAAATTTTGCTACATAGGTTGTATCTAGGAATGGGCGAATCTGTTAATTTCGGTTTCTCTCAGTTTTTCAGTTTTCCAGTCTTCACTTCAATTCTCTCCCATTTCTGCATGAGTTTATGATTACAGTTTTTAAAAAGAGCCTCGTGAGAATAATCAACATTTTAGTGCAAACATCTCCTGATATACTCATTTTTGTATATTTTGTATATCTGAAGGAGCATCTCCATCCCCATTGTTCTACCCGGACACTGAGGTCCAGCACTGAGGGCCTTCTGGCGGTTCCCTCAATGTGAGAGGCCAAGTTACAGGGAACAAGGCAGAGGGCCTTCTCGGTAGTGGCACCCACCCTGTGGAAGGCCCTCCCATCGGATGTCAAAGAGAAAAACAACTACCAGACTTTTAGAAGACATCTGAAGGCAGCCCCGTTTAGGGAAGCTTTTAATGTTTGATGTATTACAGTATTTTAATATTTTTCTGGAAGCCGCCCAGAGTGGCTGGGGAAGCCCCGCCAGATGGGCGGGGTATAAATAATAAATTATTATTATTATTATTTGTAAGCATTTTTGACTGATACATATTTTGCAAGCAATTTCCCCTTATATAATAATTTCTCTGTGTTATTCACCAATATATGCATCAAATGTACACTTTCCCCTAAAACACACGTTCTGTGCAAACGGGATATGTTTGGAGAACTGCATCGCAATATTTGGAGAAGGGCAAATTTCAAAGTATTGTTGTGTTTGGGTTGGCATATTGTTTTGGAAAGTGAGAATTTTGGTAGGTTTACGTTAAAATTCTAACCAAAACAGATTCATATTTGGAAAAGGCTCGTGACAAATTTAAGTTGATTGATTTCAGTGGGTCTACTCTGAGTATGGCATAGTTGGGTACAACCAACTGCAGCTGGAGTTCTTTCTGGGGCAGTATAAGTCAGGAAATAAGGAACAGCAATTAACTTCAAAGTGAAGATGTATCATCAAGGCATATCAACATCCCAAAGTTCTCCGGTAGTATGGTAAATTCTTAATCCCTTCTGCTCAAGTGGAAGGCTGAAATATTAAACAGCAGATCATTCTTTGCCTCACAGAGAAGCATGAGCTGGCGATATCTTGTTCTCTCTTTAAAGGGATCGATTATTCCCCAGAAACTCAGTCAATGGGGAGCGTTATTCAGTATCCTGCCATCCATTTCCAGCCACACTTTAGTGCCTAAGGGTATTAATTTAAGGATAATATGTATGAGTCAAGCTTCTACACAATGAAGCAGTACGTGTGACTGCCAGAAAATCTCCCTCCAAGGAACACACTGAATGGCACCAACCTTCCGCTTGCGTTCAGCATTGCCAAATGGAGCCATAAAGTTTCTGTACGTTATAATGAGGCTGGTAACATTTTGAGTGGAGGGAGTTCGGTTGGTGAGCTTCCTCAGCTTGAAAAGGCGCAATCCACTGTGAGTCAACTCCAGACCCCTTTCTGGCATCCATCAGGCTAAAGCAAAGAGAAGGGGGGACTCCAGGGCCTCCTTAAACAGCTCTGCTGAAATACCACCTCCATCGGGGTCCTGCATAAACAGTCATATACAGCAGCCCTTCCATCCGTCCAAAGGAGAGGGAGAAAGATGGGGCTGCAGGGCCTCTCTTTCAGCTCTGTCAAAAGGCCAGCAATCTTTGGTTGCTCCTCTTCTTGAGACCTTCCCATTCTAGCTAGTCAAGAACTCTGAAGCCATGAAATAGGTTTCAGGGTTTTCATTTTTCCTTCTCTCTCCCAATCCCTTCCCCTTTTGTATTGTGCCTTTTAGATTGTAAGCCTGAGGGCGGGAACTGCCTTATTCTTGAAGTTTGTAAGTTACTCCAGGAGCCCTTTTGGGAAAGGTGGGGAGGCGATTGGGTTGAAGATTAGGACAACAATTCTTTAAATAAATACCTAAATCGAATTCAGCAGAGGAAACAAACTGGCCTATGAAGCTGGCACAAAATGCTGCGCCTGAGGATGCTCAGCAATCTCATTTTCAGTGTAGAGTCAGACAGGTGTTTGTCTGTAAGCCCTCCTTATTCCAAAGAAAAAGGTTGTGTCTCTGTGTGTATTTGCTGGTGAGTAGAGAGAGAGAAAGATATGGCTGTGCAAAAAAAAATCTGGTTTTTGAGTCCTCAAGGATTTTCAAGCATCCCAAGGTAATATCAAAAACCCTGAATGGTTTTAGAAGTGACATGGGTGGGGTGGTGGGGAGAAAAACCACACATCAATAGTTATTTAGACAATGGCTCACAGCTGGCCATTTCCACCATTCAGCCATTGATTTCATATTATTTGTCTATTTCTCTTTGGTGGTATTATCAGGCATTAGGAGGGAGCAGCCTGTTCCATCCATCCTAACTGGCGTGCTTTATTAAGATAAGGAAGAATGAGGTTTGGTGTGATCTGACTTTGAGCTAAGCTGTCAAGTCTGGGTGCTTCGAAAAGTAGGGACCATATTCATTGCAGCAGTCTTCATTGGGGACAATCATGGGAAAGTGTGTGTGTGTGTGTGTGTGTGTGTGTAAAACTGTATAAGTCTTACAATGTCAGCAGTGAGAGTTTGCTTGAGTTAAAGGCAAATTTCCAGCATTCATTCTATGAGTTCTGGTGTGTGTATTCATATTTATATTTTGTTAAGGTGATTCCAGTTAAAAGAAATAAAGTGATACATAAAAAAGTAGGAAAAGTGAGAGGGAGAAAACAATAACGATACATATAAAAGTGAAACTATGAAAAAAGGAGCAATATACATATTCCCATACATTCTTGTATAAATTGGTATAGTGTTATTGTCCTAGTGCGTAGGTAAATGCTGATAACCTACTACATTTTGTATAAACTCATTCCAAATGTTATCGTATTTATCCATACAGAGTCTGCACCTGAAAGCAGTCCGTTCATAAATTGCTAGTGATGTCATTTTGTCAGTCCATTGATTGAAGGGTGCCATATCTTTATTTTTACAGTTCCTCAATATCAATCTCTTGGCCACCATTAGGGCATGGAAAATCGATTTCCATTGTCCCGTTGATAATTTCCATACTGCAGGTCCATAGTTCTATAAAATATTATTTGCTGAAAGATTCAACTTTTTCTGCCCAGTCATAGTTACAGAGTCTATCACTTTCTTTCAAAACTTGTTAAGTAAAGAACACTGTACAAACATGTGTTTCAGAGAGTCATTGTCCTTGCCACATCTCCAACACTGAGCTATCTTAGCTACCCCCTTTTTATAAAACCGTAAAGAAGTCCAAGAAACTCTAAATATTATTTTTTTGTGGTATGAGTTTAAATCTAATGACACCTTAGGTAGTGAAGCTAATACATTTCCCCACTGCCTGGGTAATAATGAAAGTTCCAATTCTTTATTCCAATCATCTCTTACAATCTGCATATTGAACTTGTGTATTGTTAATAGATACCTATAAAAAGTAATTGCTGGCTTTTTATTTTTGAATGAGTTGTCCAGTTGCTCCAATATCTCAGGTATCTCGGAAGCTGAAAGGGCTAACGGCCCAAACACAGGAGATGTTGTAATTGAAGATATTGCCATTGGGCTACATCTGATAGATGATATTTTTTTCTTAAAATAGCAAAAGTATAAAATTAATCTTCCCCATCTATCAGTTGGCCCAATGTCAATATACCTGCTTCCATCCAATTTTTCCATACCACCATCTTTTTTGCAATTCTTAGTGTGGGGTTTCCCCACAGAGTAAGTTTAGCATGTGACAATAGATCAAATCTGTTTTTATTAGCCAATATATTCCATATTCTTCTAAGTGATTTAATTGTTTCAAGAGTCACCTGAGATTTCAAATATTTCAATCCTAGTATTGTCCAACCAACCAAAGGTGCTATGTACATACAGGTAAAAGGTAAAAAGGTACATATATTCTAGGGTTGCCCACGTCAGAAAATTAGGGCCAACAGTGGGATTCCAATATTTAGTACATGTCAATAGATACAATTCCAAATTTGGGATTCTTTAATTTGTAGTTACATTCTCTGCAAGGATATTCTTGGTGTTGCTGAGCCCCAAAGGCATTTCCTAAACAATGAGTTTATCTTGTTAAAATATGATCCAGATATAAAAACTAGAAGTCCTTTCAGGATATAAATGAATCTGGGAATAGTATTCATTTTGAGAGCATTCTCCCTTCCCCAAAGGGTACGATTCAGTGACTCCCACCTATCAATATCTGAAGAAACCTTTTTTATTAATTTATTCATATTAACTGTAACTAACTGTGTTATATCTCTTGATATTAGCATACCTAGATATTTAATAAATTTGGAACAAATCCAAAATTATATTCCTTGAATGAGTGTGTAAACAAATTTTGATCTCTTGGCATCAATTCTGATTTGGACCAATTAACAGAATAACATGATATTTTACCAAAGGCGTCTATCATTTGCATCAAGATGGGTATACTAGACTGAAGTTCCGAAATAAACAAAAGTATATCGTCTGCAAATAAAACTAACTTGTGGTCAACTGAATTATGAACTGCTCCGTGAATCTTGTGATGTTGTCTAATAGTGCTAACCAGGGGCTCTAAACAAATATTAAAAAGCAAAGGTGAGAGTGGACATCCTTGTTTGGTTCATCGAGCCAACAGAAAGGTGGCAGACATAATACCATTCACTTTGACTCTAGATGTGGGTGCCTTGTACATTACTTTGATCCATTTTATAAACTCCAAGGGAATTCCAAATTTAATTAAAGCTAACTCCACATACTGTTTCTAAATTTTATCAAAGGCCTTTTCGGCATCTAATGATATGTTTACAAACTGATCTTAATTTTTATTTAAGTCAACCAAATCTACCATAATCTAATGTTATCTGCAGCCTGTCTTGTTTTTATAGAGCCGGTCTGATCTCTCTCGATTACAGCCGCAATTACCTGTTGGATTCTATTTGCTAGTGTTGATGTTAGAATTCTTGTATCCACATTAATCAAGGATATAGGGCGATAATTCACATATTTTCTGTGATCCTTATCTGGTTTGGAAATAACTTTGATATAAGCTTAGTTAAATGTTGTTTATATGATACCTTTATCAAGTATGTCATACAATTGACGAAATTTTGGTACAATAAATCTATATATGTTTTATGCCATTCAGTAGTTCCACTATCTGTAAACACATGCCTCATGTGGACTATATAGAATCCACAACCATTCAGTTCTGTTGTTAGGCAAATATTTCCTCTGCACATCTGTTGCCCTACAAAAGTTGTTGGACTCCAGTATCTATTATCAATAGTAACTGGACACACTAATGGGAGTTGAAGTCTAAAAACATACATGGGGTACCATATTGGCTATCTCCAATCTAGAAGCTTCCAGGTTTACCTCCCTTCCAAGTATACAATGAGTTTCAAGTACACACCTATATCTGCACGGTGAAATGTTAATAAAACAACATGAAGGACTGGTTTGGGGGTATGTCTGAGAGCAGTCTTACTGTTGTAATGCAAGACATTTATTTTAACTTTCATTGTTATTCACACCGTATCTCATATTTTTACTATTCTTTTCTACAAGCCTGAAGTTAAATTTTATTTATGTTGATGCCAGATAATGAGAATAAAAGCTAGAATGCCGATGCTCATATTGTTAGGTTAGTAATTTGATAGTTAAGCACATTTTAAAAACCGATGCTCATATTGTTAGGTTAGTAATTTGATAGTTAAGCACATTTTAAAAACGATAGACGAGTGAGCTGAAAGAAATGAAGAAGACATGCCAAGATTGCTGGAAATCAGAAATTCAAGCAAAACACTCCATTAATTACAAAAGGGACTGTAGCTGTTCGTTTTGCATTTTTATAGGGGCTACTTTCTCTTTGGAAATGCACAAGGGCCATGAGAGTAATATGATGTGAAATACTGTTTCATAGGAAGCATCAGATCACAGTCTTTGGGAGGTTTCTACACGTCTCAACCTTCTTTTGATGGTTCACCTGCCATACACGAGGGACTCCCTCCAAATTCTGACAGCCTTGATCTACCAGAAGGAATGAGTAATGCCAGCCAATCAGTACTAAGGGGCATGATCAAAAGCATCAAGTCATTTAGATTTCTGCCTTTAAAGCATGGGAGTTGGACAGCCCCGGGTTAAGCCTGCAGAGATCCAAATTCAGTATTAGTAGGCGTGCACAATATGTCTGAAGAATGATTCTTTTCCCCTGCTCCTCCCTAACACACAGGTATTAAGAGCCAAATCACTGCAGTGAGAACGGCTGGCACGCTGTTTGTTTCTTCACCTGTTAAACAAATTGGGAAGATGATACATAAAGGGTGATTTCCCCCAAACTATGTGTTGCCCACATTCATTGACATGAGTGAATACCATATAGTCTCATTGTAGGAAAAGATCAAACGGGAATCCTAACAGGTGTGAGAGGTATGCCATACGGAAGTGAGAATGTGATGTCGCATAAGAATGGGTGTGGGATATTGGTCCTGTAATGTGAAAATTCATTGGAAATCCTGGGCTCTGTCAGTGGGTACATGACTGTCAGGGACCGGGCAGAGGAGGAATGGTGGAGACTGCGTCCCCATCCTGACCCTTCCAGGGAGGAGGAAGGCAGTATAGATTTACAACAGGGGTCCGAGGGAGGTCGCAGCTCAGAGGCAGATGAGGAGGGAAGTTGGGAAATCATGGGAGAGCCAGAGCAACAACACCTGGCTGACACGTCGTCATTAGAAAGCATTCCAGACCCTCCATCTCCCAGAACCCGGCAGGCCTTAAAAGTAGGAGAACAAAGAGCTCAAAGACAGAGGGCACTTTTTGGCACCCATAGAGGAGACGATGAGAATGAAGAAGGAGACAGTGTGAGAGATGGTGTGTGTGTGTGTGTGTGTGTGTGTGTGGCGATTCAGTAGGGACAACACCATTATCCAAGAAGCTGGATTCTATAGCCTCTCTCTGTAAAGACTGAAATAAAACAGGACGGTAAGAAACTTTCCCTTGTTTTTATACTTCCCTGGGCAACCAGCCGGGAGCTGCTAACAGCATCCTGACAATGACATTACCTCATCCTTCTCCCTTACATTTACTGGAATAACAAACAGCTGGTGATAACTACATACCCAAATGCATGCTCTCTGCTCTTGTCACCTAAACAATTGTAATGCTGAGTGGCTGATTTCGGAGAAAGTCCTTTATAGCTTTGGACTAAGATGCCTAAAAGATCATGTCACTACTTACAGTATATACCAGTTTGCTGTGTTTGTGCTTTAATTATGCTGGAAGCTGCTCAGAGCAGCTGGAGCAACCTAGTCAGTTGCTTGGCGTATAAGTAAATAATAATAACAACAACAACAACCCAACCAATCACTGCACTCTGCAGTCTGTTATGCATCATGTAGCAATTGCACCTATAGGGTGGTGAAACCTTCCCTTTGAAACTTGCTTCCATTACATATCTGACGGAGTATCTCTATTATCTTATGGGTGCCTGTTGAAGACCATTTCTACAATCCTTCTAAGAGGAGATTTTTATCCCAATCTGCATCTGCATTGGATTTGGAATCGTTTTTAATATATGAAATTGTTTTAATTATTTTTGTGTATGAATTTGTGTGTGTGTGTGTGTGTGCATGTGTGGTTGCAACTCCTGCTTGCATTACTTGCAAAGCCCACCAACACTCACCAAACCACCTCCCTTTACACCTGGCCAACTGACTCCCTCTCCCTTTCACCTCACACAAGCCCGCTTCCCATTACAACTACTTGAGCCCCTATCCCCTCACATCCCACCACCCATAATTCTATCAGCAGTAAAGCTCATTGATTTGGGGTGGCACATACTTTTTATGAAAAGGGGTAGGGAAGGGTTTTCTCTCTCTCTTTTGCTTCTGTAATGTATTATTCCTTAGATCATGTGACACTCCACTTCAAAGTGCTTTGAAGGCAACTCCATTTTGCTCTCTACCAAAATATCAAAGCTCAGACTGAAGTCATTCGGAAACCTTGTTTCGTCCTATTTGTAAGCCTAAGAATTATCTCTCATTTCATTTCTCCACTACAGAAATGCATATCTTTGTTAACCAAGCAGTGTGCATCACACATTTTTGCCTTAGGCTAGGAAGTGTAATGTCTACTTGTAGTAGCTAATGGGATCTAGAGATGGTTAAACAAAGAACTTTGTTTTTTTTAAAAAGAAGCTTCTCCTTTAAAATCTGCCTATAATTTGTGCAGAGTGACTGTTTAAACACAGAGACACATTAAAAGCTATAAAACTCAGCCAAAGCACTTCATTGCTTCGTTCTTCCTTTAGCAGCTTTAGCAAAGTATTTGCTTAAACAAAACTTTGAGGATTAAATTATATTTAAACTTGGATTGGCCAACTTCTGTATTCTCAGGGCCTATTCCATTTTTCAGATAGCTGTACGTAGGCTGAACGCATATTTCTGCCACATGACTTTTTCACAGATAGACTCGCTAATCACGTGACACCATCTAGCAGTAAGGACTTCACAGTTATAAAGCGTATGTGTTCAGGTACACACCATCCCCAGAGACACAATGGCATTGGACTCCATTTTATTTATTTATTCCATACAATTAATAAAACCACTTGATTGTTTAAACACACACAACCCTCAACGCAGTTTACAGAAAAAGGGTAATTGATTCTATCCATCTCTTACTCTCTCTGTGTGACTGTGAATCTGTGCTCTGCAGGTCAGATGTGGCCTCCCAGGCCCATCCATTTGCCTTGCAAGACTCCACCCAAGCTCCCTACCAGCCTTGTTCTCTGTCTACCTCAACTGCTTTTGTCTGGTTGGCATGTGTCTCTGAACTGTGCTCTTGCGTATTGCTTCAGAGTTGACCGTGCAGATAGACAAAACAAGCTGAGCTGGAGTGCAACAGATTCCTGTGTTTCCTATACAAATCCCAACTTGTTTTTTCTTTTCCTTGTATCTGTCCCTTTTGCTGGAAGTTATGTACAGTTCCCTTGACATAAGTTACCCTGTGATTACTGCACTCGGCAACCAGACAACGTAATGGGTTGTATTCCATGCAGCTCCTCCACTGATAGAAGGCTCTATGACCCACTAGAGGTGCCTGCCTGTGGAACAGAGTTGCTTTGACTGATTTGTCCTCCCTCTGTAGCTTCCCACAATATTCCGGAGGGTTCCACACCACTCTGGAGCAAGAGCAGGTTGGGTGGTGGTAGTGAGTGAGGACCATCAGGTGATGGTGGTGGAAGAGGAATGCCTCCTTCTTGTATCAAAGAGACTTCTGTCCTAGAAGGGGCATGGTTGGCTTTTATTTAAGCACATGCACATTTTTAAGCATTCTGTTTTGATAAGAGATGAATGGCAGTTAAGAAAGCGAAACTATATTGCAATTTATGCATGTTACAGGAAACTGCAAAATAGGGCTTGTTATCTTGTGTCCAGTTCTGCATGAGCTAGGAGCATCTGAACACTCACAAAAGTAATACAGTGGTACCTTGGTTCTGAAACTTAATCCGTTCCGGGAGTCCATTCAACTCCTGAAACCATTCGAAAACAAAGGCACAGCTTGTGATTGGCTACACAAGCTTCCTGCACTCAAGCGGAAGCTGCGTCGGACATTCAGCTTCCGAAAAATGTTCGCAAACTGGAACACTTACTGCGGCGTTTGAGAGCTGATTTGTTCGACAACTAAGCCGTTCGGGAACCAAGGTACCACTGTATAAGTCTGCTAGGCACAATAATGGAAATGGGAAGCAACCACAGCTCCAATGGATTTCTTCCCCCAAATTCAGAATGCAATCCCATTTGTTGTGCTGCAAAGAAATTGAGACATTATTCATCAACACAATGCAACAGACCTCACTAAACTATTAAGACTCCCGAGAAATATGCAATATGGGATGTAATTACAAAAATTACAGACTACAAAAAATGCAGTTACCAAAGAGATCAGAAACATGTTGGAAGGCAGCACTGATCATGCAGTTTCTTTTGACGGAGACTTCTAGGAAAGAGCGGGGCATGCTGGGAGATGGCTGTGCCTCGTATTAAAAAGCACCAGATGACTGCAAAAGGCACAGATCTTTTCTGAATGAACACTACATACAATTCCCAGATGGATTGGTGAACTGTAGGACGTTCTTCTGAGAACCGCAGTTCATGGCTTGGTGGGAGAATCAGTCGTGTGTATTATTCATTTAGACACCAGAGTCGCATGCAGACATAGAAGTGAACAACTGGAACTGTATCATTAAAAAGTAATGTGAGGGCTTCAACATCCTGAAATTAAGAATAGGAGTCATTTTTTAAAAAAATAAAAAATGGTGCTGTCTCTCAAGTGAGGAAGTCTGGTAACTGAAGGTCTGGTAAGATTTCACCAGCTAAAGTAAGGGCATATTATTGAAGGAACATCCAATATCTTAATAAAGGGAACTTCTTACCCAGGAGATTAAATATATAGTTTAGTAGCAAATCTATGATAAAGTTGTGTCGGATTTTGTGTGCTTCAAAAGAAATTTTTCAAGTCCAACATATTTTTAGGGGCTCAGTGGTTTAATCCAGGTACTGGATTCTTGGGCATCTCTGGGGAAGGCTGGGAAAGACACCCACCTGAAACGCGGAAGAGCCACTACTAGTCATTGTAGAGCAGCCTTTCTCAACCTGATGCCCTCCAGATGTTGTTGGATGACAACTTCCCTCATCCCTGAGAATTGGTCATGCTTGCTGGAGATGATGGGCACTGTAGTCCAAAACAGCTGGAGGGAACCAAGAGCAGGATGATGAAGGTGATGCTTGTGGGTTTGTGGCTATTGTTTTTATTATGCATTTTGTGTTTATATCCTTTGTTTATATCCTATTTGTGTTTATATTTTTATGTTGTGAAGCGCCCTGAGAACTACAGATGAAAGGTGGTAAACAAAGTTAATAAATAATAATAATTTAGAAGAAGAAGAGTTTGGATTTGATATCCCACTTTATCACTATCCTAAGGAGTCTCAAAGCGGCTAACATTCTCCTTTCCCTTCCTCCCCCACAACAAACACTCTGTGAGGTGAGTGGGGCTGAGAGACTTCAGAGAAGTGTGACTGGCCCAAGGTCACCCAGCAGCTGCATGTGGAGGAGTGGGGAATCGAACCCGGTTCACCAGATTCTGAGTCCACTGCTCTTAACCACTACACCACACTGGCTGAATACAGTGGTACCTAGGTTCCCAAATGGCTTAGTTGTTGAACAAATCGGCTCCCGAACGCCGCAAACCCGTAAGTAATTGTTCTGGTTTGCAAATGCTCTTTGGAAGCCGAACGTCCGACGCGGCTTCCACGGCTTCCACGGCTTCCACAGCTTCCACGGCTTCTGACTGAGTGCAGGAAGCTCCTGCAGGCAATCGGAAGCCACACCTTGGTTTTTGAACAGTTTTGGGAGTCGAACAGACTCCCAGAACAGATTACGTTTGAGAGCCAAGGTTATGCTGTAAGGCAGGGGTGTCAAACTCAAATTCATCGGGGGCCACATCAGCAGTTTGGTCACCCTCAAAGGGCCGATTGTATCTATAGGACTATGTGTCCACTCTTTATTATCATAAATTATTGTCACTGCATTCAATTATTACTGTTTTTTGTAATAATGTAAGGAGGATAAAAAGAGGATAAAAAGAGGGAGGATAAAAAGAGGGAAATAAACAACTCAATCAACCAAGATCACATTTCTTCTTTTTTAATTTTTAATTTTTTTCATTCAAGGGGAGGGAGAACAAGAGCCATTTAAAGGGGAAGAAGAAAAACAAAACCACAACAAAAGGGTTATTGCACTTAGACCTTTGAAGAAGCGTGCAATTTACTTGGTGGGGAGAAAAGAGACGGGAGTGAAAGCAACACATTCTTTTCATCTCGGGAGTTCCTGGTGGCTTTCAAGAAAAAAGGATTCCTTCTCTTCCTCCCCCCGCCCCCCGCCTCCTCTCTCTCTCATCTGCCTCGTCGTGAAGGGCCAACAACTAAGATCAATAAAAGTTTTCAAACGGAAGAGGCGTCTGTGAGAGGCATCTGCTGCAGGGAGGATCGCGCTTGGTATGAGCGGAGTTTTCCTCTCCTTCTGCTTCGCTCGCCACCAAGGGGGACAGGCAGAGGCGGAGGCGGGTCAGCCGCAGTGAAGGCAGAGCAGCGTCGACCCTCGGACCGCCGGAGAGCGACGAAGAGGGAGCAGCCGAGCCAGCGCTGCTGGTGGGCCGCGTATAAGCAGCCTTCCTCCCGCCCGCCGCCGGGACATCGCAAGCGGGACTTGCTGGCAGCACTGAGGCGCCTGGACCTTCGGACTGCGCGTAGGGCCCTGGGCGTGGGAGCGGCGGGCAGTGGCCGCAGCCTCGCCAGCGCGGCTGGTCGTTGCACGGTTTCCTGTGTAGAACGGCTGGCGCTGCTAGAGGGCAGACGTTTTCTGGCTTGTAGGCTGCCGCGCATGCGCTGAAGAGGCGGCTTTCTTGTGTCAAAAAGAAAAGAAAAGCGAGAATAAAAGGTGAAGGCCGGCGGCGGCTACACGGGCCACATGACGAGGTCTGGCGGGCCGGATTCGGCCCGCGGGCCTTGTGTTTGACACCCGTGCTGTAAGGTATATGCCTTAGAACGACTGACCACTGAAACCATTTTACACATTTTGATAGCTGGAAATAAATCAATGGGGAAATATATATAACCCATTTCCCTTTCTTTTATTCTTATTATTGGGGGGGAGCAGCAATAAATATATCAATTAACAAGCAAATTAGTTATACCTTTTGACGTATGTGTGAAGGAGAGCCTTGCTACTGTACTAAAGCATTTCTTACGACGGGGTTGTCTAGTAATTAGAGAACTGTCAAAGCTCGTTACGTTATCTCATAGCAGTTGGCGCACACCCTCCTCCTTGCCACCAGTGAGCCAAGAGGGCTGCTATTAATATGCAGCCATAGTCTACAAGAAGTTCAAAGGGTAGAATTTAATTATGAGACAAAATTTATAATTTTCAATTATTACGGCACTAGGGAGCAGCCCTTGAGAAAGGGCAGATGAAAAACAGTTTTGCACTCTCCATCAATATGTGAATAAGTAGCAGAGAGGAAATATTTATGGACTTCGTTAGTTAAACTGCGCACATCCACACCCATTCCCCCCCCCTCCAAGCAGCGTTCATCTCCTCCCATGCTCACGCCTGCAGGAAAGAACTTCACTTACATAACATTTGGATTGCCTGTTTGCCTCACCTCCCTGCTGAGATGCAAAGCACAGGTTTCCCTGTATTCTCTTACATTGATATTCCGTTCCAAGTAAGGTGGGCAGGCATCCAACCGAAATAGGATCCCACATGCAGCTTAGAAGCCAACCTTGGGGCTGGACTGTGAGTTATACTGAGAAATGGACAATGCAACATAGTTGTGATTCGAGGACCCGATCCCCCCAAAGTGGAATGAATACACCAGGACACGTGATATAAGGTTAATGGGCAAGAAAAGGCCACAACTTTATTGATTACAGCAAGTGAAAAGGTATTGGCTTAGGCATTGGATTACGTCAGCTGACTCCACCCCCTCAGAGAGGGGTGAGTCTGAAACAAGGGGGGTTTGTTCACCAGTAGGTGGAGCCTGTTGATGCTAATCCAACTATAGGCTCTCCCCTGATGTCACCGAGGGTCGTGCCATGGCCTCCCGCCAAGCAGGCATCGGACAGAATACACGACCGCCAGATTCCTTTAACGGAATACCCCAAAATTGAAGGCATAGGCGGTGGCCACACCTAGCCCTTCGACACCACAACACATTATTCCAATGCCTAACCTACCCACCAATACCACAAAAGTTGTGACGATTGCTACGAGGTAGGCAAAAAAAACCAAAAAGCCTAATGCCAAATGGAAAAATTCCTACCAGGCCCCCCGGACAACCAGGGCGACCAACCTAAGGTCCATAGCAAGGCCAAGGAAAACTAAGACCCTGAGCTCAAAGGGAGTGGAGGGTGGGTGACTCGCGACGGGACGACGAAGAGTGAGACCGAGAAGGGGCTGGCGCCGCAGCATTTAGGCTGCTGTACACGCCCCCTTGGAGGCACCTGGTTGGGTGCCTGCCAATGGGCGTGGGTGCCAGCCAGGTGAGTGGGAGGCAGGGGGCCAACGCCCCCTGCTAGAGGTGGAGCTCGGGCTCCCGCCCACAACCACTCCCCTCTCTTCCAGGAGGAGAGTCTTTCTTACATATATACAGTCATACCTCTTCTTGCGAATGCTTCATGTTGCATTTTTTCGGGTTAAGAACGTGGCAAACCCAGAAGTGTTTTGCTGCGCATGCATGCGCAGAAGCGCTCTATTGCGCTTCACACATGCGCAGAAGCACCACTCTGGTTACGGACTTTTGAGGGTGTGAACAGCACCCCAGAATGGATCATGTCCGCAACCAGAGGTACCACTGTGTATATAGTCATACCTCGGGTTACAGACGCTTCAGGTTGCGCATTTTCAGGTTGCACACCACACCAAACCCAGAAGTACTGGAACGGGTTACTTCTGGGTTTCGGCCCTTGCACATGTGCAGAAGCACTAAATCGTGAACCGCACATGCTCAGGCGGGTTGTGAATGCTGCGGGTTGTGAACGTGCCTCCCGCACAGATCATATTCGCAACCCGAGTGTCATGAATGACACAACCATGAATGACAATACAGATGAGAACTAATCCATACTTTGGGGGCCTCTAGATAGGATTACTGTAATATGCTCTATAAAGGGGCCACCCCTGGAAACTCCATTTAGTTTCACAATGAGGCTGCCAAGGGTTGTGAGTGTTTCAGCTAGCCAAGATCATGCACATTTCCTTCCAAGCCCAATTCCAGATATTAGTGATGACGTCTGACTGCTGCAGTTTAAGAAGGATATTGACAAGCTGGAATGTGTGCAGAGGAGGGCAACCAAGATGATCAAGGCAGGGCAGGACTTGAAGCAATGGCTTCAGTTACAAGAAAGGAGATTCCAACTGACACCAGTAAGAAACTTTCCAACAGTAAGAGCTGTTTGACAGTGGAATGGACTCCCTTGGAAGGTTGTAGATTCTCATTCCTTGGAGATTCCTTAGCTGAGATCCCAGTATTTCAGGGGGCTGGACTGGATGCCCCTTCTAGCTCAACAATTCTATGATTCTATTAAGGGAGCTGGGCATGTTTAGCCTGGAGAAGAGGAGGTTAAGGGGTGATATGATAGCCATGTTCAAATATATAAAAGGATGTCATATAGAGGAGGGAGAAAGGTTGTTTTCTGCTGCTCCAGAGAAGCGGACACGGAGCAATGGATCCAAACTACAAGAAAGAAGATTCCACCTAAACATTAGGAAGAACTTCCTGACAGTAAGAGCTGTTCGACAGTGGAATTTGCTGCCAAGGAGTGTGGTGGAGTCTCCTTCTTTGGAGGTCTTTAAGCAGAGGCTTGACAACCATATGTCAGGAGTGCTCTGATGGTGTTTCCTGCTTGGCAGGGGGTTGGACTCGATGGCCCTTGTGGTCTCTTCCAACTCTATGATTCTATGATTCTATGATTCTATTAAGGCCTAAATGACTTGGGACCTAAGAACATCAAGGAATGCCTCTTTCTGTACCTGCCTTAACATGTTCAGTGGAGGTCCTGATCCCATTACCAAGAATGATATATCCAGCATTGACACAGCCAGGGGCCTCCCCCTTTTGGAAAGGGATACCCTTCCCCCTGAAATACAGTTGGCACTGACTTTTTAGAACCTGAAAACATAACTCTTTCCTTGGGACTCTGAAGTGACAGAACCACCTGGAATAGCTGTAAGACAGTTTATAGTCATATAGGCTGGTTTTAATGGTCGTATCTTATCTGTATTTATTGTTTATCTATCTGTGATCACATTGTTTGATCTTTCAATGCTGCCACCTTCCCCCTGGGATTGTTAACTGATGATTGGCGGGGTAGAAATCCAAATAAATAAACAGTTCAGCACTCTCTATCATACAGGAGATCTTTTATGGTGGAGGTGGGGAATTGGATCTGGAGTGTTATCTCCTCTTTTGACCAGGTGCTAAATCTGACAGGTGGGTGGGGCTTCCCATCTGTCAGTCACCTGATGTCCCAATAACATCAACTGGCCAATCAGCTGATTGTTAGGACTTGCAGGGCACTGAACAGAGACCTCCGGCCATGCCTAGTCTGAGTTCTATTCTGATGCTTGCCACACTCTTGCTATTGATGGAACGCATTCATTATTGGGTCACGTTCTCACCTGTTTGGTCCCATTCACCTTTCTTATATTCCTGTCCAACATGTCTTAAACTGCAGCATTGTTCTTTTATATCTATACTTGGAGTAAATGTGTCATTTCCTTCCCCCCACATAAAATAAAATAAAATCATGCATTTTAATCTTAAGTGTCTGAGAATAGTTCCTAGCCCAGGGCCTAGCTGCATATAACCAGGCAGTGATTTATTTATTTATTTCATTGCCAAAGGCACTCAGCATATACGATGCGGCTGTAATTTTAGCAAGGTGGTGCGTCGGCAGTCAATCCACAAGAGTCTGCCATTCAAAATAAGACCTATCTCTACAAGTACTATTTTTACAAAGCTTAAACTTATAAGATCATTGATTGTGAATGAACAACCTGAGCATCCTCAAGCGTCAAAATTTATATGGTTTATTGTCTGAAAATTGCTGCCTGGAATAAAATACCCTCTGAAAATGGCATGCTACATCTGTTGACAGAATCACAATTACATTTAGTGAATCATAGAGTCGGATATTTCCATTACATATCGCTACTCTTCTCTTCCTTCCTCATATGTTAAAGAAAACATTGGCAGCTGTCACTGTTCTGCCAGTGCTGCCAGTCTTCATTGCCTGCATAGAAAGTTTTTGGTGACCAGCTTATGGAAGGAAGTCTGCTTTGAGCTGTTGGGAGATGCTAAAGCAGGAGCTATGGTTTTTCCAGTAGTGATGTATGGACCATAAAGAAGGCTGATCGCCAAATAATTGATGCTTTTGAATTATGGTGCTGGAGGAGACTCTTGAGAGTCCCATGGACTGCAAGAAGATCTAACCGATCCATTCTTAAGGAAATCAGTCCTGAGTGCTCACTGGAAGGACAGATCCTGAAGCTGAGGCTCCAATACTTTGGCCACCTCATGAGAAGAGAAGACTCCCTGGAAAAGACCCTGATGTTGGGAAAGATGGAGGGCACAAGGAGAAGGGGACGACAGAGGACGAGATGGTTGGACAGTGTTCTCATAGCTACCAGCATGAGTTTGACCAAACTGCGGGAGGCAATGGAAGACAGGAGTATCTGGCGTGCTCTGGTCCATGGGGTCATGAAGAGTCGGACACGACTAAACAACAACAACAAAGCAGAAGTTGCAACTTAGTGTCATCCAGGTGCTGGATCAGCCTCTGCCAGCAGGGCCAATGGTCAAGAAAGATAGGAGTTGCATCCAGCAACATTTGGAGGGCGTAATGTTGGCTATCCCTGTGTTGACAGCCTTTGCCTTTGAACTTGGCTATCAACTGAGTGGAGATGGTTTCAAAACAGAGAAAAAGAAAGGAGAGCACAGAGCATAATGGAAGCTTGTTAGAATGGAAAGAACTAGGGGTGCATAGTTATCTCTGAATCTCCTCTGTTCTGCAAGTCCCCGTGTACATTGACATCGATATCTAAATTAAAAAGGAACAGCAACAGCTGAATGAATAAAAATTGTAAAATGACAAGCCTGTTTCGAGATGGGAATATTTGAAGGGCGATACTTGTCATTAGTCATCTGTCTGTCTATTGGAGAAACCAGCTGTTGTTGATTCTGTGTTGTTATTAGCCTGAGTCAACAGCTCTTATTTACCCTTGTAGGGAAATACAAGTGTGCTTTAGCCAATTCTCTTTTCTCAACATGTTGGGTCAATTTTCTTTGCTTTATTTTTATTTTATTTTTCTTGGTGCTCTGAATTCTAAAGCTGAAAGTCTGATAAAAATGTTATTTTTGGAAAGAAAGATAAGGAAGAATGGAAGCTTTTGAACAGGATTTCTGGCTTTGACTTTGATTAACATTTTGACATATTATACAAATTGAAGATTGTTTATTAGAATTTTTGGATTTTCACTATTTCAGAGCCATTTAAAAGCCAAATGCATAAAATCACCGCGGAGTGATGAACAGCCCAAGAGAACCCCACTTCCTACAAAAATAAGACAACCCCAGCTGAAATTCATCCCTCCCATCTCACAGCACCATAGCTGCAAAAAGGCAATGGAAACAAAGGACTTCCAAAATTATATTCCATTTTGTTGATGAGGCAGAAAACACCATAATGTCTGCCTTTAGCACCATCATCTGGACTTGGTGTGCAGCTGGAAAAGAGAATGATGTTCTTGCTGAATCTGGAGATAGTGAAGTCAAGCACAACACTACCGAATTCCTTAGGAGCTATTCAAGGCTCAAACTCTTTTAGGGGCTTATATGGTAAGTCAATGCAAGGGTCATTTTTAGGGGCTTACGAGTCAAGGCTCCTTTCTCACTCAGTTCAGTTTAGAGTACAGTGGTTAAGAACTTAATTCATTCTGGAGGTCCATTCTTAACCTGAAACTGTTCTTAGCTTGAAGCACCACTCTAGCTAATGGGGCCTCCTGCTGCCGCCATGCCGCTGGAGCATAATTTCTGTTCTCATCCTGAAGGAAAGTTCTTCACCCGAGGTACTATTTCTGGGTTAGTGGAGTCTGTAACGTGAAGCATATGTAACCTGAAGCGTATGTAACCCGAGGTACCACTGTATCAAGTTTATGGCTCAAGACAAGCATAAACACACTAGCTACATGAACTTCAAGAGACGCTGATACATCATGAAATGATTGATTGTAATACAGTTCTTAGACGTAAACCTTGCAAAGATACAGGTATACAGAAGGATTCGCTAGCATTTTACCATGCTTCCTTGCATTAGGCAAAACCTCTTTCCACTGAATATCTTACACTCCTGCCAAGGCTGCTGAATGCAGCCTGGGCTTTGTACCCACCTCTGCACATACACACATTCCTTTGAGAAACGGGTGTGTGTAGATGAGTCCTGCTCCAGGCAATTAACCCTGGCCTGTTTCTAAGCCACCCAGTGCAGCTGGCATGCTAACTCTAAACAGAATCCAGACATGGCAGATGGGCTGCTCAGGACAAGGACCTGGTACAATTTCACAAAGTTCCCCAAATTCGCTAATATCCCACCTTGTGCTCCTAGGAGGAAAGGTGAGATATAAATGTAATAATAAATAAATGCAATAGTAATAGGAGAGAACCCCCCCCCAAACCAAAGGTGTCTTTTACAAAAGCCAAATAAACAGCTGTCTCTCTGTGGAGCTGGAGGAAAAGGGGATAAATAGCCCTAATGGAGCACTTTCCTAGTGTGAGGCTGTATGCTCTGAAAGTGAGCTATTAAGGCATATTTTTGGGTATATTTTTTTAAGCATTTAAAATGTATATAAAAACAGCGGGGGGCACCTTTAAAGTTATTTAGCATGAAAGTCCAATAAAAGCCTCCTTAGGTTTTGAGCAGCGTGAGGCGATCTCTTTCGCAGTGTGTACAGTTAGCCAATTCTTAGAGTCAGGAGGGTTGGGAACAAAGGCGCAGCACTTAATGATCTGTGTCGAATCAAAGGACAGATTGGGGGAGGGGGGGGAGGGAGGAGTCCCTTTGCCGCCGACTGCGACCTGCGTGTAGCGCAAGTTGAGCCCCCCGAACGCGGCTTTGCTAGCTGAGGCTGCCTAAGTGGGAGCACAAAGGAAAGAGAAGAAAGGTCACAAGGCGAGCCCACATGCTTTTCCACACAAAGCTCCTTGATTAGGCATTCATTGTTACTGGATGATGGCTGCAATACTCTCTGGAGTATGGGCTTCCCGTCGCTGAGGCACAATGGGAGCAGTCAGGTTTCGCCAGCCCTCCTATCCCCATCCAAAGCCCATTCAGGAGAAGTCACTCCCATTGAAATCAAGGGAATCGGCTGCACACAATGGCACTGAGATTGGAGGGTGAGAGTTTTTCTTCTCCCCCCCACCCAGAAGTCTACAAGAAGGCTGGCACACCGATGAATGCTATCCACAGGCAGGAAAGGAGGCATTCACTTTTGCCTTCCGTTAAGGACTACTTCAAATGGTATGTTTTTCCTGCACTTATTGTGTAGGCAGAAATAACAAAATCTGTGTACATTTGTTTATCCCAGTTATATCCTACCCTTCTTTCAAGGAGAATAGAAGAAGAGCCTTCTCAGTCAGGCCACTGCTTCATCTAGTCCAGCGTCCTGTTCTCACAATGGGCAAACAGATGCCTTTGGGAAACCACAAGCAGGAATCGAGCGCAAGAGCATTATCCTACCCTGTGGCCTCCAGCAACTGGGATTCAGAAACATTGCTGCCTCCAACCATCATGGCTAGTAGCCCTCAATCACCCTCTCCTCCATATCTAATTCTTTTCTAAAGCCATCCAAGCTGCCTCCTGTGAACTCTGGAGTGGTGTGCATTTTGTGTGTGTTTGCATGTGCATTGATCAAGTTGACCCTCATAAGAGCCTTGTGAAGGTTCTTTATACTCTTACATTTTATTGGTGTACAGCAGGGATGTCCAACTCCCAAGAGACTGCAATCTACTCATGGGGGGACTAGCAGTGATCTACCCATTTTTTTGCGGTGGTGGTGGAGGACAGACCAAAGTTGTAGAGCTCACCAACAGCACAACCGCTAACAGACAAATGCAGCGCTACAGCAGACAACAAAGGAACGCACACTAAATGCGACACAGGGAATGACCGACGAGGGAGGGGGGTGGAGACATGATTCTAAACAGCACAAGCAATAAGGATCCTGCGATCGACCACGATCATCCAGGGACACCCCTTATGTACAGTAATCCCTCATCTTACATGCATTTGATTTGCACAGTTTCAACCATACACAGCTGAAGGTGGCCTGGTTGAAATTGTGCAAGTTAAGTCTGAAACAAGGTGGAGATCTTTTCATACCTGGTCTCAAAAAGAGCTTTTATGTTCTGTGCCGTGTTTGCTGGGCAAGGCCCACTCAGCAGCTAGTTCCAGAAGGCTCTGGGATGTTCTCTCTCTTCCCCTTCACATACCTGACATGGGGTATCTCCAAGGGCTTGACTACATGTGATTTTTGCAGATATGCATAACCCTTAGGTTCGAACCTCTGCATAAAATGAACATCTATACAGTGGTACCTCTAGATGCGAATGGGATCCATTCTGGAGCCCTGTTCACATCTAGAAGCAAATGTAACCCGCATCTGCACGTGCGCGGCTCACGTTCCAGCGCTTCTGTGCATGCGCATGACGTCAATTTGAGCGTCTATGCATGCGCAAGCGGCAAAACCCGGAAGTAACGCGCTCCATTACTTCCGGGTTGCCGCAGAGCGCAACTCAAACGCGCTCATTCCGAAGCACATTCAACCTGAGGTATGACTGTATTACATTATATATATATATATATATATTTGCTTTCGTAGATTTTCACGGGTACAGGAATGCAGGTTTTGGTGTCCTCGGGTGTCTTCCCGTGTAAAAGTTGGGGTGTCTAGGCGACGTTTCGACGAGGTCTCACTCGTCATCTTCAGGCTGGTGCTTTCGGCTTCTTGTTACTGGAACAGAGCAGGATCTCAGTGTTTGAGTTCCTATAAATACTGTTGAGGAGGTGTGGTGTATAGCCTCCAATGTTCTGGGCAGAGAGGAGGTTCCCAGGCTAGTGTGCCTTTTCTTCTTTTGTTCCTTAATTACTTGAGGGATATCTTGAGTGATTTCTTGAGTGATTTCCTGAATCCCACTTAGGTGGGTCATTAGGTGTGGATTAGTTGCTAAAGCCTTCGTGTCTTGAACTCTTGAACTTTGTGAAGAGTTTTTCTGAGAAGATGGCTGTACTGCACTTGGTTGTGCTCTGGCTTGGCTTCGTGTATAGGGGCGAGCTGTGGTTTTGTGGCCTGTGCCAGCCAGATCTGTGTAGGGATTGCAGGGGGGTGTAGGGATTGCAGGGGGGTGTATTGGATAGCCAATATCCTCAGAAACCCCAAGGATAAAATTCAGTTAGAAAACCAAGGGGTCTATGAAATACCCTGCAAAGTCTGCCCAGCCACGTACATTGGACAAACAAACAGACGAATAAATGCACGTATCGCAGAACACAAGAATGCCGTCAAAAAAGAAGAAAAAACTTCCTCTCTTTTCCAACACATGAAAGAAACAGGACACGAAATTAATTTTGCAGATTCCAAATTGCTCTTTAACATGGAACATCACCACAAGAGAATAATCATGGAAGCCATCGAGATAGAGAAACACCCTCACAACATGAACAAGCGTGACGACACATCCCGCTTGCCAGACATCTGGAAATTAGCCCTCCCCACAAAATCTGACACCAGATCCAGAGGCACACAGAACGCCATCACCAATCAACCACACCAGACCCAAACCCAGACCCTCTCCACAGATAAATTACAGACACCATCCAGTAGCCAAACCAGGGTGGCACCTCCGGATGCTGCACCCCCCTGCAATCCCTACACAGATCTGGCTGGCACAGGCCACAAAACCACAGCTCGCCCCTATACACGAAGCCAAGCCAGAGCACAACCAAGTGCAGTACAGCCATCTTCTCAGAAAAACTCTTCACAAAGTTCAAGAGTTCAAGACACGAAGGCTTTAGCAACTAATCCACACCTAATGACCCACCTAAGTGGGATTCAGGAAATCACTCAAGAAATCACTCAAGATATCCCTCAAGTAATTAAGGAACAAAAGAAGAAAAGGCACACTAGCCTGGGAACCTCCTCTCTGCCCAGAACATTGGAGGCTATACACCACACCTCCTCAACAGTATTTATAGGAACTCAAACACTGAGATCCTGCTCTGTTCCAGTAACAAGAAGCCGAAAGCACCAGCCTGAAGATGACGAGTGAGACCTCGTCGAAACGTCGCCTAGACACCCCAACTTTTACACGGGAAGACACCCGAGGACACCAAAACCTGCATATATATATATATATATATATATATATATACACACACACACACACACACACACACACACACACACACATACATACATATAATAAAAGCACCTTAGAGACTGACTAAATTTGTTCTTGGTATGCACACTTCTTCAGATACATTTTAGATATCACTTTTCCTCTTTCATGGACATCAAGACAGCCGGAATAAGGTTCCCAGGAGGTATCCCATCTGATCAGTCCCAGGTCTGTTTAAGTTCTGCAATTTTGATTCAATGGGAGCTGAGGAGTACCTAGTTCAGTATGAATTGTCTCTAGAGATACGGATGTAAACGTTCCAGATCAGCCAAATGGGTAACGGTAAAGGACATGTATGGCAGAATGGGATAGCCAGTCAAAGATGCTGAAGGGTCATAGGGAGAAAGATACATGCCAGAGACCTCTGGAAAGGGGGACAATGTGTAAGTGTTTAAATGCTAATAGTAGAAGCCTCTAAGCCAACTGGAATGCTTGAGTGTAAATGAGAACATAAGTATGGTGGGCACAACAGAAGGCTAGTAGAATGGAATAACTCAGTGGGATATGGTTGTCCTTGGATACAAATTCTATTTGGATACAAATACAAATTAAAAGGGATCAGAGAGACATGTAAGAACATAAGGAGAGCCTGCTGGATCAAGCAGGTGGCCTATCTAGTGCAGCATCCCATTCTCACACTGGCTAACCAGGTGCCTATGAGAAGCCCACAAGCAGGAGCTGATCACTCTGCCCTTCTGCATTTTCCAGCTACTTTTATTCAGATGCAGACTGCTTCCACTTGTGGAGGCAGAGCATAACCATCAAGGCTGGTAGCCACTCGTCTTCTTTACCTCCATGGATTTGTCTAACCCTATTTTAAAGCCACCTAAGCTGGTACCCTTTGAGAGATGCTGTGCCACTGTATGTCAAAGAGGTCATCAAGTCCAATAAATTAGGAAGCCTGCAAGAAAAGGACCCTGACTCAAAGAAGATACTGCAGAATTGGAAAAGGCGCAGCAATAAAACAGCCCAAACAATCAAGTGGCTGGAACATATTTCCTACAAGGAAAGGCTTGGGGCTTTGTAGTTGGGACCCCCCCACCCCAGGAAATATGTGTACAAAATTATGTGCATTGTGGAAAATGTGTGCAGAGAGTTTTTTCTCCTCTATCATGTTTACAGAATTTGCAAACAAGAGTCCAGTTCTGTGCTTTGTAGCATTTCCTGCTCCAGTAGGACCCACCAGTAAATTATGACTTTCATGGGTGTGGACCACTTGACCAGAGAAGGGCAGAAAGAGTCTGGATTACAGAAAAAGAACTGAGATGTGTAACCTCCAAAACCAGTAGCATTCCTTTTATGGTAGCATCCTTTCCCCGGCTGCTTCCCCCCACCCCCCAACAAATAACCACAATATTTGGGAAACTCCGATCTAGTCTATAAATTAGTGAGGTACATTGTCCTTGGCTGAAAGCTTCCTGCCCATGCAGAACTCCTCCTGATTTATCAGTGGTAACTCTTATTGTGTGATTCTCAGCAAGAGTTGTTTCTCCAATCAATATTATAAAAAGAGTGGGCTTTAGCAAAGTGCAGTAGTGATCATCCTAAAGAGTGAAAGACAATTACAGCTGCCAGCAGCTTGGTGTACCAGCATTGCAAAGGTCACTGAGGATATATATCTGTGCATCTAACTAGCTGATGGAAGTTTTTTCTTCTTCTTCAATCAAATGATCTGTTTCTATTAAAGTAATATTTTCTGCCTCTCCCCGACTAAGCGCCATCATTTAGACAAGGGAAGCCGTGCTCTGGAAGTTTAGCTTTAAATTTCTATTGGACAGTTGCAGTGAATGTGGCTCCTACTGTAAATGTTTTGACCTACCAACAAAAACTGGGCTGAGATTCACTACAGGGGTAGAACATACAGAAACATCTGCTGATTTTCTGCATTGTTAGCCCACCCTTTTCACAAACCTGTTTTGCTCATGGCATGCAGTGCCAGAGATTTCACAACTCCAACCACATCTAAAGCAGGGATGAGAAACTTTTTGTTTTTTTGTTTCTGTTGAGAACTGCCTACATTCAGAGATAACCTGTCATGGATGAGGCCAGTGGTGGGTGGCACAAAGTCAAAAATAGGAGTGGTCATCTCCCTGCCTGCCTCCCTACAGGGTATTGTTAATGGCTTCAGAAAAAGCCAGGATACTGATTGAACTTCAAACCATGGTTCCATATCCTGCCTTGTTCTGAAGCTACTAACCATAGTTTCCCAGTTCAGAGGAAATGGGGCACTGTAGTTAACTGAGGAGTTCCTGGTTTGTTCACTCCCACTGCAAAGGGAAGAGTGGAGAGCTGTCTGCACACCCACAAGGCTTGTTCATATGATCATCCAAACCAGCCCAGTCTGTACCCAATTAAAAATGAGGTGTATCAGATCTATCTATATCTATCTATATCTATCTATCATCTATCTATCTATCTATCTATCTATCTATCTATCTATCTATCATCTATATCTATCGTCTATCTATCATCTATCTATCTATCTATCTATCTATCTATCATCTATCATCTATCATCTATCATCTATCTATCTATCTATCAATCTATCTATCTATCTGTCTATCTCATCTATCTATCATCTATCTATCTATCTATCTATCTATATCTATCTATCTATCTATCTATCTATCTATCTATCTAGAAACGATGGACATATTGGCTGTTCAATGCTTGTAGCTGCAGATAAATGAATTCATGCCATACTTCATGTATGAGAGTTTTCTATCTGGGGATTACATCCATGCAGAGAAAATGCCATGCAATCCTCAAACAAAAATCTCACACCATCCAACAAATTTCATCAAAGCAGACAAAGCTAAATTTACCCTTGAGTGAATTTCTAACAGTGATTTGAAACATGGAGTAGGACTGTAGCCTGTCAACACATTGCCTAAATCAGAATAATGCAAAGTTTATGACAGGGAAGTGGGAACTCTGATATAGCAGCACCTAAATATCAGTTTACTAATCCACATTAACTTCTTGACCTTTAGAAGCCCTTTTCTTTTGTTTGATTTGACAAAGGTCAGTCTGGCAGCCATCAGAAGATTCTGTATTAAAAGTGCAACTAGATGAGACAGCAGAAGATCTGTGATCAAAACTCCTACATTTTAAAAAATAAATAAAAACAGCTGCATGTAGCCCAAATTGTACACATATGTTTTCTATCACAGGTGCTTTATATTAGGGAAACAACAAATGGAAAGAGGAGGATTAACCTTAGGTGAACCAAGGACTGTGAACCTTTTGTAAACCAACATTTCCACACCTCTCATGAAATACCCTTCCCATTTTACCATATAACATTTACAACCTACAGTTTCTGCTTTTAGTAAAAGATAATAGTCTTCGAAAAACACTTTATCTCCCCTTCAGGATTTATGTAATATATTTCAAATTTAGTTAGATTTCTAATAATGGTGCGTGGCTGTGTTTATGTGTGTTGTTTGGAACAGAAAGGTTCTTATTTGGGAAAAGTGATAGAAATAGCAACTAAGCAGCACTTTTTATTTTACCTAAACTGTGTCCAGAGTCAAGGAGGAATACATAAATGCAGTAAATATTCAAGACAGTTTGAAACAAGCATGTAGGTTTATGAAAGTATCCCAGAGACAACCGAAACTCTAAAATGAGGATGGCTGCTGAGTCTTTGCTGGAAGAGTACTCCACAGCATGTGATCGGTGACACAAAATGGGTTTCTGTGACATGAAGCAGCTTTCCTCCAGATGATCCTAGACCTCCTAGGCTCCTTTCAGAATACTAGAGCACCTAAGAGGAGCAATGTAGTATGGCATATTTCTAAAAAGATGTCAGAGAACAACAGTACCCTGGACAGAGCCTTTCAGTACCCTGGACAGAGCACTGGGAGCAACTTCCTCCAACAACCAGGCTCTGGTCTCTTCTTAAACAGAGGAGAACCTTCAGCAGGCAATCATATGGCCTGGAAATCTCCTCTGTCGTCCACTGGGCACATTGTCTGCAGCGACAAGGTCTTGAGGGTAAAGATGTAGCATGATGGGGAGAAATAGGGGGTGAAGAAACATGTCCCCTGAGACTTGCAGTCTCTGGAAATGTTGGCTGAGGATTTCTGGTTCAGGGGTCTTTAGCTTTGAGATACTCGATTGTTAGACCCAGGCACTGAGCATGAGGCCAGATGCACAACTAGCTCTCCTGGCTCACTTGACCTTTTAATCCTCTGTGTTGGGATCCAGGCTACTAGAGTAGGAATCATGGCACAAGGCCCTTGGTTCTCCACTATTAAATACCAAATGCTGGACCAGGTGGACATTTGGCCCCATCCAACAGGACTATTATGTCAAGGCTTAAAATTAACCGCTGTTCCATTAATACAAAAGGAACTGAGTCAGCATGAGTCAGCAGGCTACAATGAATCGGCAAAGCCTGCATGACTCATGCAATCTTTCACCTACATATGCCTGTATATAGAGAGTGGCCATTGATTGTGTGTGGTGGGTTGGTCGGATGGTAGAAAGCTGGTTGCGTTTGATATGTATAAAAGCTGTCGGTCGTAATTGGAGAAGAAGATTATTTTTAGAATAAAAGCAGCATTCTGCAAGGCACTCTTTCTCAAGGACTCTTTGTGCCGACTAGGGTCCGAGGACCAGGCCAAGGAGGCAAAGAAGGTCAGAACTTTTGCCTTCTTTTCTTCTTCAGCCAAAAAGAAGCACTGATGATACCAAAGTTAATTCCTTTAGTTAGTTAAGGAAACGGATGACGTCTACCCCACTGAGAATGCTGTTCAACTAACTCTTCACATGAATAGAATGCCTTCCACTTGCGCAATGGGACTTCTCTTCTTGCACATATCCCATGCTGTCCCCAGATTTCTCCTGGGGGTTGGAAGAACCCCCAGAACAAATTTAGAAAGTCTGAGGGAAGGAGGGGGGAGTCTCACTGCCACAAATGGAAGCCATGCTACTCCCCCAATGACTTACTTAACGCAAAGCTGCATACAACCCTGAAACTCTATGCCTTTAATCCAAAAAGAGTTAATTGTGTCTTTTATTTATAATGAATAAAATGCCATGCAAGACAGATTTTTTTTTGTACTAACGTGTGCAGTACAATCGGTGTGTGTGTGTGTGTGTGTGTATGTTTGTGTGTGTATGTATTCAAAAATAAAGCCAACAATATAACATCACAGAGTGAATGAACAGGAGGTGCGTGAGGCTCCCTCATTTAAAAGCAGGCATACAGTGAACAGGCATATTTGTACATTGGAGGGGAAAGGATTTTAAACATTGCGTGGGAGCTCTGCAAGACAAATCTTATTAGCAAGCCGGTGGGATGCAAACAGAAAGTCTCTACCCTCTTGAAATAAAATAGCGCATTTAGCATCATCATTTTATTTGCATTGTTTTTTTATTTGCAGCGCCAATCAGAAACTTTTAAAATGAAAGCCGGGGGGGGGGGGGGCACCAAGGCAGGCATTGCCATTCTGACCTCCTAAAGCCGAATGCGAATGTTCCTGTTGTCGTCTTGCCAACGCCTCATACGCCTCTCAACAATATATTAGTGAAGTCAGTTCTATGGCATTCAGATTTTAATTGCATGGATACAACAATCTGGAGCACGTCTTAAAAGGCAAAAGATTTGCACAATTACATTCGGATGCAAAATACTGTTTTGCCTTATTATGAGAAAATGAAATAATTGGCGAGAGGAAAAGATTGAGGCGCTGCGATGGGTGGGTGAGATGAAAATGTGCTTCATTGGGGGGGGGAAGAAACCAGGTTTATCTCATTTAAGCAATTCCCAATTTGACAGAGACTCGGGAAACCCGCAAAATACATGGAGGCGGTGGGGGAGGCCGGCAGAAGAGAAAGATCGTGTGGCTGACTGATGTGCTAGGTATTTGGTCCTTTAAGGTAGCGCTCGAAAGCCAGCCCCTCCCATTAAAAAAAATATTGCTTTCCGAAGCAATCAAGAATAACTCCTGGAAGAGCCAAACCAGACTCTATCTTGTCCTTGAGGATATTAGCTGAGAAACGATTTTTTGCAAGCCATGCTGTAAGGCGAACATTGATCCTTCCAGCAGCAGCTTCCAAATCTTTGGGTGGGGGTGGACCTTGGCTCACCTACCACAAGCATGACAGTCTTTGCAACACTTTACATTCAGGCTTTTTATGTGCATGTACACACACACACACATACACACACAACCCTCACATGATAGGGGAACATAGGGCATGTCTCCTTTATGTGGGTTTCCAGTTTAATATTGAGCACATTGTTCTCAGTCTTGTCACTGCCACATTCTAATTGGAGCTAAATCAAGCCAGCATTTTTGGCAAGTGTGTCACATGTCAAGTCCAAAGTATTAGATATACAATGCCCAATGCATGCTATAAAACACATATTTATTTACGTGCATGGCTTTATATCCCACACATTCCTCCAGCCTAAGTTGAAATCCCCAGGTTAGCCAACAAAGTAGTAAGATACAACAAAGGCATACTATAAATTGAAAGTAATACAAAAAGGCATGCAAACGAACAGAACCAGCTACAAGAGCAACTGTCAAATCGGATAGACATTTCTTCTTTAAAGGGGGGTGGTTCTTATTCTTCAATTAAACATTCTTCAGTTTTGTTAACCATAAGTGGCTGGTGCTTAAATTATAGTAACAAGGGCATTCTGAAGGAAAAGAGCCACCACTAAAAAGGACCTGCCCCTCACTTTCTGCTGTGGCCACTGGGGAGAAAAAACTTCTGATGGATTGATAAAGCACTTCTACATCCTTTCAAGATGGTAACTGCCCCTACAGATGGTTGGGCACTAAGATATAACCAGGAGTTCAGAAACAAATATAAGAAAAGGCATATACTTTCTTCCATAGGATCCTCTTCATTTCAGGTAGAAAGCCATGCCGACTTTACAACTGTGTTAGTCAAGCAATGATCAGGGACACCATTAGTCCCCCCTTGCTTCAGGTCACATGTGATTATTCCTTGACATTTGTGGTTATTAGGATGTAAAAACAAATATAAAAAGTAATAACCAATGCTCTTAAATGCAATTCTTTACTGCAATTTGAAATCGATACCACCAACCCTGAGACTCAAAATGGTGCTCCTAGCAAGCATCTCCCTTATCATACATGTCTGCTCAGTACCATCAACTTCAATGGAATGGGGTATATGCAAGAACAGTGTGGTCCATATAGGCTCTTGCACACTGAGTTCTCATGTGAATCATCCTGTGCACTGTCCCTTTAAGTTTATAGCCTTTTATAGCCTTTTTATCCTCACAACAACCAAGCAATTTTAGCTCAATCTGAGTGAGGGTGGAAAGCATCACCCTCACTCTTAATTGACTTGTGCCATTGTCATTTAAACAAATCTCATTGGTATAGTGTATCACCACACTGTCTGCACAAACCATGACTGGTTAGGATTTCAATTCTCAAAAGAAGACCCTGTTTTATTTTTATACGAAATGGCACCAGACTAACAGCTGAGACTGACCTAACAGCAGCAAACAGTCACTATAAAATTTCCCCAATAAACACTGGGAATGGATATTTTAGATCCCACGAACATTTCCCTTCACACCGAAAGGACAGCTGTGCTGTCTATGCTCTGTGTGATGATACAAGACACAGATAAGAAAGGAAAAGAAATATGATTTTAATTGGACAAGGAATTTCAAGGTCCTTTTACTGTCTGCTCAAAAGAAGAGCTATTTTTGCAAATCCTCATGTGACTTCCATAAAGTTTATAGCCTGCAAGGGGACACATTTACAAGATACGGACATGTTATGCCTCTGTCAGTTTCGGGCTCAGGATTTATGCTGGATAAATCAATCTTGATGTTGTGGATACATTTGACGGCGATACCAGTTCTGACAAACTGTGCTGTCTATCCAGCAAGCAATTCAGACCCAATTCCAGAAGCTCTAGGCCATAAACGAGTGTTAAGGGAGCTGATAGCTCAGTTGGTTTTTGAGTATGGGGCTAATAACACCAAGGTCGTAAGTTGGATCCCCATGTGGGACAGTTGCATATTCCTGCATTGCAGGGGGTTGGACTAGATGGTCCTCAGGGCCCCTTCCAACTCTACAGTTCTGTGATTCTATGGGGGAAACATCCAGACAGCTCTAACTGTGGGAATGGCACGTAACTACCTTGACCCAATCCCTCTGAAGAATGCTTGAACCTGGGCCAGACCAGTTGACTAATAGGCTAGACGGCAATTGTACTAGGGGGCAACTGAAAAGGTGGTAATTTCTAAACACACTTCCCCATTTTGCTATTCTTTTATATGCACAGAAAGGGGGCAATAATGATAAGATGGGATGTTGCAGGAATGCACATTGCTTCCATGCATTCTATTGCAGTCACATGTGCATATAGAGAAAGAGCCAGTGTGGTATAGTGGTTAAAATGCTGGACTAGGACCTGGAAGACCAGGGTTCAAATCCCTATATGGCCATGAGGTCCACTGGCTGACCTTGGGCCAGTCACTGCTTCTCGGCCTAACCTACCTCACAGGGTTGTTGTGGGGGTTAAATGAGGAGGGGGGGGGATCATGTATGCTGCCTTGAGCTCCTTGGATAAAAAGGAGGGATACAAAGAAGGGATCTGAGATTATCCCTCACTTTGCAGGAACCCATTTTCACATGTTTCAGAGAAGGCATGTGCACCACATGCTGTCTCAAGCTGCCTGAATGCTAAGTCAACTGTTCTGAATTCTAGCTAGGCTAGGCCCAGGGAATTCAACATGATCTAGCAGGTTTGCGCATGGTCCTAGAAATCTGTTTGCTCTATTAAACTTCTGTGCTAAAGGCTGGAAGGGATGGTTGGAAAACAAGATTAATGTCCTAAATTGAGCAAGAAGTAATATTGCCGTGTTGGATCTGATTATTGTACTTGGTCTATTGAACTCTATTATCAATGTTAATATTGCACTGGGATTGGATGAGGTGGGAGGGAGAGGATCTTAGTTCCACTGAAAACCTTCCTGGGGCCACTAGGGGCGCATCAGAAGATGGCTGACAATAACATCTCTCCGACCCACGCGAGGTAATTTGGAGGCTGTGATGGGAGTAATAGCCTCCCTACCCCCCAGGATTGTGAGGGGGGGCTGCCCTTGCCTGCTGTGCCCTATACCACCCCCGAATTTGAGGGGATGGGGGCACTAGGCAGAATGCCCTTCTGTGGATATCAGCGCTCCTGGACGCTGCCTCTGATCCGTGCCTCTAGCTGCAAGAACTTCAAAAGAAAAGATTAGGATGAAGTGAATGCACATATTTCAAGGAAGGAGGGGGAGTAAAGACTGCTAACAGAAGAGATCTCTGATAAACGAGGCGAGTCGGAAGAACAAGAATTAACCAGATGAAGACACACCAAGACTCGGTATGGCAAAAGGACTGGATGGAGGAGGGGGAAAAACTTTCCTTTCTTTCCTCTATGTGATTAAACAAGAATCCCCCCCCCCAAGTCAGAAATGTCGTTTGAAGTACTTAAGCTGTTGATTTATGTCTGTGTGGAGATAAACTTTCTAACCAAAGCATGCTTTAAGAAGAGCGTGGAATGTATAAGGGCTTTGGAATGACGCAGTTAAAAATACCATCGCCATATTGGGACGTTCTGTCGGAGGACTTAAGTCTGGGAGGAGAAATAGAGAAATAGAGCTGTTTTTATATTGTGGGTGAAACTTCTCAGAGGGACTTAAGAACGACAGTTCTGTGATTAATGATGGAAAGAGCGATGTTATCTATGAATGCGATGATATATGGAAACCATCTCGATTTGAGGATTGGATGAACGGAAAATTCACACAGGATTATTATTGGTGTTTATCGGCTTAAGGAGACTATCAGAAGAGATCATAAAGAAAAAAGAGAAAATATACGAACAAGATGAGATGCGGAAACAGCAAGATAAGACTGGATAGAATTATGAACTTTGTTTGGACTGATTCAGACATTAACGCAGTAGCAAGAAGATGATCAGAATCCCCCTTTGGATCTTGAAATATGGGTCCCCTCAACAAAATTTAAAATTCGGCTTTGTAATTTGGAATTTATGTGATGTGATGTGATGTGATTTGATTGGTCGGTTAATAAAAAATATTTTTTTTTAAAAAAAGAAAACCTTCCTGATAAAACTGTGCAAAACACACTCAGCTCCAAACACCCTTGAAGCCCTTCCTGGAGACTTCAGAGGGTGTCCGAACTCAACAACTAATTATTGGTTGTGAAAGTTTGTGATAAAGCTGCCCGCCCCATCTTAATACGGATCCAGTTTTGAAATGGGATGGGACTAGCTGCTCCTTTAAACCATGCAACAACCTTGTGAGGTAGGTTAGGCTGAGAGGCACTGCAAGGTCAGCCAGTGAGCTTCATGGCCGAGTGGGGATTTGAACCCTGGTCTCCCAGGTCATAGTCCGGCACTCTAACCACTGTACTACACTGGCTCCTGGGGTGCATTCATCAGCCCACAAGGAAAGAAGTAGAATTTGCTCTGCTTTTCTTGGCTGTGTAAGTTGGCTTTAGCAGATGCACCATATTTTTCGCTCTATAAGACGCACCAGACCATAAGACGCACCTAGTTTTTGGAAGAGGAAAACAAGAAAAAAATATTCTGAATCTCAGAAGCCAGAACAGCAAGAGGGATCACTGCGCAGCGAAAGCAACGATCCCTCTTGCTGTTCTGGTTTCTGGGATAGCTACTCAGCCTGCATTCGCTCCATAAGACGCACACACATTTCCCCTTACTTTTTAGGAGGGGAAAAGTGAGTCTTATAGAGCAAAAAATACGGTATATAAGATTGCTCAACATTGCAATGGAGAGGAGCCTTGCTTGAAGAGAAGGTGGGGAGCTTCTCAACACCTTTTCCATCAGATCATTAGCCTGGTCGACACATGCGTTAGAATGTGATACAGTCCTAAGGTGGTATATTGATTGTACCATCTCAAGAAGCAAATGAAATATAATATTTTGTGATGCTTCTTCATCTGCAGGCAGAAACTTAGCATAACACAGTTTGGCCCCTTTCCCAATGATGCGCTAGCTCTTTGCCTGCAGGGTGTTCTCACAGAAGGGACCATATAAAAATGCACTCTCCCCTGTAGGCTGAAGCACTATAGGCTTCTCTTTTAGTGTTTTAACAGCTCAATCTGTTGCACGGGTGTAGAAAGGATTTTAATCCATGGTACAGAGGGTACGTTTTAATAGCAAGGCGGTGGCTCCGCAGACTCCCTCTTTAGATCTTGTTAGATATCATGACAAAGTGCACCAAGCGGCTTGAGTGGAAAAAGAGAATGTCTTAAGCACAAGAACCCTTAGAACACCTCTTGCATCTGTCAACGTTGCGCTGCAATCAATAATGCTGCTATGACTGCTGATGCCAGTTCCTAAAGAGAAGCAGCAGACATCTCCTAAGCTCATATCAGCTAGATATAATGGGATATCGAAATTAACGTTAGCTCAGTCAAGCATGACAGCTCAGTGTAATGAGTAAGTGTCAGCTACTTTGAAAGTTTACATCTTTTTTAATTACCATCATTACCCAATTGACTGCGTTTCTTCTACTAATATGCCTATGGGTGTCTACTGAGGAGCAGTAAAATGAAACAAGCAGCTGTGTCAGCAAACCTTGGTATCACCTACATTTAGCTGTATGTTAACAGAACCACTTTCATGATTATTTGTACTGAACTGCTAGGATCCCCAGTCATCTGAATCTCTCGGTTTTATCTATGTATGGAGTTTCAAATATGCTGCCAATCCAATGTCAGTAAACTTACACTTAGCAGTGAAAATTCAAACTGTGAGGATAGAAGCTTTTGCCAGCGCTTTTCGAAATTTGCTAGTCTTCTAGGCTCACCTTTCCTGGATTCAAATAATGTCTACCACTGGATCTCTTGCATGTTACATAGGTAGAGATGAAAGGGTTAACCTAGGTCTGTTCTGTGTTAGTTTTTCATGCACTTAATCACAAGTTTGTCCCACCCTGTTCCCAGTGGATTTTGTGAAACATGCAGGAAATGTTCGCATTTAAATTGAAGTATTTCACCCTAAAAATGCATTTTGTGTGCATTTTTCTCTAAGCCATGAATTTTGAATGCATTTTCACTGTAAAATATACACTTCTGCACACTTTTCTTTGACTGAAACTGTGTCAGAATTTCACAGAAGTGCACAATCAGTTGTGTTCAAATACATGTAAACATTTGGGAAACACAAATTAGTCTGTTCATGTTAAAAGGTGGAGCCAACAAAATTGCCCTCCATTCCTAGTTATAAGGGTGCACAGTTGGTTCATGTGGGGCACCCGTGATGTTCTCAGAATATGCCCTAGAACATGACTGACATTTTTTCTGGATCCCAGTGTTTGCAGGTGGATAAAATGCTTTTCAAGGAATATTGTCTGCCATTGCTGAGATTTTCATTGTTGAATTGCTGACAGGCTTGCAAGTGTTCCTGGAACAGTTTGAAAATCACTAGGATACGCAGGTGAAAGAATTTGTTGATATGCTTACAATGTGACCACCATATATTTTACATTTCTGATATGACACACATTTTGTGACCATTTGTGGTGCTCTAATGGAGGAGCGATTCATGTTGTCTGACTACTGGAGTGAGGCTGGGAAGGAATTCTCCAACACCACTATCAAGAACAGCTGATGATCTGGATGACTGTTTTCGCCTTTGAACCATTTGATTTAGTCAGCGCTTTTTTTCTGAAAAAAAATGTTTAGGGGTACTCTCATTTTGACTCAAGAAAATCACCATTTTATAGTTCAGATCAGGGAAAATAAATGGACAAAAGTACACAGATTCACAAAATGTTTAGGGGTATGCGTACCCCTGCATCCCCCAATAAAAAAAGCACTGGATTTAGTCATCTAGGGCTACTGAACTGAAGGCATCTTTCAGCAATGTGCCATACTATAATCAGAATTGCATGGCAGAGTGAAGGGGATTGGTGGGGGTGGGGGAACGGTGTCTCCCTCCTTTGTAGTTATATTAACTATTATTGAGAAATATGAGCAAGCATTTCCCCACAAAAATTGCACAGCCCGTTAAGGTCAACACAGTGACTAAACCCTGGTTCAGACCTAGTGGGCTAGTGCTCTTTCCTCCTCTTCTCTACCCTGCATGAGGAGAGGAGATCAAAAGCTTCTGCATTTGGCCTAACCACCGTTTCCTGTGATGTCTGAACTTGGGGAACTGTGGTTTGTTCTAAACGTATTTGGCTAAAAAAAATCAATATCAAAACATGATCACAAACTGGTTGCTGATTGTGACACACCCAAAGGCTACTATGGCTGGAGAAGCCCATTCCAATTTGCCGCTGTGCTCCTGGCAAATTGAGACATGCTTCCTTTTTTCATTTTACAAGCCGAATGTGACACCAGCAAAAACTTTCTCCTCTGTAAAAGCAAAGATACTAGCAAATGGCTGGAACTGACCCTTCCGTGGATATCTATAGCTGCTATCTGCAACAAACAGCTGCTCCAGAAGTCACCAAATGTTGGAACTCATTTAGCGGCCGCTGTTTGAATGAGTCTTGAGTGTATTGAATATCTGAGGGCAGCCTTTCTATCACTGCTTAATATCTGGGCACTAGGAAAGGTCTGAAACTGCAATAGCTCTTCCTTGCTCTGTAGGAAGGCTTTCTAGCATTTAATAAATGTATTCTTACACACATGGGGAAAGGCAGGGTAGGGGTTATTTTAATAAAGTACCAACTGTTACTAGAAGCAAGAGCTATTTTATTTTCACCTAAAAAAAGGAGAAAATAGCATAATTTAATATTTCTTGAATGTCTAAAGCCACTACCCCAAACTATCAGACCATCCTCTTAAGTCCTAGAAGGAGGCAAGTCTACTCAAGTTCTTTCAGTCTTCCATTCAAGCTTTCATGCAGCTTCACATTGATGTGGGCTTATACCTCTTATCATGGTTCTTTGCAACATTTATATGAGCAAACCTGCGATTCTTGAGCTTCTTGGGTTTCCCTGCTAACCCCCTTTTTTAGGTTCTGATATTTTACACAAATGGTCCCCATACGTTCAACTTATATACCGGGATTTGTTTCAAGAGCATCCATTGTTTTCTTTTATTTAAACACAAACACACACACACACACACTTGTGATGTGTACCCCAAACATAACATGTTAGCGATGTACTTTTCCAGATAGTAAAACTCTTGAATTTTCTACAGATGTGTCAGCAACTCTACTGTACATATCTATTCTTCCATTGAGAGCCATATAAACTTACCTGGAATTTCTCAGCTAAGAGGAAGACTGAAATGGAGTCGATAATAAAGGAAGAGGGAAGCACAGATTCTTCCAAATTAGCGCTTGTAACATTTTATTATGTTGCCTTTTCCTCATCCCTGAAGGACATTTATCAGCTGTTCTTCACTAAACTCCATTCCACCTCCACGACTATGCATATTGTCATAAGCTATGCCAATGGTTCTCATAACCACACTTTCATGATACCAAATTAACATCAAGCTAGACACTATGCAGAAGCTCCCTGTTTGGGTGTCTCCGACACCATTTTCTTTCTCAGAAAACAGTCCTGGGTGGCTCCAATATGGATTGGGACTGCAGTGTTACAGAGGCTGTGTCACTTTGCCCTTGCACTATATCCCTGATTCAAGTCCACTGTCAAAGCTTCTATTAGCTGTGAAGGCAATAACTTACGGCCTTACACTCTCATGTCAGGCTTACCTTGAATTTACATATTGATGCATCGCCCTCCCCATTTATTGACTCCACTCCTTGACAAGTTTTACCAGGCCTTGTAAGCCTCTAGTAGTGCTCAGAAGTTTACACGTTACATTTTTTCATGTGATTTATCTGTAATCACCTTGCGTGCGTGAAAACGTTAGCGCGACTCGTTTTCTTTTATAATGTCAGCCTACCATTTGACTTGATTATATCCATGCCAGGGCTCCCCCACCCATGAGGCAAGGTGAGGCAACTGCCTCAGGCGGCAGGAACCAAAGGGGCAGCAGATCCAGCCACCAAGCAATGCAGTGGCAGTGGCAGCTGTTGCACATTCTTGGAGGCTGGATCTGCCCTCTCCTTGGAAGAACCCCCACTGTTGCCTCTACAGGGGCATCTTGGTGAACAGGAGGCACTGCTGGCCTCCTGCCACCCCTAGGGAGGAAATGGAAGGGGCTGCCCTATGGGGTCTCCTGGGGCCTACCCAGCATAATTCAGAGCAGAGCCCTTTCCCCTCCTTTGATTTCCACTTCAACCATCAGGTGAGGTTGATTTGATCCTCCCCTTTGTAAATATTTGTTCCCAGTTTGTTCCTGGTGTACATCTTCACTCATTCTTCATGGTGGGGCGGTGCCATTCTGTGGTTCACCCCAGGCATCAAAATGTCTGAGGCCGGCCCTGATCCATCACAGCTGGGATCCTATGGGGAGTCTGTATGGATTTGGCTTTATTGAAGTTGAACATATGACCTCAATGTTCTGTAAAGCATCATGTGTCCTGATGGTGCTATGTAAATAAATATAGCAGCAAGTCGGAAAACTGCCTTGTGTGAGTTGGACCTAGGTCCCATTCTGACCTCAGTTTTATTTTATTTTCAGGGTAATGTTCAGCCTTCGGCAAATGAGTACTTTAAACACTGTTTTCTGAGGAAGAAAGAGCAGTAGCTGTGAAACAGACGTTGCCATTGATCATTATTTACTAATGTAATTTCATTTCAAATCCACCGTCTCCTCTGCTCTCAACAGAACATAATGCTCTCTGCATTCTTTTCTTGCACGCATGTTTCTCCACATAACATGCCCAGTTACCATAAAGATGCCTCCTCATAATGAATGCAATTATTTCTGTGCTTTAGTAGATTAGAATACGCAACTTTGGCTGAGCATCTTCGCTTCAGAGCCACTGTCACAGCTTTAGCATAATCATGAACTATGTTGGTAGCTCTTGATCACTGAGGTCATCGGGAAGAGTGGTGTTAGCTGTCTCCCCCCCCCCCCCCGTCTCAGTTGCCTGACTGGCCTCAACTAGAAACCAGGCATTTAGGGTCAGTGGTCTCATGCTGTGGAAGACCCTTCCAGCAGAGATTCAGCAACCATCCTCGCTGTTAACCTTCAGATGAATATTGGGGAAGGAGATGCATCAATATGTAAATTGATTACATTCTAACACTTGGGGGTCTGATACACTGCTCAAATACACACATGGGTCTAGCTATCACCTCACACCAGAGACTAACTTCTGACACCCCAAGTCTTAATTAAATTCTAACACTAACTTGATCCAGATTTTAGGGTGTCTTGTGCCCACAGATTCATAACACTATTTATACATCAGGCATTTAGTGTTGCCCATCCCTTGCTGGCACCTTTATGGAGAAGGGGGAATCCTCAGGAGAGCTCTTCCTTGCCCAACTGGAACACAACAGCCCTGCAGAGCTGCCAGTTGAGTCTTACTCTCACCAGTAGTTGCTGCAACCCCCTTTTTTGGTCATCCCAAAGAAGGCGGTGAGACCGGGAATGTGCAATTAATTGTTACATCCTAGGATCCTGAACAGGGACGCGGGTGGCACTGTGGGTAAAAGCCTCAGCGCCTAGGGCTTGCTGATCGAAAGGTCAGTGGTTCGAATCCCCGTGACGGGGTGCGCTCCCGTTGTTCGGTCCCAGCGCCTGCCAACCTAGCAGTTCGAAAGCACTCCCGGGTGCAAGGAGATAAATAGGGACCGCTTACTAGCGGGAAGGTAAACGTCGTTTTCGTGTGCGGCTCTGGCTCGCCAGAGGAGCGATGTCACGCTGGCCATGTGACCCAGAAGTGTCTCCGGACAGCGCTGGCCCCTGGCCTCTTAAGTGAGATGGGCGCACAACCCCAGAGTCTGTCAAGACTGGCCCGTACGGGCAGGGGTACCTTTACCTTTACCTTTAGGATCCTGAACCAGCACGCTTTGTGCCTCCGGTCAATTCCTTGCAATTAGCACAGAGCGTAAAGCCAGCCCTCTGTTCTTCCCCAAGAATAAAGAAAACTCTTGGCTTTACCAGCTCTGGTCTTAGACTTCCAGTAGTGTGAAATCCAAAGTGATCTAGGCATGTGAAGATTCCCAAATCCCGAGGGTGGCAATCTCATAATGACTCCACTTATTCCAGCTTTGAAACTTTATTAAGGAATAGGGCAATAAGATCCAAAAGATAAACTGAAAGCAACAAACAAAAAGCCCAACGACTTCAAAACCTAACTACTCCTGTCCAAATTACACAATTATCTCAGCTTACTTATGAGTAGGCAGCATGAATGGCCACTTTTCCTGGTGGTTTAGTGAGAGAGGTAAGACTGCAGGGCTCTTCTCCCCACCTCACCCCACATTGTTTGAGGGAAGAATAAGCTCTGATTTTTTCTGTCCAATGGGGTGTCAGAACCAGCTAGTCAAGTAGCTCATGTCTCCCAGGTGAGCATCTTAAATACACTTTTTGCATTTGAAGACAATAGAGGGAAGACACATGCCAGCTTGCCTTAGAGGAAGGTGGGGCTTTTGATTTTCAGGTGTCTTTTGAAGATCTTCTCATGTAGACAGTCCTAGGCCTGTTTACATTTTTTGATCAGCCAGTGATTTCCATCATTTTGTGGGGGGTTGGGGGTTGGGAGGTATTTTTTGCAGGGTTTTCAGTTTTATTGTATCTGCAACTGTACTCTGCAATGTATGAGTTGATGATGAGACGCTGGTGTGGGGAGGAGAGGTTCAGATTTGTTAGGCACCGGGGAACATTTTGGGAGAAGATGGGCCTGCCCTTGAACCAGGATGGAGCCAGACTGTTGGCACTTAAAACCAAAAAGGCGGGAGAACAGCTTTTGATTTCACTGTGGATAGAAAGTTGACAGGAGCTGAGGCAGGCCTGGGGTGAAGATGAAGGTAAAATATATGATAATGTAATTGAGAGAGGAGTAGATTTTGGTATTGTGATTGCACAAGCACAGAATAGCAATTCACAGAGGCCAAAGTCTTTGACTTGCCCAATAGTAATAGAAAGTATCTTCACTTAAGTCTATCAAGAACGTTATTACATCAAATCACATCGATTTGGCTGTTCTTTACAGCATTACAGTTCATTGCAGCAGAATGCTGCCTGCTGGATATTTTTGTTAGTATGTCTTTAAATGTTTTAGGCAAAAAAGAGAGAGAAAATTCTCAAGACAAGCCTTTTAATACTGTAACATTCTTATGATACGCCCAGCCCAATGTTCGCCTCGTGAACCAACAGTATAGGTTAGGAGGGAATTGAGAGAACCACTTCTGAAGTCTGTCAGCCTAGCTAAACTTAATAGATCTTTCTCTGATCTTCTGGGAACTTGAGAAAGGCAACTCATCCTTTTTAGCTGCCCGCCCCAGAAGAATGAATAAACTCCCAGTCATCCCAATGTGTCAATTAACAGGGCTTACAAAGTACGGGGAAAAGAGCGAGAGATTGGCAGTGTGGGAGTAAAGAGGCGAGAGCGGAAGCAATCCTCTGGACACTTATAAAGGCTCCATTCCCATTATTGCTTGAGTCCGAGTTAACAACAACTCAAGCAAGGTGTGATACATTTGGAGAGTCCAAATGGCTGAGCTGTTAATTAGAACTGGCAAAAGTTGCAAATCAGGCAGAAACCTGATTAAGGGCTTTCCTGAATTTTTGACCAAACTCAGCACAAAGGGTCCCATTGCACTGGACCTTCCATGAGTCCTGTTGTGGAGCTGTAGCATTTTCGCCTGTGCTTTATGTCCAAACCGGGATTCATCCTGATCTGTAAACCAGGAGTCGTCGCACCTTTTGCAAAGCAGGGGAACTGTCATGGGCAGCAGAATCAGGCACATACCCCAACCACTTATGTTGACTACAACAGAATGCTTCTTTCAGGCCTAATTTCAGCAGGATGTGATGGGGGGAGATGGGGGGGGGAGAATTTTGGGCACCAGGAAAGGCCTCTATGGGTGTATGTGAAAATTGGGGTGCTACACTGCTACACTACGGTTGCCATATTTCAAACAGTGAAAGTCTGGACACAAAAGTTGCTGTTGACCTTTTTTTTTAGTTTTGCTCAAATTTGTTGAGGGCTTTAAAAAAAAAAATCGCCAAAAAAATTATTAATTTTGGAGCAGAAACCACATTGCCAACATGGTTTCCATACATTCAGCTTTTCCTGATTTCCTTCTGGACACTGCTTCCAGCTGCAGTATTCTGGGTATGTCCAGGAAATTCCAGATGTATGGCAACCCTAACTCAGACCCTCCAAGTGTCCCTATTTACCAGGGACAGAAAGCTGTCCCAGTTTCTGATTTGATCCTGAAATGTCCTGCTTTTCCTTAGGACATCGCTATTTTCATCAGAGAAATATTGAAGAGTATGGAGTTATGTGACCCCCCCTGAGCCAAGGAGATAAGTAACTATACAACTTATAGAAGACATCTGAAGGCAGCCATGTATAGGGAAGTTTTCCAAAGTTTAATGTTTTATTGTGTTTTTATATATGATGGAAACTGCCCGAGTGGCTGTGGCAACTCAGTCAGATGGGCGGGAGTATAAAATTATTGCGCTTTTGAATTATGGTCTGGAGGAGACTCTTGAGAGTCCCATGGACTGCAAGAAGATCAAACGCATCCATTCTTAAGGAAATCAGCCCTGAGTGCTCACTGGAAGGACAGATCCTGAAGTTGAGGCTCCAATACTTTGGCCACCTCATGAGAAGAGAAGACTCCCTGGAAAAGACCCTGATGTTGGGAAAGATGGAGGGCACAAGGAGAAGGGGACGACAGAGGACGAGATGGTTGAATAGTGTTCTCGAAGCTACAAACATGAACCTGACCAAACTGCGGGTGGCAGTGGAAGACAGGAGTGCCTGGCGTGCTCTGGTCCATGGGGTCACAAAGAGTCGGACACGACTGAACGACTAAACAACAACAACAATAAAATTATTATGATTATGATTATGGAATAGTCATCAGAGAAATGCTGGAGGGCATGCACACTGTCAGTTTTTCCTAAAAATTATCATTTGATAATAAAATTGTTTCAGGCACTTTTTAGGTACACATTAATAACGAAGCATGCAAGACAATGCAGGAGGCAACATTGAACATGTGGAGCCTCTTGTTTGGCTTCCATTATTCTGTTTCCATCTCTGTGGTTAGCAAAAATACTGACAAACCATATCTCTTTTTCCTTCATGCCTTAAAGGCACTAGATCATCCTTGGGATCTGCACTTAACAATTATAGGCACACAGTAAACAGATAAGACCATTGGTCCATCTAGACCAATCCTGTCTACACTGACTGGCAGCAGCTATCCATGGTCTCAGACAGGAATCTTTCTCAGGGTCTGTGAGAGGAACCTTGAGATGCCACCATTTACACCTGGGACCTTCGTCATCTGCAATAATACAGAGCCAAAGCCTTTCCCCTGGGAGTTGAAAAGGAAGAGAGGGAAGTTGCAATAGGAATGAGAGGGCCTGGAGGGACAAATCGGAGCTGCAATGACAAACATAAAAATGCAGATTACTTTTTTCACACCATGGCCTAGTTCACTCATAATGAGAAACCATGGTTAATAAATCATAGTCAAAAGCTGAGACTTCTGGCAGACAATCACTTAAACCTTGCTTTATTACATCCCAGAATAGTTAAACGTGTCAGTGAAAGCAGCGAAACCTTGAGAGTGGTTTGAATTTTCGGCCCTTCTTCTTTTACAGCTTCAAAATAATAATAAAAATAATAAAATAATAATAATTTATTATTTATACCCTGCCCTGGGTTTTCCCAGCCACTCTGGGCATCTCCCAATAGAAAGTTTAAAACATGATAAAACATCAAACATTTAAAAATTCCCTAAACAGGTTTGGGGTGTTGGTTTTTGGTGATGATAGCTCCTTAAACATAGTTAAAGGTTAGGGTTAGCACGTAACACTAAGCTATGATTAAAGGTTAGCTATAGTTTATAAACTGACTCCAAACCTTGATTAATGAGCAACCTTCAATTCATAGTCACAAAACCATATCAAGCAGCTGAGCTGGCTTAGCATTATGGGCAAACCAGGCCTATCTCTTGGGCAAGGGCAAGCTGTTCTACATTAACTTTTGGGATGAACTTTGATTTCAGATCTGGGGACAACTCCTACACCTGTGAGGGCCTGAAACAGCTCCAAATATAAGTCACGGGGTGGGGGGAGCTAAAACAATTTAGCCTGAGGTATACATCAGAAGTGAGAGCTGGACCATAAAGAAGGCTGATCACCAAAGAATTGATGCTTTTGAATTATGGTGCTGGAGGAGACTCTTGAGAGTCCCATGGACTGCAAGAAGATCAAACCTATCCATTCTGAAGGAAATCAGCCCTGAGTGCTCACTGGAAGGACAGATCCTGAAGCTGAGGCTCCAATACTTTGGCCACCTCATGAGAAGAGAAGACTTCCTGGAAAAGACCCTGATGTTGGGAAAGATTGAGGGCACAAGGAGAAGAGGACGACAGAGGACGAGATGGTTGGATAGTGTTCTCGAAGCTACCAGCATGAGTTTGACCAAACTGCGGGAGGCAGTGGAAGGCAGGAGTGCCTGGCGTGCTCTGGTCCATGGGGTCACGAAGAGTCGGACACGACTAAACGACTAAACAACAACATATATCAGTAAATAAACCAAGTCAATTTGTATCAGAAACCCCTGGTTAGAAAATGGTTTGATTTTTCCCAGTGAAACTGTACTACCAGGTAGTGGAGCCCACATTTCAGCATGTTAATTTGAAGCAGGGAACAGACAGCTCTGCGGAGGAATCAAGGGTCTCTCTCTCTCTCTCCCCGTCTCTTCCTCCCTCCCTCCCTCCTTCCCTCCCTCTTTCTTGCTTCCTCATTTTTTCCTAAGTACCTTCTGTTTAATGCAACCTAATCCATCCTAAAGGCAAAAATTGTTCTCACTGGAGCATTTTTTGAGCTCCAGGGAGAAGCAATCTTTGATAGAGATGATTTAGCAGTATCCAGAAAGGGCCAAACTCCACCAGTGGCATGGAAATCCTATCAGGCTCCCTTCCAATTTGCAGGAGGACCTTGATCAAAGGCCTCTTGGGGGAGACCCGCACAAAATAGTGATGCTCTAAATTGGAATAAATTGTGGGCACTTAGAATTTCCAGAACCGGGTGAGAAAAGCTTTATGAGCACACGGTTCTAGTCATGCATTCTCTATTAATATAATATGGTATTACACAGAGAGAAAACGAGACAGAGATCTGCAAATACAACAGCTAATAGGTGAATGGCATGTCCCCTGGCTCTACCCCTCCCCAGGAGTACAATTCCATTTTGTCTCACCAAAGCCCCCAACGTCCTCTGAAATAACTAAAAACATCAATATGCTCAGTGCTGTTAGAAAACCTTAATGAGCTAAATGCAGTGCCGGAAAGAGAAAGTTAGATAACAGGCTCCCAAATATTTAATGTTTGCTTCACCGTGATTTTTCTCTTACTGAAGCCGAAAAACAAAACCTCAAATGATTTTCTCCCTTCCTCAATTTTCTAGAACTTCTAGCTTGTCCTTGGTACTCATATAGCAGCGAGATTGTCCTTTTATAATTTCGCCATCATTCACCAGTGACCCGGTCCTCAGAGCTGTTTCAAAAAAGCCCCTTTCTTAGCAAGAATTCTTCAGGCTGAGGTTAATTGAACAGTTACACTCAAGGATATAGATACTACAAATTACAGTGAATCAACCACTAAGGTACATTTTAGACTTTTACCAATTCCACCTGATCCAGCAGAATCAGTGATCTTAAGGGCTTGGGAAGAGCAAGCTGCCGACGGAGCTGAAAGAGGATTTCCTTTAATTATGTCAAGTCTGAGTTTATTTCAAGGCTTTGGTCTCTCTGCTCGCTTCATGCAGGGCCTTTAAAGATGGTGCCCTACGGAATAAGGGCCTATCGTCTCATTACAGCCAATGGGAAGTTGACTTTGATGAGACTGAGATAGATCCGACAGATCAGAGATTGTGCTGTAAAGTGTGCCCAGCCATGGCTCAGGGATTTAGAAACTTGCACTCCCACATTGCCATTACCCAGCATGACACACGGATGCCTAGATTTCCAAGGGGGGCAAGTGTGTCAGCAAAAACAACAGCCAACCAGAAAGCTTCCTGGTGGCCTGTAAGTAGGATGCGATGGCCACAACCTTCCCTTTCTATTTCTTCACAGTGTAGGTCATCTGAGGCATAGTGCCTCCGAATCAGGATAGATTCTGAAGGAGCGTCTCCACTCCCATCGTTCTACCCAGACATTGAGGTCCAGCACCGAGGGCCTTCTGGTGGTTCCCTCACTGTGAGAAGCCAAGTTACAGGGAACCAGGTAGAGGGCCTTCTCAGCAGTGGCACCCGCCCTGTGGAACGCCCTCCCACCAGATGTCAAAAGGAAAAATAACTACCAAACTTTTAGAAGACATCTAAAGGCAGCCCTGTTTAGGGAAGCTTTTAATGTTTAATAGGTTATTGTATTTTAGTGTTTTGTTGGAAGCTGCCCAGAGTGGCTGGAGAAACCCAGCCAGATGGGTGGGGTATAAATAAATTATTATTATTATTAGTTGTGCTATCAAAGGTGAAGGCATCCTTTTCCACCTGAAGGCCACATTCTCTTCTGCACAACCTTCCAGGGGATACATACCAGTGGTGAACAGAGCCAGAGGCAAATGTGGGCAAAGGAACTAATGAAAATGTTTGCTGTTGGACAATTTCTATCCACATCTCTTATCATCTACCCACCCAGCCAAGCAAGAGGGTTTGTGGAGTTCAGGGTTACATTCCAGCCAGGCAGAAGAACACTTGAGGAGAGGGCAAAGTAGGGCTGGAGGTGTGGCCTGGGGGCCCAGGATATGGTCTGAGGAATGTGGAACGTGTGCATAGGAGGGCAACTAAGAGGATCAAGGGTTTGGAAACCAAGCCTTATGAGGAATGGTTGAGGGAGCTGGGTATGTTTAGCCTGGAAAAGAGGAGACTGAGAGGAGATATGACAGCCATCTTCAAATAACTCAATATGTCACATGAAAGAGGGAGCACGCTTGCTTTCTCCTGCTCTTGAAGGTAGGACTCAAACCAATGGCTTCAACTTACAAGAAAGGAGCTTTCGACTAAACATCAGGAAAAACTTTCTGACAGTAAGAGCTGTTTGACAGTGGAACGGTCTCCCTCGGGAGGTTGTGGACTCTCCTACCTTGGAGGATTCAAAGCAGAGGTTGGTTGGCCACCTGTCATGGTCCCTTTAAATAAGATTTGTGCATTGCAGGGGCTGGACTAGATGACTCTCGGGGGTCCCTTCCAACTCTAGGATTCTGTGAGGGGCTGCATTCACCCACGGGGCCTGGATTTCCTCACCCCTGTTCCCACAGATGACAAATCTCCATGGGTTTTCTCTAAGGACAATTGAAACAGGCTTCCTTTGCTGCACCATTAATGAACACTCCCTCCTTGGATCTTTGACACTTGCTTACAGCAATATTGCAGAGTCTTAACTAGAAGGATTTTCCTTTCGGATGCTATTTAGATATGCAAAACAGTCTTTAGGCTACCGAGGATGCTTTGCGTAGGATTTTCATGAATCATATTAAAGATAAAAGGGTCGACTGAAACCGGCTTGTGTTCATTCCGGTAGGTCCCTTTTTAAAGACGGGAGGATGAGAACAGAAAGAGCTATGCTGAATCGGACCAAGGGCCCGTGTAATCCAAAATCCAGTTTCAAATAGGGCCAGGGGCCGAATTAGGACTGTGCAAGTGAGGTGCATGCACTGGGCGCTGAGCTGAGGGAGCACTGAGCTTTGGTAAGGAGGTTCAAGGCTCTGACAGGGTCTTAGAGTCAGGAAATTCTAGAACTATGAAAATTGTAGAAATCACTCAGTTCACAGCCCCTTCCCCTCTCCACTGCTATGGCAAGAAGACATACAGTGGTACCTCGGGTTAAGAACTTAATTTGTTCTGGAGGTCTGTTCTTAACCTGAAACTGTTCTTAACATGATGTACTACTTTAGCTAATGGGGCCTCCTGCTGCCGCTGCACCGCCACTGCAGGATTTCTGTTCTCATCCTGAAGCAAAGTTCTTAACCCAAGGTACTATTTCTGGGTTAGCGGAGTCTGTAACCTGAAGTGTCTGTAACCTGAGGTACCACTGTACCCCCTTTAGCAAGGTTAGCTTGCTCTTCTAGCTCCAACAGGACACTTCTGTTCCTCAGCACACTTCTGCTTGGCTTTAAGGACAGGTATACTTTCTCTCCTCTGCCCCTACTTCTAGAGTGGGTTTATGGCAAAATTGCCATGCCCATGTTTCTGTAAGCCTTATTCTTTAAGAAGCTGGGTATGTTTAGCCTGGAGAAGAAGAGACTGAGAGGAGGTATGATACCCATTTTCAAATATCTGAAGAGCTGTCACATGGAAGATGGAGCAAGCTTGTTTTCTCCTGCTCTGGAAGAGCAGGGCTAGAACCCATGGCTTCAAGTTACAAGAAAGGAAATTCCGAACTAAACATGAGGAAGAACTTTCTGACAGTAAGAGCTGTTTGACAGGAGTCTCCCTGGGTGGTGGAGGACTCTCCTTCCTTGGAGGTTTTAAAACAGAGGTTGGTTGGCCATCTGTTTAAGCTGAGATTCCTGCATTACAGGGGGTTTGGACTAGATGACCCCCGGGGTCCCTTCAACTCTACAGTTCTATGCTTCTATGATACTATGATTCTATGAATCAAGATGTGATTGTAGAATTTGCTACCTGCTTAGACTGTAACTTTTTTTTTGTCCAAAGCAGCATTTATATATATGCCTTCACTCCTATTTAATGTAATGAACCAAGCTTTCGTTATTCCTCTGTGTGAGAGTTTCTTGTGGGTATGACGTCAAGGGTTAACGCACCCATAAGAAGCATATGTCATAACTCCAACAAAAGATCTCTCAGCAGTCTGTATATGAGCATACATGAGTGCTGGCTGCGTACATGTGAGTCCAGGTAAACACTTGTAACATGCTTGACTTCCCCCAAGGAATTCTGGGAATGGTAGTTTTCCCCTCACATGCCTAAACTTCCCAGAACCCTTAATAAGCAACAGTTCCCAATATTTCAAGCATTGGTTGAGTTTTAAACGTGTGGTTTGGATCTGCTCCTAGTCTTGCACCTGTAGTATATTTGCAATTTAGTGGAAACAAGCCTGGCCATCATGCCTTATTAGTAAAATGTACTTCTAAACGTTTCGGAAATGACACCATCCTTATGCCATTAAACTTAAGAGAACTATGCTGAACTCCATATGCACCTTGAACAAGCTGCTTAATTAGACCCAATGGCTCAAGAAAATGTTTGCTTCTATTATGATGACTAATTGCACTATTGTGTATGACAAATCGCCATTCAAATGAAGCAAAGTACAGCCTTTGAATAGAATGGCAGCAGGCCATTAAGGTCCTGAAGCATGAAAAAGTCCGCTAGCAGTGCCCTGAGTGTTTGACACCATTGTTTTCTGTTCCTGTGACAGGCCCAGATTTTGCTCTTTACCTCAATCCATCAAGACCAGGCTTCCTCAACCTCGGCCCTCCAGATGTTTTGAAACTACAATTCCCATCATCCCTGACCATTGGTCCTGCTAGCTAGGGATCATGGGAGTTGTAGGCCAAAAACATCTGGGGGGCCGAGTTTGAGGAAGCCTGATCAAGACCATACAAATATAGACCTTCTCTCAGAACTAGAACACACCTTCTCTTTAATGCTGAGCTAAGTGTTGGGTACGCACGTGGCACTGTGGGTTAAACCACAGAGCCTAGGACTTGCCGATCAGAAGGTCGGCGGTTTGAATCCCTGCAACGGGGTGAGCTTCCATTGCTCGGTCCCTGCTCCTGCCAATCTAGCAGTTTGAAAGCATGTCAAACTGCAAGCAGATAAATAGGTACCGCTCCATTGGGAAGGTAAACGGTGTTTCCGTGCACTGCTCTGGTTCACCAGAAGCGGCTTAGTCATGCTGGCCACATGACCCAGAAGCTGTACGCCAGCCCCCTCGGCCAATAAAGCGAGATGAGCACCGCAACCCCAGAGTCGGTCACGACTGGACCTAATGGTCAGGGGTCCCTTTACCTTTACCTAAGTGTGTTGTGTACATGGAACTGTCTCCAAACTGGATGTGGAAGCCTACAAACAAGTGAAGCATGCCAGTGCCTTGCAGGACCAAGCGTCAGGTTCCCATATCCCAACCCATGCAAATTAGAGCCCAATGAGGCTGGTTTGTTGGGGTAAAACAGGCCACAACTTTATTGAATACAGATGAAAGAGGTTTGACTTGGGCACGGGGCAATCAAAATACTTCCGGCCCGCACGCCGGTAGTGGCGTGTGGTCAATCCAGACGGGGGTTCCTAAGACTTACATCCAATAGGGTGACTCCTGCAGGGCCACCATTTGGGGGAGTGCCTTTGGCCCTGCCACCCTCTGGGCATACGGACATGGGCACTACCACCCTGGATCCCTTCAATGGCATACCCCAGAGTTTGGAGGGGCAGGTGGAGACTACAACCTCCCCTCCATCCAAAACAAAAGATTGTCCCAATGCCCAACCTCAGTTGAGAAAATTGCTATGAGGTAGGCAAAACCACCGAGTCGGTGCCAATTAGCCCGGCGGGCAAGTTCCTAAAGTAAAGGTAAAGGTACCCCTGCCCGTACGGGCCAGTCTTGACAGACTCTAGGGTTGTGCGCCCATCTCACTCAAAGAGGCCGAGGGTCAGCACTGTCCGAAGACACTTCCGGGTCACGTGGCCAGCGTGACATCACTGCTCTGGCGAGCCAGAGCTGCACACGGAAACGCCGTTTACCTTCCCGCTAGTAAGCGGTCCCTATTTATCTACTTGCACCCAAGAGTGCTTTCGAACTGCTAGGTTGACAGGCGCTGGGACCGAACAGCAGGAGCGCACCCCGCCGCGGGGATTCGAACCGCCAACCTTTCGATCAGCAAGCCCTAGGCGCTGAGGCTTTAACCCACAGCGCCACCCACGTCCCTGGGCAAGTTCCTACCTGGCCCCTTAAAGAACAGTGACCATCATAGCCACAGCAAAGTATCAGCTTAAACCGAGGGTTGGTGGGCAGGGGGAAAATCCAGAGAAGGAACATACAGGTAGTGCCCCAAGTGCTGGCTACTTAAATGGGCAAGGGGTGGATCCAAGGGAAGCCTGCCTGCTCCGTCAGCTCTGCCCCCTGGCATAGCCCAAGTCCCCAGCTTGCATCCCCATTAGCCAAAGCCGGGTGCAGGCTATGATACAGTTCCTGATAGGCAAAGGGGGCTTAAGCCTATCAGGGAGGCTACCACTGTCCCAGTTCCCTCGTCAGGGCCCCGGTGAAGTCTCTGCCGTCCTGCAACACTGCAGCACCAAGAGGGGTGAGTGGACTTCTGGATTGGGTACACTGAGGTGGAAACAGGATCATACATGAATACCAGTGAGCCAGTGTGGTGTAGTGGTTAAGAGCAGTGGACTCGTAATCTGGTGAACTGGGTTCACTTCCCTGCTCCTCCACTTGCAGCTGCTGGGTGACCTTGGGCCAGTCACACTTCTTTGAAGTCTCTCAGCCTCACTCACCTCACAGAGTGTTTGTTGTAGGGGAGGAAGGGAAAGGAGATTGTTAGCCACTTTGGGACTCCTTAGGGTAATGATAAAGCAGGATATCAAATCCAAACTCTTCCTCTTCCTTACCTAGTAACGACAACAACAACAACAACAACAACAACAACAACAACAACAACAACAACAGCCTCTCTGCACATATGCAGTTAGTACCAATGGGACTAGAGTCATGTAATTGCATAATGACACGACTCTGGTCCCCATAGAACCAGCCGCATATGTGCCATGTAATTGCATAATGCAATCCCATAGGCAGGGTCGATTCCACAGATCCCCCGAGATGTCAACTGTATGGGAAAGTCTTTCCCTCATGACGTCATGAAGGATTGAACCTGCATGTGCTCAGTCCTGAAGCTGTGTCTTCTCGCTATGCATTTCAGGTACTCTTATTGTCAGAGAATGATGGACATTGTGCTGTGGAGGAATCGCAGCTGCTGCTGTTACACTGCGAGTGAGATTTTATTATTATACACTGTTTGTTTTAAGATTTACTAAGATTTAACGATAATCCCAAATATGGAACGGAAGTGCGACAAAAATTAATTAAAAAGCTATGGTGAAATTTCTGTTCTGTTATTGTGTTATTTTAAAGTTTTCCCAGCAATGGGTTTTGGAGCAGTGCCAAACATTGCTTTTTATTGGCATGGAAGTGGGGGGGGGGATCGAGTTCTGTATCTCTGACAGAAATTCAACAGGTTAAGCCTTTTCTCATATGGAAATACAATTATGGGGAAAGCTTCACATTCTGCCACTGGTTTGTTTTTGATTTGAATATCATTGTAGCTGTAGCTGCTACATGGCTTCTATTTCTTCTAATATAGACTTTGGGCAATTAATGTATAGCATTCTTATGTACTGTCATTCCATAGGTAATCAAACTCCAAGGGGTACTTTACAAGGCCAGCTTCCTTGGTGACTGTTTGTTTAAATAAAATAAATAAAATAAAGAGAGTTCTCCCCCCCTTTTTTTATAAAGCAGATGTCTACTGCACGAAATTTAATTGGGTATATTTTCCTTCCCCCTTTTAAACTGCATGTCTGCCTCCCCTTTCAGTGCCTTTGATTTTAATCTACAAGGCTGAGAGGTTGTAAGGTTGCTTAAAGATAAATGAATATTCTTCATTGGCACTGCTCACATTTCTCTGATATAGCGTTTCCCTTTTGGCAAAGCTGCAAAGACTTGCCCAGAGTTTTTATCTCCTGTTGTAAAACCAAATTTGTTTTGAGTGACAAGCAATTCATTACAGGATTCATCTTTCTTTTTTTAAAGGGGACAAAAAACCCCTCCCCTGCCTAGGCTAACTGGAATCGGGGCATTGTTCTGCCCAGAGTATCACATCTACTTTTTCTATTTATTACACCATGCAGTTTTGGGTTTAACTTTGGCAAGCTTCCAGTTGAATTAATTTGACATTCACAGATCAATCAAACTGTCTCATTACTACCTTCTGCCTGCCTTGTCATCATGGTCCAGCGTTGACAGGTGTAAGGAATGAACATTCTGCAAGGTCACCTTCAAAAAACCTCACTCCTTAATTGTGGGAGGCCTGCTGCTAAGCTCTGGAGTTATCTACAGTTTCCCTACATTCCGCCTTTTCTCTTACATGGGTTGTGAATTATATTACACAGGCTCATGCCGTTCACAGATGGGAAAACTCTGGCAGAGTTATTTTAGAGGACTTCATAATTACACTATGTTAGTATAAATAAATAAAAATACTGAAGAAGAGCCTGAAGAAGAAACTAGGGAAGAATCTCAGTTTAAACCCGCTTTCTCCAAGCATTCCAAGATGATGATGATTTTGCATTATATAGTCAATTATTATTTATCATCATCACCACCAGGGAATCATGTGTGAAGAATCAATTGGTTGTAACATGCCATAGAAACTGAGGATTCTGGTAGTCATTTTGTGTCCCACAGAACATGGCAGTCTGGACAAAGTAGTGTACGAAATGCGAGAGGCAAATTTTGGAGTTGCTCAGGACTTAATTCTCAGACAAAATGCTGCAGGGATCAAGTTGCAATCTTTAACTGGTAGGTTAATCAGCGGGTTCTCTCTCTGAACAGGCAACAGGAGCTATGCAACCCCTGAACCAAGGAGATAAGTAACTATATAACCTTCAGAAGATATTTGAAGGCAGCCCTGTATAGGGAAGGTTTTTTGTTTTAAATATGTTTTGTTATGTTTTTATATATGTTGGATGCCACCTAGAGTGACTGGAGCATCTGGGTCAGATGGGTGGGGTATGATGATGATGATGATGATGAATATGATGGAATAGGACATCCCTATTTTCATTTGAGAAATGTTGGAGTGTATGGACAGAGTGATCATGTGGTGATTGTACATGGGTGGGAAGAGACCATAGTGGAGGAGTAACCAGTTCTTAAGCCCTGCTTGGCTCACACTGGATAGGATAGGAGATGGGAGCATGGGTGTCATTCTTTTCAACCCTTCCCACCCCCACCCCCACTTTTAAACTTCTTTTCCTTTTAAACTTTTTCCTCACTTCCCACCTTTCCTCTCACTATTAAATAAAATAGTCCCCCTGATTGGCTTTAATAGGTGGTTTATTCTCTTACGCTTCTCCAAAATTTCTTGTTGCTCTTTCTCTCATAGCATGGAGCCTTCACATTCTTGGACTGAAGGATCAAACTCCTGCTTAGCCTCTTTCTTTAGCTCTCGCGTCATTAGGTAAAGGTAAGGTAAAAGGTAAAGGACCCCTGGACAGTTAAGCCCAGTCAAAGGCGACTATGGGGTTGCAGCGCTCATCTCGCTTTCAGGCCGAGGGAGCCGGCGTTTGTCAACAGACAGCTTCCTGGGTCATGTGGCCAGCATGACTAATCCATTTCTGGTGCAACGGAATACTGAGATGGAAACCAGAGCACACAGAAATGCCGTTTACCTTCCCACCACAGCGGTACCTATTTGTCTACTTGCACTGGCATGCTTTCAAACTGCATTCTGGCAGGAGCTGGGACAGAGCAACGGGAGCTCACCCCATTGCAGGGATTCGAACCACCGACCTTCTGATCAGCAAGCCCAAGAGGTTCAGTGGTTTAGACCACAGTGCCACCCGCGTCCCTACCGTGTCATTACCGTAATGGAAAACAGAGGAAAAGAAATACAGGGGTACCTCTGGTTAAGTACTTAATTCATTCCAGAGGTCCGTTCTTAACCTGAAACTGTTCTTAACCTGAAGCACCACTTTAGCTAATGGGGCCTCCTGCTGCTACCGCGCTGCCAGAGCACGATTTCTGTTCTCATCTTGAAGCAAAGTCCTTAACCCGACGTAATATTTCTGGGTTAGCGGAATCTGTAACCTGAAGCGTATGTAACCCAAGGTACCACTGTAAAAGTAAACTTCTCTTCCAATGGGCATGGTAACTTTTATTAAATGGCACATTCTTATTAAACTTTATGTTATCTCACACTGCTCCAGTACTGACAAAAGAGCATTTATAATGAGGTTCTGGATCTATGTAAATTGGTTTGAAATAGCTAGATTGTTAGATCAATTTAAAAGCAAATGATGGATCCATTAATCTGGCATATTTGATGGACTCCATCTGTATCTGAAGCAACTATGCCCCTTAGGATAAGAGCTCTGTCTTGTATGAATTTGTGCTACACAGAAATATAGAACTGTATGAGTTGGAAGGGACAACGAGGGTCATCTAGTCCAACCCCTTGCAATGCAGGAATCTTGTGCCTAACATGGGGCTCGAACCCATGACCTTGAGATTAAGAATCTCATGCTCTAGCAATTGAGCTATATCTAAATATTTCTGAAGCCAACATTTAATTCAATGAATTTTCATTTTATTTCTGTATCAAATTCATATCCCATCTCTCATGAAAGCACATAGTGCTATGTAAATTAAGCAAATATACAATAATAATAAAAACCAAATAACTCAAAGCTAAAAAATGATAACATTAAAAATAATCAACAACGGATAGACAGTGAATATATTAACACAGGAAAGCCATAAGATCACGGTAGAATCAAAATTAACATCATTATGAACAAACAATAGCAAGCAAATAGGCTTGCATGGCCCAGTTAAATAGCTCTGCAGGTTTCTCTAGAGAACAAAAAAAGTGAGGGAGTAACAAAATCTCAACAGAACAGAGATGTGTAATTATGAAACATACTCCTGAAGAATATTGGAAATTTTCCATTACTGGGAGGGTTTTTATAGTGAGTTTACACTCTCCCAAAGTTATGCTGCAGTTTAGTTAGCTGTCTGGGCATAATACAGATGTTACTGGGAGAATCTCTGTAACTCAAGTTATTCAGAAGGTCAGAGAAACTAATCATCAGTTCCTTCTGGCTTTAAAATCTATTTTTCTGCAAAAAAAGGGGAGGGGGAGAGACCAATGACAATTCATTGACTTATTTGTTCACAATACAACCTCTGAACCTGCCTTTGCCGCTACCCCCCTCCACTCACTCTCTCACGCTCATGCACATCACTGCCATCCAACCCATTCATTCTGTCTTCTCGCAGTCTGTCATGACTCAAAATTGACAAGGTCAATTCACCTGGTGGGCACTTGCAAAGATTATTTTTGGGACTGGGATCCCATGGGCACAGTTGTGCCACCAGAAATATATGGGGGCGCAGAAGAGGGAACGTACATTACTGGTGAGTGGGGGAATCATGTGAATAGTGTCTTAGGTCCTCATGAAGATCTCAAAAATTATACAGTGGTACCTCAGGTTAAGTACTTAATTCATTCCGGAGGTCTGTTCTTAACCTGAAACTGTTCTTAACCTGAAGCACCACTTTAGCTAATGGAGCCTCCTGCTGCCGCCACGCCGCCGGAGCCCAATTTCTGTTCTTATCCTGAAGCAAAGTTATTAACCTGAAGCACTATTTCTGGGTTAGCGGAGTGTGTAACCTGAAGCGTATGTAACCCGAGGTACCACTGTATGGCCAAAAGCATCCTCTGGACTTCAAAACTCCAGAGAAGCATTAAAAAAAAAAAAAAAGCTTAAAATCCCAGAGCTGCAACTTTTAAAACTCTGGGAATGCCAACCTACAGATACCAACAGTATAGCTGGCTAGCAGAATAAACACAAGCTATGGCAACAACAAGTTACACACAATTAGATGCAACTTCACACCAATGTTCATTTAGAAACTGGAAACTGTTCTTCCAGAGGGGAAGTTGTTGAAGGCTTAACATTGCCGCATTTCATAATGGAGGACATCAGAAACAAACACACAGGGTTCAGAAAGTAAACAAAGTGTTTTTTTTTAAATCATAAGATCATCAAAACCTGGGCTAGTAGCATCCAGAGATGGAAAGAAGAAAGAGACCCTACCAGAGAGGATGCCAAAATGGCAAAACTGGCCGGAAAGCTCAGGAACCAAGAAGACAAAAACTTCAGAAAAGAATGGGGGGGAAATTATAATTTACTTAGGAGACCACTGTAAGCAGATGAAAACATTAGCAGGATTCTGATATCACTTGTAATGTAACAAACACCATGGACAATATGGACAGATACAAAATATAGGTAGATTATGAAACAATATGCAGTTGAAAATGTTGACAGTAGGATCCATGGAGGGGATGGTGGGAAGTCCCGAGATTCAGAGAAATCTCTATATATGGATATGTATTTGGTATTGTTATAACTTTACTTTTGTAAAACAAAAATTATTATTATTATTATTATTATTATTATTATTATTATTATTATTATTTAAAAAGATCCTCAAAACCTTTCTTCCACTCAGCAGTAAAAGACAGCAGCAGTGTTGGGACAACCATTCTACGGACCATAATTAAATCTTGCCAACAGACTCTTCCCAGTGCAAAGATCCCTGGGAATTATTGTTTGTCAGGACTTCTGGCCCTTAGTAACTCCTTTAGCAATGAAAACCTAGGAACAGCCTACTGTTCATGCATACATACAACCTATTCAGATATCTAATGTGGGCAACACATGTCACTACTGGAAAAACTTTGGTGGAAAGCAAGCAGGAGAGTGATAAAGGGTTGCTAGGAAGTCCTCCATCAGCAGGAAAAGAAACAGCATACAGCTGCAAATAAAACGTTTTGAATGTGTTGCAAAGTGCAATATACAAGATGACAACTGTGAGCTATAGCAAATTCAATGCATTTTTCAAAATGATTATTACAAAAAGCATTTTCACAACGTTTTTAACATGTGTGTAGATTCCACCAGAGTGAGGAGTCTGCCTAGAGCCAAAAACAAATGCAGCCTTGTTGGCCCATTAGAAAAAAATATCCCAAAACCATATTTGGACAAAACATTAAGCCAATCAAATTTTGCAAACTCCAGAAGTGTTCATTAAGATGGATAGTAAAAGCTGAAGGGGGGTGGAGAGAGAGAGGGGGGGGGGGAGGTTGCACCAAAACCTTCAGGGAAGGCAAAAAACATAATGGCACTGTGACAGGATTTTTCAGGATCTGATGAGGACTTATTTCTGAATAGACATACACAGTATGTTTGTGCTGTTAGTTACTAAAAGTTCTGGGACTGCATACACATTTTCTCAGTCAGCAGAAAGTCAAAATGGAGACACATAAGGATACATAAAACATTCACAAATCCTTGGGAAAGCCATATTTCACACACTGAAGTCCTGGAGGCTATTTGCAGCAGTGCAAGAAATGAAGCCCCACCACATGGCACAGAAATATTCTGGCGTTTCCAATCCCTTGGAAACAATCAAATTATGCATTGCTTTTCCTGCTATTGTGGGGTTCCATTTGTGTTTTATATATATATACCATAGGGAAATTTGTAACTCTTACAATGTCTTCCGTTTTGGTGCAACGGATATTCTGGCTGCTGCCAGCAAGTGTTTGATGAGTTATTTGGAATGTCCTTGTTGGGTCTGATCGTCCCATAGATTTAAAAGGGAAAGAGCTGCATTAGCTCTACTCGATGTTAGTCATACTTGATTCCAATGGGTCTGCTCTGAATATGAATAACAATGCAATCCAAACCATGAAGTAAGAAGTAAGCCCTACTGAATTCAATGGGGCTTACTCTTGTCTATGTGAGGTTAGGATTGCAGCCTTAGCTATCGCCTTTCAATGCAGCCCTGCATGAAAGGGAATTGGCAACACATGCAGTAGTCTTCAGCATTCATGGATGCACATCAACATCCATGTTATCTGAATTTCCAGTTTTCTGATGAATGTAAATGCCCACTTCCCCGATATTTGGAACAGTTAACTCTACAGTATTCCTGAAGCCTATAGATGTGTCTAAGGTCAGCTGATCTCACATTTACACTCATTATTAAAATGGGAATCCAACTGTAGAGGTGGAAACCCAGGGAGATCAAACTATGACACCATACAAGCCATTACGGAATCTGTGAAGCTCATGTGACCTACCCACTCTGGAAGGGTACAATAAATAGCTTGAACATTTATGAGGTAACTACAATTGCTGTTTCCCTGAACTTGTGAGGCTCACCCTATAAAGCTCTAATGTGCCCGACATGAGCTTAAACTGCAGCATATAAGAAACAAAACAAAAGAGGCACCTCCAGAGGCAACAATACATAGTGATTTCATGGATTTCGTAATAGTTGTCCATAAAAATCATGCCCACAACTGTCGGCTGCATTATGGTGTGTTGAGTGGTAAGCTCAGTTTGGGATGAAACAATATCGCAAGGGAACGTCAACATGTGATGATATCTGCACAGTCCCATTCAACCCGCATTCTCATTATGCTAATTTCATAGTATGGATTAGTCCTTAATCTGCCACAAATGAGGTTTTTAAAAAACAAAACAAAAAAGAGTAGGGAAGAAAGAGGCAAGGAAAGACCCAGCGGGATCATTAAGATGTCTATGCCAGTTGTGCTGAAAGAGACTGCTGATAATTCTGATTTTCACTCAAGCATGGCTGTTTGCTAAGAGCTTTGGAATGAGTTGTAAGCAAACACATTGAACTCCTTTGTTTCAATGAAATGTAGTCAATAAACATCTGAAGAGAACAGAGTGCGTCTGTCGAAGGCTTATGGGGACAAAAAGTGACAGGCGTCATTTTGGGGGTAAAGACCCAAGACTGCCTGAGGAGAACTCCATATGTTTTGGTGTTTCATGTTCTGCTTGTCCTGCACCTGTAAACAATCTGGCCACAAAATTCTGCACCAGCTGCAGTTTCTGAAGCGTCTTCAAAGGCAGCCCCATGTACACTATAGTAATTCAACCTAGAGGTTACCAGAGCATAGAGTTATGCCGTCCCTGGTTAGATAGGGGCACAGCTGGGCCCCGGAAGGTTGCTCAAAAGGGAATGCAAATTTTGGGCTCAAAAGATTCTCCACCCCTATCTTAGACACTGTGCACATGACATAAAGGCTTAGCATTATTTGCATCCACAGAACTGCTCATTTCCAATCTCACACTCTTGCCCCCTGAACACCACAGCAAATCCTTCATTTGTGCACCATACTGTCCCCTGAGGTCAGAAGCCATATGTGCATCTCTTTCACTGAAGACTTGTTAGGGACATATAGCAGAAGTGTAGCTATGGCTATATATCACTTATTAGTCAATAGGAAACAGCAGACACATGGTATTCTAATTAAACCGAGGACAACAGAGGAAAGGGCTGGGGCTGCTGAGTTACGACGATGGGTAAACCCTTTCCAAAATACTGTCATTGTCTGAGCTGATTCATAGATCGCCTTTCAGTTCCAACCTGCTTTGTAATTTCAACCTTCCCAAGTGACATTTATGGTGGTTCGGGGGTGGGGGTGGGGAATCATAGAAGCCATATGTTTACACCACTCAGACGTTTGCGTCACCACTTAACACAGATTACTTTTGCCTCTACAATTTTCAAAGATGCCTCTGCTTATAAAATCAATGTGGGTTAAGCGTGGGAAAGGATTCCTTATCTTCTTCTTAATTTTTTTAACATATTGAGTAGTCAGAGTAATGCATGGAGCAATCCTGACCATGTTTACCTTAATCATTTTAGGGAAGTTGTTGGTCTTGGAGAAAGCAATCGCTGGGCCACATTGCAATTAATTGACCATTCAGAAACCATCCTTTATTATTCATTTCTTCAACTCATTCATGCATTTGTAAAACAAACAAAATCTGTGTACTATGATTTCATAATATAATCAAAATCTCCAGCTCACTCTTATGGAACATGCTTTTCTTAATTGTCTGCATAAGCCTAGAGGCAAAGAAAAGTCCTTCCATATCTACTGCGCATTCACCTTCTTAGCTCCAGCCTTCAGTTCTTATCTCTCCCTGGAAAGATACCCTGGCTACCATTTCTTGCTCCCCAGTGATGCCTGGTCTTCAGCCCTAAGCTGCAACCAGCGTTCCCCAAACTTCATCCATGCTAAATCTCGCTTAGGTTCTGCCCCTGCTTCTGACACTGATGTGTTCCCATTTAACTTCCAAGATCCCAACGTTATGCTGTTCATCCATATATTCCTGACAACTTCAAACTTTACCTAGACCCTGCCAGAGCCCCCACTCCTCCAAGCCAACTACTAAGACTGAAGCTGAAGTGTGCTGGTTAATGTCCTGTTCATCAGATATGGCCTCAGAGAAGACCCTTCACCTTAGAGGAGGGTCCCTCAAATATTATAGTGCAAGCAGTATGGTATGAGAAGAGGTGGTCCTTCCGGTATCCTGGACTTAAGTCATAGAAAGCATAAGAAGAGCCTGCTGGATCAGGCCAATGGCCCATCTAGTCCAGCATCTTGTTCTCTCAGTGGCCTGCCAGATTTCGGTGGGACCTGAGCACAAGAGCATTCGCTCCTCCCGCAGTTTTCAGCAATTGGTATTCAGAAGCATTACTGCCGCTAACAATGGAGGCAGAACATAGCCATCATGGCTAGTAGCCACTGATAGACTTATCCTCCATGAATTCGTCTAATAGTCTTTTAAAGTAATTCAAGTTGGTGGGCATCATTGTCTCCTGAGTTCCAGAACTTAACTATGAACTGTGTAAATAATGCCTCACATCAAATGTAAAAAAAGGACTATACGACTTGAAAAAAAGACAATGCACATTTTGGGGGAACCAATAAAATCACACACACAAATACCCCCACACACATTCACTGGATGTCCAGAACTGTACACAGTGTCTAAACTGCAGTCACGCTGTAGAGTTGTATAACACCATTATGATATTGGCAATTTGATTTTCTATTTCTTCCCAAATGATCCCCAGCATGGAATTTGCCTTTTTCACACTGGGTTGACATCTTCACTGAGCTATCCATTATGACACCTAGGTCTCACTCCGGGTCACAGTCACTGTCAGTTCAGACTCCATGAGTATATACAGTATGTGAAATTAAGATTTTTTTTGCCCCGGCAGGCATCACGTTACACTTGTCTGCATTGAATTTCATCTGCCATTTTACCACCCACCCGCTCAGCTTGGAGAAGTCCTTTTGGAGCTCTTCACAATCTCTTTTTTTGTTTTAAAAGTAATCTTTAAAATCATTTGGGGCTTTAAAGAACTTCAACACCAACACTTTTGAAATGTTCCCCATTTTAGGTTTATTATGTGAATTGAGGACTCTCTGTGGGAACCGTGATCTCCAAATCCCAAGAAAATAGCCGAGACAGAGACAAAATAGCAGAAGCAGAGACAAACTATGATCGTGAGTCCATCATGCTTCAGAATATCTTGGCTCATTTCGCAACGTCCTAGTCAGTTCTAATACTGGTTTTGATATTGCCACTTCTGGGTGAACATCACCACAGACCTACCCGGTGGCAGCGTTTCATACCCAACCAGTCACGTTTAAACGTTGCTTAGCCATATGGTGCCTTATCAACTTATTCATGCTGTGATTGATACGATTTATTCATCTGGCAAATGTACGGACCAAACAAAAGGAGCATTTAAAGTTTAAACACAAGTTTAAGTGTGTCTTACTTTGTTCATTACCTAATTTAAACTTTACCATTACCAGTTTTATGTGGTGTGCCATCAAGAGAAATCTTAATTATCTCTAAGGCTTCTTCCATGCTAATTATGATGCTTGTGAACAAACCATGACAGCATAAAACCTCTGTTAATGCCATGTGAGCAGGGATGGAGGGTTTGCAGGTGATAGGCAACAACCAGCGTTCATGGGGTGAATGAAACGTTTGTCCATTTGGATTTTCAGGCTAAAACGGAGCTTTCAAGGTTGAAATATCCGTCCCTCCAGATCCCAGGACTGGGTACGGTGATGCAATACCGCCACTCTCCCAACAGTGGCATTGATGATATTTACTAGGACAGTGTGGGGTGAGGCAAGGGCTGTTTGGGCAATGCTGCTGTCAGGAGGGCCACAGTGCAGCACCACAAAGGCCACTCCTGTCAAATCCCTAATAACACACTCTCTTTTTGATGTAATTGATGCCTACTACTTTTGCTGCCTCCTTCTGCTTCAGTGACATCTGCACCCCATTCCATCTTCTTCGTTGTTAATTTTGTGGATGATCCTAACCAATTGTGGATCGCATAGGGAACAGAATGGCATCACAGCCCTACATAGGCACCAGAATTGGCAATGTGGTGACAACACTGATGTTCCATTGCTTTAGCTCAACCAGTTGAATCAATCCCTTATTGCCCTTATGGTTGGTTCAAGGAATATATATACATATATGAATGAATTCCTGAATGCCAATTTTCAATT